>NC_141687.1:510424770-510794264 GCF_964263255.1 Lissotriton vulgaris | reverse complement strand
GGCCTTACTCATCCGCGTTGTAAGATCATGTCTGGATGAGGTATGCGAGGTAATTTAGCCAGGGGAAGAGGGTTGAGCAGTCAAACCGAGCTTCCAAATTAAGCGGTCGAGCCTGCAAAACAATGTAGCGAGAACAGCGCATATGTTAATCTTCAATGGAAAAGATGCTTCCGCTCGCTTAGAGCCGGTATATAACCACAAACTGACATCGATGAATTTTTAGCAATTACTTAAAAATAGATATTGCACCCAAGCGAATCTCGAGTACAATTTTAGTTTAAAAGGGGTGTTTGGTGATACTCGTTCTGAAGGAGAAAATTTCATTTCCAAAGCGCATACCTGTTTCAAAGATCCGAAAAGGCGTGATCAATGGCGGCGATTCCGTCCGTGGCGAGAAAAGGAGATGAAACATGAAAGACTATTGGTCTATATATAGCAGGTGTCCCATAGGTAGTAGGACGTAACTCCTCCTATTTGTTAAAGGTGTATCACTAATAAGGTGGCTGGACGTGACTCTTCTAATTTTTTAAAAGGTATATTTCACTTGTAAGGTGAAAGTGCAAAATAAGCGCACAGATGTTCTTTAGTCATCTTAACCATGAATTCTATGGAGATCTCAGAAAAAAGGGGTATACAAATAAATGAATATATAAAGAAAATATTAATAAAAGGATTACAGGATCATCGATCTAGCAATCGGAAAAATAGAATACATTGGAAAATAATAAGATTATAAGGACGTTATGTAATCGCATTTTCCCATGGGAGTTCAAGGTTTAGACCCCGGCTAAAGGTTCCGAGGGTAAAAATCCAGTAGACTTCCTTTTTCTTTCGGATCTTCTCCCCCCCTCTCTCCTCTGACATATGTATCTTTTCCAAAATGCACCATTTTATCTCTGTTGGTGCATGTTTATATTCCATGTAGTGACTCACCATAGGCGCCATATGTTTTTTTGTTTTGATGGCGGATCTATGTTCAGTCAGGCGTGTTTTTATAGCCCGAGCAGTCTCCCCTACGTAGCCCAAATTGCAGGGGCATACAATTAAATAGACTACGTTACGGGTGTTACAGGTACAAAGTTCTTTGGCTTCAATGGTAACACCATTGAAAATAACAGATTCGCCAGTGATGATGGAATTGCATGACTGGCATGAGCCACATCTAGATGTCCCTCTGACTCCGTTTTTTCCATCTATGGGTTTCTGTACAAACAGAGTATTTATGGACTTGGAAAAGCGGGACCGAACAATTAAATCTTTTAAGTTTCTATTACGCCGATGGGAGAACATAGGTTTTGCCAGTTTATTCCTGTCTTCATTTGTATTGAGCAGGTGCCAGTTGGCATTGATAACTTGTCTTATGGTTGCATTTAGAGAAGAATGTCTGGTAATGCAAACAAGTTTCTGTTCTTGTTTCTGTCTCTGCGTTTGTAGCAGCGAGTCGCGATCAAAGAAACGCGCCCTTTTATAGGCCTCCCTCACCAGCCGGTGAGGGTAACCTCGCTCCAAGAATTTTTTCTTCATTGTAATAGACTGAATATCAGAATCTTTTAGATTGGTGCAATTGCGCCTTACCCTTAGGAATTGCGAGAGAGGAATGCTATCCTTTTGGCACCTAGGATGGTAACTTTTGAAATGAAGCAAGGTGTTTCTAGCCGTTGGTTTAGTATATAAATCAACTTCTAGGTGTCCATCGTCATTGCATCTAATATATATATCCAGAAATTCGACTCTCCTACTATTGGTATGGGCAGTAAAATGCAAGTTGTTATCTGTAAGATTCAGCCATGTCAGGAAATCCTCCAGAGTCTGTTCCCCATCGGTCCATACAAAAAAGATGTTGTCGATGTAACGGTAATTGTGTGCATTAGATTAGATCGTCACCTACGCTTTGTTTCTTGCTCAGACCCAAGGTGAAAAAGAAGAAAAAATATATGTACCGTACTGAACTGTTAATACAGGCGCGTTCTGTATTTTGTAGAAAATAACAAAATGGTTATATTATGTATGTGTTAGTCTATGAGCTTTCTACATGTGTCCTTATCTTGCGGTATATTATGTGTTTATGTAAGAAATGTCTGGCATTTATGTTTTATCATGATTATCAAAATTTAATTAATAATTTATCTTTTTGAACACAAGTAAAAGAGTTATAAATAACATAATTTCTTGAATTATAGATAAACGATGTTGTCCTGATGAAGACGCATTGTTTGCGTTGACAGAAAAACATCAACTGTGGGGAACATCATAACTTTAAATTTTTCCCTTTTGACATTAGAGATTACGAAAATTGAATTGTGTACTCTCTTTTATTGTTTTTATATATTTCTGTATTTTATTGCACATGTCTATCAATTTTTTATCAATGTGATTACATTTTATGTATATCTATATGTATTGTCTAAAAATTCTTTCTTTTACCTGTGTTCATTTTGGGTACACTAGTTTGTTGCCAGCTGTCTACATTGGTTTTGCCTGGATATTTTTCTATCCATTATCTACCCCTCTGATTTTATTCAGGGGGTCCCCGTTTTTTTGCCACTATGAAGTTGAAAGACTGACACTAAACTTTTAAAAGAAGCCTTGACTCTAAAAGGGGATCGCAAGCTTGGGAGGAGACAAAGAACTTTGAGAGGTTAAGAAATCATTGATTGCAAGGAGAGAGGACTCGATACCAAGCAAAATGCTCTTGACTTTAAAAAGAAAGAAACATTAACTCTAGGCTGAGATAGTGTTCCTCATGAGAAGGGAGTTTGACTTCCTCAAAGAATTCTGAAATGCTTTAACATCTCAGGGAGGAGGCCACTAAGATGACCATTCAGAGCTGGAGCCTCCTCCGTTGCCAGAGCCCCAAGAGGAGGAAATCTGCACGGAGTGGAACCTGGAAGGTCAGTTCAAGCTAGGTTCTTCAAGACTAGAATCAATAAAGGATGAAATGTATGGGGAAATCTTGAGACTGATTCCCCGAAGAGGGATCGAGACATCTCATCATACCTTCAATTCTGGATGACATTACAGTGTAAAACGCCCTAGTCAAGAGGGCAGTGGAGACCTATGTAGTCTAGTTGGAAAAGGAACAGACTGAATCCTGTTTTCTCCTGGAGACTCTACTACCACCTTAGAAGAAAATGCTCCCCAGTATTCTCGGATTTCCTCTGGCATGCCTTAAGGTTCCACAAATCTGAACGACCTTCCACCTGGGCTATCACCGGTGTGTTTTCCCTCTGTGCCAGTTGGACCCTCAGAGTCAATTCTGCCCTCGGCTCCAGTTCTAAAGCTGCCACCTGCACCCACACACATGTCTGGCCTGGGTATGTAGATGCAAATCTTGTCTCCTGGGGAGGTGGTTTTGATTGTCCTCTCTGACACCTAATCAACATCCCCGAATCTGACCGATGTTTGCTTCTGCGCCTGTGTCCATAATACAGCTCGGGCAGAGAGGTAAACTGATTACCTCATTTGCATGGTGCCATGAACCCATGCAAATGATGGAACATACTCGTGTGATAGCGCTGGCACAAACAGGAGGTGTTGATTGATCACAGGGTCAAACTGGTTGATGAGAAGAGGCTTTTCCCGAATATCTTCACTCATTTAGATTTCCTTGTTTGGGTTGGTCTATCTGGTGGAGGCTTGCAAAAAAACATGCTGTGGCAAACGGACCAGGTCGCCTGAAGCTGGGTGATGGCATCTGGCGAATTGTCTGTTAACTGGAGTGTCAGTTGCACCCGGAGGTGGTGCAAGGTCTCTTCCATGACTGTGGAGAGCCTTGGTTCGATCTGATCCCCACCCCTGAGAATGTGAAATGTGTGCGCGTTGGAGAATCTAAGGCTTCTCTCGCTCAGAGTCTGGTTCCGTTTTGGGTGGAACTCGGGACTCCTGTATGCCTTTCCACCAATACCACTACTGCCGGAGTACTCCAGAAGATCAATACTGGCCTGCCCCAAATCATCTTGTTTGACGTTAACTAGGCACATATGGTACGGTATCCAGAAATCCTGGACATGAGCATCTGCCCTCAGATCAGGCTGCCAAGCCCACCCCACCCAGGAGGTTCTCCACCCTGGTCTTCACAATCTCCACCTTCATGCATGGTGATTAACTTGTCCCAGCTGAATGCCTTCAATCTCACTGCTGAGTTAGTGGATGTCATCTTCGCAGCCAGTCATCCTTCAACAACAACTGTATACACCTGTTGCTGGGACATGTTAGTGTCTTGGTGTGGCACATGTGGTGGTGGTCCTGGTCCTTGTGGTTGTGGTCCTGGTGGTGGTCCTAGTGGTGGTGGTCCTAGTGGTGGTGGTCCTTCTCCTTGTGGTGGTGGCTCTCCTCCTCCTCCTGGTGGTGGTCCTCCTCGTGGTGGTGGTAGTGGTCCTCCTCCTCATGGTGGTGGTCTCTTCCTCCTCCTTGTGGTGGTGGTCCTCCTCCTCGTGGTGGTAGTCCTTCTCCTCCTCCCCCCAATGGCAGAGGTGATCCTTCTCCTCATGGTGGTGGTCCTCCTCCTCGTGCTGGTGGTCCTCCTCATGGTGGTGGTCCTCCTCCTCGTGATGGTCCTCCTCCTCGTGATGGTCCTCCTCCTAGTGGTGGTCCTCCCCCTCCTCATGGTGGTGGTCCTCCTCCTTGTGGTGGTGGTCCTTCTCAGTGGTACTACTTCTCCTCATGGTGGTGATCATCCTCATCTACCTCCTGGTGGTCGTCTTCCTCCTCCTCATGGTGGTTGTCCTCCTTGTGGTTGTGGTTCTCCTTTTCCCGGTGGTGGTCCTCCTCCTCCTCCTCGTGGTGGTCCCCCATGTCGTGGTGGTGATCCTCCTTGCGGTGGTGGTTCTCATGGGTTAGTCCTCCGACTCCTCGTGGTGGCCCTCCTTTTCATGGTGGTGGTCCTCATGGTGGCAGTGGTCCTCCTCGTCCTTGTGATGGTGGTTCTCATGGTGGTGGTGGTCCTTCTCCTTGTATGTTATGTTATTAAAAATTTGTAAAGCGCACATACGCCCAAGGGCTTCTTGGCGCTGAAAAGATAAAAAACATAACAGAGGGTGAGTCTGCCGGGAGCGATTATTTCAAGTAGGCTTTTGTAAAGAGGTGAGTCTTGAATGCCTTTCTGAAGGCAAGGAGGTCTCTACTCTGTCTGAGGGCTAGTGGCAGAGAATTCCATAGGGTAGCTGCTAGAAAGTGGAAGCCGCTGCCACCTTGTCGTTTTTTCTTAAAGCGCGGTACTTCAAGAAGGTCTTTGTGGGCTGATCTAAGGTTACGTGAAGGAACGTATCTTCCGATCAGTTGTCTGATGAATAGAGGTCCCTTGCCTTGCAGAGCCTTAAAGATGATACATCCGGCTTTGAATTCGGCTCTTTGAGCCACAGGTAGCCAGTGCAGGCTCTCCATGCCTGGTTTAATCGATTCCCATTTGGGTACTTTACAGATCAGCCTGGCGGCCTGATTCTGTAAGTACTGCAGTCTTCTAAGTTGTCCTACAGGTAAGCCAAGGTATAGGCTATTTGAGAAGTCGATGTGGGAGAGGACTAGTGCCATGACCACCTGAATTAAAGCAGAGGGAGTGAGGAAATGGGCAATTTTCCTAATTTTCCTCAACTGGAAAAATCCAGAAGAACCCACGGTTCCAATTTGGGATCTTAACGAGAGGTCCTCGTTGATGGTTATCCCCAGACTTTTTACAGTCAAAGATTTCTTAGGGGGGAGGCCCATATCAGTAGGCCAGAAGTTGGGGCTCCAACTGATTTCGCTCTTGCCGGGCAGGATCAACTCAGTTTTCCCTGGGTTTAATTTAAGGTGATTTGAGGACATCCAGCTCTGGATTAAAGTCATAGTGGCTTGGAAGTCCTCTACCGCATTTGGGGAGTTAAGAATGAAAACGAGCTGCAAGTCATCTGCATAATTGTATGCAGTGACTTTGTGCTTTCTCAGAGCGAAGAGAAGGGGCCGCATGTATAGGTTGAATAACAAGGGGGATAATGAAGAGCCTTGGGGCACCCCGCAAAAAGACTTGATTTTGGCAGCAGAAAAGGAACCTAAGCAGACAGACTGAGTACGTTCAGAGATGAACGATTTCAGCCAGGTTAGGGCAGAGTCTCTGAGACCCGCCTGTTCGACACGGTTGACCAGGATGGAATAGTCCACCGTGTCGGTGACCCACTTGTGGGACACCCCCGCGCCGCACGGCCACCTGCTGCTGCGTGTGCCCCTTGCATCCCTGTGCCTCGCTGCTGCCTCGTTCCTGATTGCCGCCGCTGCGGTTGTTTTGCCCTTTGTTTTCACGTGAATTTGTGCCTGCTTGTCATAAACCCGATTTTTCCCTTGTTTTGACGAATCTTTGTGCCTGTTTTGTCTGAATTTCGTTTTCCCCGTGTTTTGCCTTCCTTCCTTGTTGCCCGCCGCCCTCCGCCCTCCCTTCCCGCCAAACGCCGCTTTTCCCCG
This sequence comes from Lissotriton vulgaris, assembly GCF_964263255.1. Classification (NCBI taxonomy): domain Eukaryota; kingdom Metazoa; phylum Chordata; class Amphibia; order Caudata; family Salamandridae; genus Lissotriton; species Lissotriton vulgaris. The sequence goes on along the minus strand of NC_141687.1, from coordinate 510,787,832 downwards.
CCCTTTTTTGTATTCTGTACCCTCCCCGCTCCCGCCTCCCAGCTGCTCCGCCCACCCGCGCACTTGGCCTTAAAAGGCGACCGTGCGACGCAGGTGAGTGTGACCCACTTGTGGGACACCCCCGCGCCGCACGGCCACCTGCTGCGTGTGCCCCTTGCATCCCTGTGCCTCGCTGCTGCCTCGTTCCTGATTGCCGCCGCTGCGGTTGTTTTGCCCTTTGTTTTCACGTGAATTTGTGCCTGCTTGTCATAAACCCGATTTTTCCCTTGTTTTGACGAATCTTTGTGCCTGTTTTGTCTGAATTTCGTTTTCCCAGTGTTTTGCCTTCCTTCCTTGTTGCCCGCCGCCCTCCCTTCCCGCCAAACGCCTCTTTTCCCTGCCCTTTTTTGTATTCTGTACCCTCCCCGCTCCCGCCTCCCAGCTGCTCCGCCCACCCGCGCACTTGGCCTTAAAAGGCGACCGTGCGACGCAGGTGAGTGTGACCCACTTGTGGGACACCCCCGCGCCGCACGGCCACCTGCTGCTGCGTGTGCCCCTTGCATCCCTGTGCCTCGCTGCTGCCTCGTTCCTGATTGCCGCCGCTGCGGTTGTTTTGCCCTTTGTTTTCACGTGAATTTGTGCCTGCTTGTCATAAACCCGATTTTTCCCTTGTTTTGACGAATCTTTGTGCCTGTTTTGTCTGAATTTCGTTTTCCCCGTGTTTTGCCTTCCTTCCTTGTTGCCCGCCGCCCTCCGCCCTCCCTTCCCGCCAAACGCCGCTTTTCCCCGCCCTTTTTTGTATTCTGTACCCTCCCCGCTCCCGCCTCCCAGCTGCTCCGCCCACCCGCGCACTTCGCCTTAAATGGCGACCGTGCGAACGCGCAGCGTTGACGCGCAGCGGGCGCGCCGAATGTGCGCCGAAGGCGCGCCAAAGGTAAGCCCGTCTGCGCCCGTCCGCGCCTGGACCGCGCCCAGTGCCAGGAACCCTGGACCTCGACGATCCCGACCGACCCGCCGGACGTACGCCGCCGCCACCCTCACCGCTCTCAACACCGGCCGACTTCCAGATTGCCACCAAGCCACTCCACGACGTACCCACGGACCTTTCAGCTGCCACGCCTGCAAGTTCACCTGCACCCGGACCTGCCTCGCACCAGCACCCACCAAGTCGGACGCCAGCAGCACCCACCTCAAGTGCATCCTGATCAACACCCGCTCCGTCCACAGACACGCCATCGAACTCTGGAACCTCCTAGACGCCACAGCCCCTGACGTTGCCTTCCTCACGGAGACCTGGATGAACGCATCCTCAGCTCCCGACATCGCCATCGCCATCCCAGAGGGCTACAAGATCGTCCGGAGGGACCGAAACGCCAACCAGATGGGAGGAGGCATCGCCATCATCCACAGGAACACCATCCGTCTCACGACCAGCACCGACGACACCCTGACAACCGCCGAACACCTGCATTTCCAGATCCACACCAACCCGAACACCACCCTCAGAGGCACCCTGATCTACCGACCCCCGGGACCACGCACACAATTCAGCGAGGACATCGCCGACTTCGTCAGCCCGCATGCCCTCCCCTCCGCTGACTACATCCTCCTGGGAGACCTCAACTTCCATCTGGAAAACAACAACGACCGCAACACCACCACCCTGCTCGACAACCTCGCCAACCTTGGACTCAAGCAACTGGTGTCCACCCCCACCCACCTCGCCGGACACACACTCGACGCAGTCTTCTCTTCCAGCACAGACATCGAGTTCAGCCACGCCACAGAGCTTCAATGGACGGACCACAGCTGCGTCCACTTCACTTTCAAGAGAACGACGACCCACCACCACCAGCAACAGGCCGCCCGCAGAAGCTGGAACAAGATCACAGCAGACCAGCTCGCCACCTCCCTGAGTCAGCACCCCCCTGCCAGCTCAGCGAACCCCAGCCAGGCCGCCGACAACCTCACGAAGTGGATCAGCAACTGCGCGGACGAACTCGCCCCTCTGAGGACCCCGCCTAGCAGACCCGGCAGCAAGAAGGCCCCATGGTTCACCGACGAACTCAAGAGCTCCAAGAAGAACTGCCGAGCCCTCGAGAAAGTCTGGAGAAGGGAACCGACACCGGACAACAGGACCTCCTACAAACTGGCCACCCGGAAACACCACCAGCTGATCCGCGCCGCCAAGAAAACCGCATTTAAGGACCGGTTGGACAACAACGCACACAACTGCAAGGAACTCTTTAACATCGTGAAAGAACTTTCCAACCCCAGCGCAGGAAACAACGACGTCACCCCATCGCAAGACCTCTGCAACTCCCTCGCTTCATACTTCCACAACAAGATCACGGACATACACAGCAGCTTCAACAACCAACCAACACACACCGTGACCGAACAACCACCCCCCACCACCATCCTTCACGCCTGGACCCCGATCAGCACCGAAGACACCATCCGCACAATGAACTCCATCCACTCCGGATCACCGACCGACCCTTGCCCTCACCACGTCTTCAACAAGGCCGACGCTGTCATCGCACCCCACCTGCGAGACATCATCAACACATCCTTCGACACCACCATCTTCCCGGAGAGCTGGAAGCACGCCGAACTCAGCGCTCTACTCAAGAAACCAACAGCGGACCCCACCGACCTCAAGAATTACCGCCCCATCTCGCTTCTCCCGTTTCCAGCCAAAGTCATCGAGAAGACAGTCAACAAGCAGATGGCCGCCTTCCTCGAGACGAACGGATCCCTCGACCCCTCACAGTCCGGCTTCCGAGCCAACCACAGCACCGAGACCGCCCTCATCGCCGCCACCGATGACATCCGAGCCCTGATGGACAATGGAGAAACAGCGGCCCTCATCCTCCTGGACCTCTCCGCGGCATTCGACACTGTCTGCCACCGCACCCTAGTACAGCGCCTCAGCAACGTCGGAATCCAGGACAAGGCGCTGGAATGGATCATCTCCTTCCTCGACGGAAGAACACAGAGAGTCCGCCTACCACCGTACAAGTCAGAGGCCTCCGAAGTCATCTGCGGCGTCCCCCAAGGATCATCTCTGAGTCCCACCCTCTTCAACGTCTACATGAGCCCCCTCGCGGCCATCGTACGCAAACACAACCTCAGCATAATCTCCTACGCCGACGACACCCAGCTGATCCTCTCCCTGACCAACAACCCCGCCGCCGCCAGAGCCAACCTGCACGACGGGATGAAAGAGGTAGCCGAGTGGATGACGATCAGCCGCCTGAAACTGAACTCGGACAAGACGGAGATCCTCATCCTGGGCTCCTCACCCTCCGCCTGGGATGACTCCTGGTGGCCTCCCGCCCTGGGCACCGCACCCAAACCGACAGACCACGCACGCAACCTGGGCTTCATCCTGGACTCCTCCCTCTCCATGACCAGGCAAGTCAACAAAGTCTCCTCGACGTGCTTCAACATCCTACGCATGCTACGGAAGATCTTCTGGTGGATCCCCACCGAGACCAGGAAGACCGTCACCCAGGCCCTCGTCACCAGCCGTCTGGACTACGGCAACGCCCTCTACGCCGGTACCACCGCCAAGCTCCAGAAGAGACTCCAGCGGATCCAGAACGCCTCTGCCAGACTCATCCTCGACATCCCACGAACCAGCCACATCTCCGGACCTCTGAGAGACCTTCACTGGCTCCCCGTCAACAAAAGAATCACCTTCCGCCTCCTCACCCACGCACACAAAGCTCTACACGACCGAGGCCCGAGTTACCTCAACAGCCGAGTCAACTTCTACGCTCCCAAACGCCACCTCCGCTCAGCCAACCACGCCCTCGCCGCCGTCCCCCGCATCCGAAGAGCGACTACAGGAGGAAGGTCCTTCTCCTACCTGGCCGCCAAGACCTGGAACTCCCTCCCCCCCGACCTGCGCCTGACCCAAGACCACCTCTCCTTCAGGAAGAAGCTGAAGACCTGGCTGTTCGAGCAGTAGCGGCACCCCCCCCCCCCCCCCAGCGCCTTGAGACCCTACGGGTATGTAGCGCGCTCTACAAGTGTCATTGATTGATTGATTGATTGATTGTCGAATGCGGCGGACAAGTCAAGAAGTACTAGGGCCTGATGGAGGTTATTATCAGCGTTGGACCTCAAGGTGTTCTGGACGGCCAATATTACTGCCTCGGTGGAGTGACCGGGCCGGAAACCTGCTTGATTGGGTTGGAGGTATTCCGATTCCTCCATGAAGTTAGAGAGGCAGTTGGTAACATGTGCCTCCAGCATTTTCGATAGGAAAGGCAGTAAGGATATGGGCCGATAGTTCGTGAGGTCCAGCGGATCGATACCAGGTTTCTTGGTGAGGGGAATCAATAAGGCTTGCTTAAAGCTGCTTGGCACTATCCCTGAAGTGAGAGAGTCGTTAAGCAAGGAAATCATGCTGTTGCAATTTCTTTCATGATTTGAGGGGGGCAGACATCCTTGGGGGAGCCTGATTTGACTCTGGACAGTAGTGCCGAGAAAGTTTTCGAATCGATAAGGGGAAAGGAATGTAAGGTTGAGGGGTTGAAATAGATGTCGTCCACCGGGGCGCAGGCTGGGAGTGTGGAGATATGTTGTTTAATCATTAAGATCTTATCGCGGAAGAAGTCATTCAGGGAGTTGCATAGCGCTTGTGTGGGAACTACCGGGGGGGAAGTTCTATCGTCATTGCAAAGGTCGTTCACTATCCTGAAGATTTCTTTTGACTTATTGGTGGAGTGTAGGATTTTGGATGAATAATAGGTAGTTTTATGGTTTAGTAGGGTTTTTTGGTATGTCTTCCTGGCTGAGCAATATGTGGCCCTAGCCAGAGGACAGTACTGGGAGCGCCAAGATCTTTCCTTTTGCCTCACTTCCAGTTTCAATTTTTTTAGTTCAGGTGTGAACCATTTGTGGGCGTCCGGTCTCCTAGAACTGCTGAGGTGCGTAGGGGGGGCGAAGATGTTAATCGCTGCAGTAAGCCATTCGTTGAACCGGCCATCAGCCTCCTCCACATTGGAGCTGTCAAGGGGAGGGGAGTCACCCAGAAAGTTAAGGAAGGCTGGCATATCCATAGAGGTCCATTTCCTAATGGTTTTGCTAGCTTGTAGCTTAAAGTGGGTAGTCTTGTCTAGCTGGAGGGAGAAACTTATGCTGTGGTGATCGGACCAGCAGCAAGGTTTGATATCTATTGCAGATAGTGACATGTTCAGAGACCAGATTTGGTCGAGGCTATGGCCCTTCTGATGAGTCTCAGTGTGGATGTGTTGTGTCAGGTTAAGATCACAAAAAAGTTCCTTCATCTCTGCAGCCTGGGGGTCCAATGATGGGTTGTCGAACCAGAAGTTTAAATCTCCGACCAGAAGTAGTTTAGGATGGTTTGTGACCAACGGTGCCAGTAGTTGAGCTAGAGTGGACGGGAATGTGGCCATGGTTTGGGGAGGGCGATATAGTAGGACCAGTACAAGTGAGCCGTTAGGAGTGTCTATTTTGGCGACTATGTTTTCGGTGTTGGGTAGAGGCAGAGAGGGGAGCTGTCTAAGTTGGAATTTTTTATTGACGATTATAGCTGCTCCTCCCCCAGTTTTTCCGCCTGGGCGGAGTGCTGATAGAATATAGTAGTCTGCGGGTAGGGCAGCTAAGATGTCCGGTAATGAGTCCGGAGTGAGCCAAGTCTCTGTCAATAGCAGCATGTCGGGTTGTTTATCCATAAGTAGCAGAAAAATATCTGATTGATGTTTAATCATGGAGCGGGTATTGAGATATATACACCTGAGCGTGTAGGTAGAGCAGGGTGTGGTCGTGAGCATGGAGTACTCAGGAGCAGGGACATTTGTAAGGGTGGCGGGGTTGCCTATGCCTAAGTGAGATATGCGTTTCGCCGCATTATAAGGAACCAGTGGACATTTCGTGGCGGTTGGGCGCAGCGCTAGTAGTTCAGCAGGCGTATAAGTATAGTAGCCCACAGAGTCCCTGGCCCCTGGTCCCGGACGTTCGCGGACAGGCGCAGACGAGCTTGCCTTAAGCGCGCCTTCGGCGCGCAAACGGCGCTCCCGCTGCGCTCGTCCGCTGCGCTTCCTACCAAGACACATGATAAATAGTGGGAGTTTTGGGCGTAGAAGGGGGCGTGGCCACTCGAGGGGGCGTGTCCGTGACGCGCCTCGCCCTCGTGGATCGGCGAGCAAAGAAGAATGAGGGGTTACGTTGCAGCGAGTGTCCGCTGTTTAGGCTGCCAAGAGTGCAGTAAGTGGGATTGCTAGTTTTTTAAAATCAGAACACAGTATCACACAAATACATAAAATTGGGATCTTAGCTCTCCCGGCTTCCGCCTCAGGAGTATGTTGATTAGCGCGACGCCAGGGCTCTGGGCGCGCTATATATGCAGCTAGGGGGCGTGGCCACTCGAGGGGGCGTGTCCGTGACGCGCCTCGCCCTCGTGGATCGGCGAGCAAAGAAGAATGAGGGGTTACGTTGCAGCGAGTGTCCGCTGTTTAGGCTGCCAAGAGTGCAGTAAGTGGGATTGCTAGTTTTTTAAAATCAGAACACAGTATCACACAAATACATAAAATTGGGATCTTAGCTCTCCCGGCTTCCGCCTCAGGAGTATGTTGATTAGCGCTTGTAGTGGTGGTCCTCCTCCTCCTCCTCATTGTGGTAGTGCGCCTCCTACTCCTCCTGGTGGTTGTGGTGGCTCTCCTCCTGGTGGTGGTTCTCCTCCTGGTGGTCCTCCCCCTCATTGTGGTGGTCCTCCTCCTAGTGGTGGTGATGGTTCTCCTTGTGGTGGTGATGATGGTTCTCTTCCTCCTCCTGGTGGCGGTTGTAGGAGAATAGGATCTGCTTCTTATATTTATCCCCACTTTTTGCTGATGTTTCACGATTTTTTTACATTAGTTTGGCTGGGGCCCTGCTAACCAGGACCCCAGCCTAGCTGCATCCTCGCTAAAATGATTGCATGTACTGTAGGTACACTCCAGATTAGATTCTGGGGTACCCTTGTGAGTCCCTAGTATATGGTATACTATGTACCAAGGGCATAGGTACCCCAGAGGCCTACCAGGGGCTGAAACATGTATTGTGCCACCCCTGGAACACCTTCCAAAATAACACCACAGATCTGCTACTGCAGCCTGAGTAAGGTGGCGTATGCATGCCTTACTGAGATATAGGTTCACAATATCTCCCTATATCACTGCACATGTAAACCTATCAGTCACCCCTATGGCATGCCTTACCAATCCCAAAGGCAGGGTGCTGGGTTTCATGTGAGAGGGTGACCATGCATGAGCAGAGTCCCTCTGCAGCTTTCGGAAACTTTATTCTGGGGTTGTTTGTGATGCAGCTAAACCATATACTCAAGTGCATTATAACCTTGCGGTAAATGCTAACTTTGGGATGGCTTCATGGAAACATTAACTGGTGTGGGAGTATGATATTACCCTTCTAGAGGGAGAGACATGACAGCACCGGTACCAGCTAACGGAGCCCAGGCATCACAAAATGGATGCTGCTAGCCACAGACACGGTTCTGGCCTCCTGCTGCTGGACGAAACTGCAGCAGGGATGGCCTGGACGTATCACTGACATATTATTGAAACACATTATCGACCTACAAATATATTGATACAAAAATATCGATAACAGGGCCTTGGACACCCTTATTCCCTTGGTAACCTGTAAAACTGGAGCTGGCAAGGCCAGCCCCTGGTACGACGACTCGCTGCGGGCTCTGAAGGTCTCTTGCAGGCGCGCAGAGCGGGCGTGGCGTAAAGCCTATAACAGCACGAAGAAAGTTCTATATCTGTCGACTGTGAAAGTGTACCATGCACAATTCAGGAATAGCTCGAACCCGTCTAAGGCTATCTTCAAGGTACTGAAAGACCTCACCGCCAAAAAAGTCACAACGTCACACCAGAGCTCTGTTGAGCATTGTGAAAAATTGGCAGAGTTTTTCTTGGAAAAGGTGAATGCCATCTATCGGGCCTTTCCTTCGGTCACTCCCTCGGCTAATCCATCTTCTAAGCCGTTACCATCTGAGGGACTACACTCCTTACCTCTGCTAACATCTGATAGCCTAGACACATTGGCCCGCAGAGTGAAGTCTGGGTCCCCAGAGGATCCACTTTGCCCTGATGTGTTCAAGGACCTAGCGGTACACGACATCTCACCGCTTTGTTCCTTGATCAATTTGTCACTTACATCTGGCAAAGTTCCACTGAAGTGGAAGCGAGCCATGGTTCGGCCTATTCTTAAGAAACCCAGCCTGGACGGGAGCAAGCCGGAGAGCTATCGGCCGATCTGACTCCTGCCGTGGCCGGCTAAGGTTATGGAGGCGCATGTAAATGCCGTCCTCTCGGAACATCTCTGCCGTGCAGATATCCTCGACGCTACGCAGAATGGGTTTTTGGGCTGGTCATAGCACGGAGACGGCTCTGCTTTACATGGTGGAGCATCTTCGCTCCGTGCTTGACGCGGGACAAACGGCAGCGCTTGTGTTATTAGATCTAAGCGCTGCCTTTGACACCGTCTCGCACCCTATCCTTCTGCTGCGTCTAGAGGAGGCTGGTGTCACCGGCACCGCTCTCGAGTGGTTCCGGTCGTTCTTAACCAACCGGGCCTTTAGCGTGACCGTCCCACCTTATCAGTCCAAATTCCATCCGTTAAACCTGGGGGTCCCCCAAGGCTCCTCGCTGAGCCCTACGTTGTTTAATCTGTACGTAAGGCCGCTAGCTGAGGTTGTCAAACTATGGGGTATGACCATGGTGTCATATGCCGATGACACCCAGCTGGCGGTCACGATCAGCGGGGATGCCGAAGTTGATGCCCCCAGGTTTCAACAAGGACTGCTGGCGGTCGCCAGCTGGATGACGTCCAACTGTCTTCAGCTGAACGCTAGCAAGACCGAGGTCATGGTTTTTGGCAGACAGCCGGAACTGTGGGGAGAGAGATGGTGGCCGGGGGATTTGGGTCCTGCTCCCATCCCAGTCGCCGAGCTTAAGAACCTCTGGGTCTGGCTGGACCCTTCCCTCACGTTTGTGTGTCACACCAAACGCACGGCTGCATGCTGCTTTGGCATCCTGCGCGGGCTCCGTCCTGTGCTTAAGTTCTTCGATGCCCCTACCAGGCAACTCATGATCCAAGCTACTGTCATCTCCAGGCTGGATTATGCGAGTTCCTTGCTGGCCGGTCTGAATCTGGCAGAGATCGGGCGCTTACAGAGGATTCAGAACGCCGCAGCTAGAGCGGTGGTAGGCCTCCCAAGATTCTGTCCTACTTCCAGTACCCTGCGGTCACTGCATTGGCTTCCGGTGGCCCAGCGGATCCAGTTTAAGGTCCTCTGCGTCGCCTATAAAATTCTTAAGGGGTCCCCAGCAACGATCCTTACGGCCCTCCTGGCCAATTACATCCCAGCGCGACCCTTAAGATCTGCAGACCTTGAACTGGCCGTTGTGCCGCGCTTCAAGCGGAGTAGGGCCGGTGGACGCTCATTTCGAGTGCGCGCAGCTGCTCTGTGGAACTCCTTGCCCCCGGCAATTCGCGCTATGAGCGATTTGCTATCCTTTCGCCGCGCGGTGAAAACTTTTTTATTTCCTTAGTTGTTTACATATGTTGTTTCTGTTGTTTAGTTGTGTTGTGCAGCTGCCTTGTCGGGCGCCAGGACGCTCCTTAGCTGGAGCATCTGTGCGCCAAATAAAAACGCATAACATAACATAACATAACATAACATTAATATCAACATCCTATACTTATCTAAAAAGTAACACAAATATCGAATACACAATATTGATATACATTAATATCGATATCACTAATATCGCTTACATACACATCGAAATACTAAAATATCGACCTCCATTAAAAATGATACACTAGGTAAAAAATATTGTATACAAAATTATTGACAACATTAATATTGCAAATTAAAAAATATCGACAATATAAATTAAGAATAAATACAAATATAAAGCTACAAAAATATTTTTTAATTACTAAAAACACAAAATTTATATTAATTTATAATAACACTTTTACTCCATTAAAAATAAAATTAACGCAGAAAAAAACGAAACTATTATTAACACTACTACAATAAACATTATTAATATTATATATAACTATTACCATAAAATAAAATATAGAACAACAATTTAAATAAAACCAAGTATACTTACCATACTACTAATTAGCGCTTTCCTTATTTGGAAACTAACTGCCCAACAAAGTTTGAAAAATACAAACTAACCAATAAACACTGCAAATTAAATTAACCAATAATATACAAATTACTACTTCAAAAACACTATATAAACAGTTAAACATTAAACACATTCTACACCCAAAAAAATAAAACTACAGAAGAGAAAACTCTGGAGGACTTCAACTACACATAGAATACAATCCACATAGAATCAAGAATAAACTAGATTAAAAGTAAGTAAACTAAACTAAATAACTAACAGCTAAAATGTTAAAAAAATAACAAACCTAATCTAAACAGTAATGAATATCTTTTTATTTTCTCTTACCACTACAGGAAACTCTACAGAAAACCAACAAACAGAAAACGCTAAAAAAGGATACAACGAACAAATTTAGTATTTACCAAACCTTTAAAAAAATAGATTAAAGAACCCAAAGTTAAAACTAATAGCAAAAACCCTAACTGCCACCTATATAAAATATAAAACAATTAATACAAACAAATTTATTTTTATTTTTCAGAGAAAGAAAATACAGAAAGAACCACAACTGAAGAGTAAACACTATCAAACTCAAATACAGAATTATCAACAATGTAAGTATATAATATAACAATGTTTTTATATTTAAATTAAAATGCATAGAACATTTTAAATAGCAATATTATATATATTGTATAGATTAACATACAGCAAAATGACTGAAGAAGCAGAATGTATAACCAGCCAGAAAGGAAAAATTTTACTTTGCTATATGGGATACACTTACACACAGGAAAAGCAATTTGGATTAAATGTTAACTGGAAATGTTGTAAATACTACTCAAATAAATGTAACGGGCGGGCAACAACAAGGGAAACAGCAGTACTTTATACTAGGGAACATAACCACCCACTTAACGTTACAGAAATTGAAGTCAGATCTGCGTTAGAAAATATAAAAAGCTAGCACAGGTTCTCAAAAACCCACAAGTGTCATTTTAAAAGAACAGATTCCCAAAATCCCTAAAACAGCTACCACACAAATACCAAGTGTAGCTTCACTAAAAAGAACTATATACCACAAAAACTACTACTACTTCCACTCCAATTTCTAGAACATATAGCAAAGATATTTTAAGTCCTGAAGAAAGTATAACTTTAAACAAAGAACCATTTGGCAACATTTAAGAAGGAAGCTAAAATCTTCCTTATGAGTAAGTTCCTACCATAGACAAGACAGTTCTTCACTAGCACCGTGCCATAAATGGCACCAAACAGAACAGCATTGTAAGTAAAGAGAAAGTCACCAGTGATACTGGAGAGAACCTTTAACGGTAGGATACCACGCCTGACTCAGGGAGGGAGATTGCAGAGGGAAATTAGACTCCATAACTATTTGGTACTGGAAGTCTCAGTACTCCTTTGATACCAAGATGTATCCAAAAACGTACTACACATGTCTATTAATATATATTGTTATGTTAACATTTATGACTGTATACTCACCTACCTCATATCATTGTGAAATGTCTGTCATACAAGATGTCTCTCTAAACTACCTCCTGTAATGTGAAGCGCTCTGATACCCAAGGGTCACGTTCGCGCTATACAAAACTCTTTAAATAAAAGAAATTTTAAAAATTGTCATTTATGATAACCAAAGCAATGACAAAAGACTAATATTTGGCACTGCTAATAACCTCATAAAACGACTAGAAAGTCAATATTGGATGATGGATGGGACTTTCACTATATGTCCCAAACCCTTTTTCCAACTATATACAATACATGGGCTAAATCAGAATTGCAACATACCATTACTTTACGCATTACTACCAAATAAAAATAATTCCACATATATGGAATTATTACGTACAATAAAACAAAAAACGAATGACTATTCCCCTGAAAAAATAATCCTAGATTTTGAACAACCAATGCTTAGTACTATCTTAAAAACACCCCCCCCCCCCATACCTGCATCCAAGGCTGTTACTATCATTTTAATCTGTGCCTATGGAGAAACATGCAAAAATCAGCACTAAGCATAGAATATGCAACTAATTCATCTTTTGCATATCAAATAAAAAAATTAACAGCACTAGCTTATGTCCCAGAGATAGACGTTGTAGAACACTACAACACCTTAATAGACAGTAACTATTACAAACAAAATGAAGTCCACTATTGGACTACTTTTAGGACACATGGGTTGGCAGACTACACATCTGGCCACAGGAGAAACCCTAAACTCTTAATACCCTGGTGGAACGTATATAGAAGCACATTAAATGGAGAATCCAAAACCAACAATGCAGTCGAAGCATGGCATAATGCCTTCCTTCAATCAACAGGCAGAACAAAACCAACCCTTATTAAATTTATAAAATGCCTACCAAAAGAACAAAGCTATCAAGTGTTCTGAATGGAACAATCCATAACTGAATTAACTCCCAAAACATCTAAACAAACAAAACAAAAGCATAAATATTTAGAACAAGTAAAATTGTACCCTTGTACAAAAGGCATGGAATACCTAAACTTAATAGCCAAAACTCTCCTTTAAATGACTATCACCAACAAATTAAAAATAATCATCTTTCAACCATAAAATGCAAGTACAAGTAATATATTTCATCACAAAAATAATTGTGTGCAATATATTTTTCATGTTTTATAAAATACTAGCAACCCGTCCCGACGTTGTCTGGGTATGAATTGCTGCCGGCCAGTAGTATATTGTTTTGTAGGATTTCGTTTTCATAGCATTTCTTACAGGCCTGTGAAATGCTCCAATTCACAGTGCAATGCTGATGCACTTAAGAGTGCGCGTTCAGTAGTGTGTGAACTCGAGTTTCCCTACTTTATTTTTCCTTGCAATATTATATAGCTCGAACTCGACAACATGGCATGAGCACAATTTACATCACAGAAGAACACATTCCTTTGTGGCAGGCACGGGGAGACAAATCGATTTGCCTGGAATCACAGGATGTTGAGCTGATGCCGAGATTCGAACGTAGCTCCCCAGCTCTAAAGTTCACAATTCTAGAACTTGTGGCGGGAGGTGTGTCTAAAAGTGTATGTCGGTGCTGGCCAACAATGAGAGAGACCTGTGCATATTTCAAATGGGTGGTGAAAAAATATGAGTATGTTGCTGGAGATGTGGGCCACCGTGCCACCAATGTACTTACCGGGGGAGGGTAAACACCTATTATTCCGCAACTTTCTTTCCACATACCACCACTCCGCATACTTTCATTACGAAAGTACCATAACCCCGCAATGCCATTATAACGCATGGCATTACATTTTATATGCTTTTACCACGCATACATTTAGAACGATATTCGTTGTAAATGAATGAATGGTAAAAGCATTTTTTTTAATGTTTGGATAAGGTAAGTATGGGTATAGGGTATATGTTTTGGGGTACTGAGGTATATGTTTTGGGGTGTTTGGGTATTTTAAGGGTTCAGATATAGTTTTGGGTTATGGGGTACAGGGGTAGTTTTAGGGTTTAGGGATAGGTATGGGTTTTGGGGTACAGGGGTATTTTTAGGGTTCAAGGCTAAGTTTGGGTTTTGGGGTGTAGGGGTATATTTAGGGTTCAGGGGTAGGTTTGGGGGTACAGGGGTATTAAGGGTTCAGGGCTAGGTTTGGGTTTTGGGGTACAGGGGTATTTTTAGGGTTTATGGCTAGGTTTGGGTTTTGGGGTACAGGGGTATTTTAGGGTTCAGGGGTAGGTTTGGTTTGGGTTTTGGGGTACAGGGTTTTTTTTAGGGTTCAGGGGTAGGTTTGGATTACAGGGATATTTCTAGGGTTCAGGGCTAGATTTGGGTTTTGGGGTGCAGGGGTAGTTTTAGGGTTTAGGGATAGGTTTGGGTTTGGGGGTACAGGGTATATTTATAGGGTTAAGATGGGTTAGTGTTTGAGGGTTTTGGGGTATTTTAAGGAGTAAGGGTGTGTTATGATTATGGGGTGCAGGGGTATTTAGAGGGAGCAGGGTGGGATTAGCACACGATATGAGACATGGCATGAAGGGCGGAACGTACCACACGCCCCCAGCACACGCCCATAGCACAACGCAGACACGCCCACAAGGGACTACTTTGCTGGCACGGTTCTTTTACCTTTTAAATGTATATAGTGGGCGTCTGCATAGCCTATGTCCTTCTGCTGCAACTGCCCTTTCCAACGCTGTATTGGGTGTTGTGATTGGTGCTGTGGTTCCTGAGATTACCCGCCTCAAAGGTTTGGGCTCTCTTTATTATATAAGTATGGATATAAACACACATTAATAATATTTGTAATAAAATAAAAATCAACAATAATAATAAAAACATTACCCACCCACAATGAATAAAAATAAATAAACTTACCAAGCATATTCCAAAGAATGTACAATTCATTTTCTGCCAATATAATCCATAGATAAAACAAATCTTGCCAAAAATAAATGAAAAAATACAACTGTAGCAAAAATGAATAAACCACTAACTAAAAATGTATAAGAGTAAAAAATGCTCCAGGAAAACTGAATAATTTAAAGAAGTGTTAAAAATATATTAATAATACTAACAAACACTTCTCTAAAAAAAAAAAACTCCTTCCGATACAAAGAACTCCTGAAAGTAAAAACACTAAAAACAAAAGCACAAACATTCCCACCCACATAAAACAATACATAAACACTTACTAACAATAATGCTAACTTTAAATTTCATCAAAATATACTTTAAACACCGTAATTCTAACTCTTTAAACAGGCCTAGACAACGGTATCAATATGTAAAAACACCACACGTAACTATAACATATAAAAACGCCAAATTCAACTAAATAAATTCTAACGACACTAAACATTATCAAAATTAATATAAAATACACTTAAAAGATATAAAACAAACCTTAACTTTAGTGACGTGAAGTGTCTCCCAACCGAAAGCTTCTCTTCAACTCAAATGACACAAAACGACATAACGCGGTTACAAAATAGAAGACCCAAAACAAAAAAAGGTTAACATTAAAAATATATCATTTAATGCATTAAAATATTACTTGACATGTAAATAATTCACAACTATTTCAATGAAATAGTACTATTCTTTTTACTTTTATTAAAAAATTTAACATAATATACCTATGTTGTAAAATTATAAAAATAAATATGAAAAAAATATTTATTATAATTTTAAAAAAAGTACAAGAAAGTTTACAAATGTTTCTCATAAATTATATAATTAAATATCTGTTAAATTACTTTTCACTTGAAAATGTTAAAACAATATTAATATTTTAAATTTAAATTTGAACTTTCTTTTTATAACTGTATACAATACCTACTACTGTATTAAATATAATTTGTTAAAAAATTGCAGTTTTGACAATAAAAAAAACTTTGAAACATGTATAAAATGTTGTAGAATGTACATAACGTATGTTCCAAATTATATGCATTAATATATTTGTAAAAAATTATAATAGAATTGTTTTCTGGTTCATCCTACTCATATTAATAAACAAATAAAAAATATAACTACTCCAATAAAAATTGTGTGAATTTATTTTACTTTCTTTACATTAGATACAATTTACATACATGAAAAAATCACTTCTTACACACATTATAATAAATTTATACTCAATATATTAACTCCTGTTTGACAAATTCTAATTAGAAAATTATCTTATATTTTCTAACAATAAATTTTAATATATTAAAAATAATATAAAATTGGGGTAGGTACTAGACATTAACCACAAATAATTTACTATTCCAACTCCTGTCTACATTAAATTGGGGTAGATGCTGGACACTAAACCAAAATAATTTACTATTCCCACTCCAGTCTACATTAAATTGGGGTTGGTGCTGGGCACTAAAACAAAATAATATACCATTCCCACTACAATATATATAAAATTGGTGTAGGTGCTGGACACTAATGAAAAATAATTCACTATTCGCACTCCAGTTAACCAAAAAATCTAATAATTGAAATGATTACAATTGAAAAATCTTATTTATTAAACTGCACACACTTATGCCCTATGAACTGAACTCCACTCCTAAAATTTATTTTCTAATTTTGTTTTAATATTTAATTTGAAATTCTTTATTAAATTCAGAATTTTATAGACATTTGTAAAAAAAATTACATTTATAAGATATATATATATTTTTTTTAAAATTTTTGAAAACCTTTATTGTGCATAAGAAAAAGTAACAAATACGGGCCTACAACCACCCGGCCGGCCACGAACAGCTGGATAGCACAACAGCATACATTATGGCGACACAGTACTGTAGCAGAATTGCAAACAATTGACGGAAGATAGACTGAAGGGTATCGCCGCACCGTGTCACAGGATGACTGTAGGTTTAATTTTAAAGTTTTTGATATGCAACTATCAAGATCAGGTCGTAGTGTTCCATACTAATAAAGAAGATAAGAGCAGGGTCCATGTAGACGGGACTTGACTTCAGCGCCTGTGTCAAGCAAGTCTCAAATCGAAAATCAAGTCCCCGCCAGGCAGGATGGCCACACAATAGTTATGTCACATAGCAACACCCAAAACCCAGTCGCCTAACCACTGCCACCCTACACCCAGCACTCTCATACATGGACAAGAAAGTGAAAATAATAAAAGAAACAAAACAGGTCCCATAGAAACTAACAAAAAATGAATGATAACCCCCCACCCTACACACATGCAGAGGCTATGTCCTACCCCCCCCCTAGCAGCGTGCCTGTCGCCCCATAAACCCGAAATTTAGAAAGAAGAAAAGTCGGAAAAAGGAGAAAGAACAGCAAGAAGTGCAGATAAAGGAAGAAAGGAGACGAAAGGAAGAAGAAAAAGAAAAGGAAAAACGTCACTCATGACATTCAGGGAGGGAGAAAAGAACAAGCTAATCTACCACTCCCCGAAAGGAAAAGGTGGGGGGAGGAGCCCACTAAACATCAGAATTCCCGGAATCCCAGCCGTCCACTGCGTACCCACACTGAGACCTCTCATTCCAAAAGCGGCTGCACTGTATTTAATTGCAACGACAGGAGTGAAGGAAGAAATCAGTACACGATATGTGCATCCAATACTCATAAAAGCTGCCTCCATCCCCGGCCAACCCGCACAAAAAGCATAGCGTCAATAATTACCCCAAGAACGACATGATAGCGGGCGCACATCAAGGCTAGGCATTAATGATTACCCTTTAGTCCCCGGGCCCGGACATAACCTCCCTTCCACCACCAAAGATCACACCAATACAGGATAAAGACAAGTTCAATTGGGAAAGAGGCTGCAATTACAAATCAGTCAGTATTACAAAACGAAAAACAGTCCAGGTCACCGCCAGCCGATTAAACTAGCCGAGATGAGGGTCCCCATCAACCCTGGCCCGATCGACGAAACATCTCCAGGCACGACCAGTTCAACGGAAACCCGTCCGGCAGAACAAAGGAGCAAAATGGCCGCTCCCGCCGGGAAAGGTGCAGAAGAGAGGAAGATGAGCGTCCCCGGTCTCCAATTAAGTCAGTGCCCAGGATAACGAGCCCCCCCTGCCATGTAGGATGTCGCTCACTCCGGCGACACTGGAAGGGGACTCCGAAGGCTACGCCCGCCAGGGGGGCAAACAGCTGAGAGGGCACCAAGCGAAGCCCCGATTTCAATCGGTCTGGCAGAATCAAAGGACCCGGTGTGAGGGAAAACTGCGTAGCAGTAGTAGCATCGGCAGGGAGGCGCGCAACATTGTAGCCAGGATTGTAACTGTCTTCCACACGCTCTTGTAGCAACACTGTAGTCGTTGGAAAAGCACACACAGGCAATAGAGATACAGGCAGTCTCGGCCGCTGTAAGGAACTCACAGCTTCATCGATCTTGTCCCCCAGTTCCTGAGCAGTGCGCCAACATGTTGCTCGTAGGTCAGCGAGGGCATCGAGAACATCGCCATAGGTCGGGTCACCCTGCCACAGCAGCCGATCTTCACTGCCCAGCGCCGCATCTGAATCCTCGCCCGGGTCAATTGCAGGCAGGTCCGCGCAGGTTGGGAACAAGGAACCAGCTCTCCGTTCCCGCTGGAGGGCGTGCGCCATTGTTGTCTCTCCCACGAAGTCAAACTGGAGGGAGAGGGGGCGACTCCGTTATGGAGGGCAGCCGTCGTATCCCGGGGGGGCAAGCAGCTCTCAGCACGGAGGGTCCTGCACAGTGAGAACCCACTCAACAATCAGGGGCACCCACAGCGCGCGACCAGAAGGGCGCCGCAAGATGGAGACCGCTCAGGCTAAAGGCAGTACAGGAACGGAGAGCGAAGAACAAAGGGATCTCGTCTCCCCGGCACACACTCGCCAGCCGGCTGGAGTAGCTCCTCACTGGGCAGGAGGAATTCTTTCCGCCACTCGTAGGCGGGTCCGTCCCATACGCCGGCATCTCCACAGTCCGGCCGCCCGACAAAGAGCCCCAATGACCTGCAGCGGCAATCGGTTTGAGGGTCGCGGGCAGCCCCGGTGAGTGGCTGGTCTCGAAATCCTCGACCAAAACGGCCGGCGATGGTCGCAAATGAAAGCAACTGTCCACAGCGCACACAAGTCGTCGTCCCAGCGCGGAGCAAGCAAGGATTGGTGCCAGGATATCCAAGTGGAGCAGACGGCCTCGGGAGCCGGGCGCTCACACGTCCGTCCCGTCCGCCATCTTGGCTCCTCCCCCTATAAGATATATTTTGAAACACTGCACACCCCTATCACCTATAAACTCAAAATCCCACTGCTGAATTTTTGTTCAAATTAATTTTTAATATTTAAATTTAAAAAAATGTGAACTCTAAAATTTACAAAAAATGTAAAAAAATATATATTTATAATATATATATTAACACTCCCCACCCTTATTCCCTATGAAGCCAACATCCCGCTCCTAAAATATCAGATAGATAGATTGGGGGTTTCCCGAGGGAGGGGGGTTTGGAGTAGGAGGGGGGTTAGGGGGGGTGGAAAATGTAAAAAATGTCCTCTAAATCGTGCTCAAAAATATTTCTGAGAGGTGAAAGACAGATGTAAGCCTTTACATAACTTATATATGGGAGTATGGCAATATTGGTTACTGGTTCGTATGATTTTGTTGCTCGGGTGGGAATATCAACATAATGAATAAACTCCGTATTTTGTCCTGGAATATTAATGGTCTTCAAACTTGTCCGAGAAGAAATAATATAATGCAATACTTACGAGACTCGACAGCGCAAATAATAGTGCTCCAGGAGACACATTTGGCAGAAGTCTAAATTTTAAATCTGTTGGGTAAGAATAGGTGGATAGATTTTGGGGTTGTTTCATCACAATCATCACATATTAGGTGTGTGGCCATTCTCTTTAAAAAATCTATTAGGGCTAGGTTGGTTTCTAAGCAGGTGGACCCTTACGGCCGATGGGCCATAGCCTCAGTTATTATCTCTGGTTCACCATTTACTATAGTAGGATATTATGGCCCGAATCAGGATGATCCTTCAGCTCTATCAACGCTTTTCTCACAACTATATTTATTCCCAGAGCCGGTTATCCTGGCAGGTGAATATAATGTAGTCCTTGACCCTGTGCTGGATAAGTCACCTTCCAATAGGGCCAAAACTTTATCTAAAACTAGGATTTTTTTGTTATATAAAATGAAAGCATTAAAATACATTGATATATGGCGGACGCTTCATGGGTCTCAACGGGGGGGTCACTTTCAGGAATTATAGATTTCACCACCAGTCTCGTATTGATTTCATTTTGATCAGCCATATACTGGTTAAACAGGTTAAATCAGTGTGTCATTTACCCTTTCATCTTTCTGACCATACAGCCATCCTTCTTGAGTTAGAGGTCATGTCCAGGGCCTCTCTGAGAAACTGGTCCTTCGATAGATCAATTCTTGCCTCATCTGATATTATAGATGCACTAAATCAGGAAGTTAAGTTTTTTTGTTAGATTAATCAGGGTTCAGCCTCACCTGGCATCACATGGGATGCGTTTAAATCCACATTAAGGGGGTATTTAACTAACAAAACTGCATATAAAAACAAGATATACAGGGAATCAGTAGCCTCACTTGAATTGGAGATTGAGGGAGTTCAAGCAGAAATCGATAGGTACTCAGTAGCATCTGGAGCCACATTAGAAGATCTGCAGGATAAGTTAACGGTTTTAAAAGGAGATCTTTCCTCAGTTTTGAATGTGCGGGTAATGGAGAGATGGGAGGCCAGCAAATTGGCATACTTTGAATATGGGGAAGGGGCGGGTAAGCTCCTGGCCTGGAAGGCGAAGACAGATAGGGTTCGAAATAACATTAGTGCCATTAGTAAGGATGGTGTAATTCACTCTACTGATGAGGGAATTAGTGGGACCTTCAGGAGCTTTTTCAGTGAGATATATCGTGAAGATAAGAATGACAACCCAATCAAGCAATGGAATGGCTGTCAGGGATTTCCCTTACTGCCTTATCGCCAGAACAAAGAAATGCTTTGGAATGCCCTTTTTCATTGGAGGAAGTACGGTCGGCTGTTCTTAATAGTAAAAAAAGGTAGGGCTTCAGGACCCGATGGGTTACCATCTGAAATCTACAAAGTAATTTGTTCAACAATTCTTCCCTATTTAACGGATCTATTTAATAACATTTTGTTGGAAGGGGTCTTGCCCCCCCACGTCTTGGAATAACGCCTGCATAACTTTGATCCTAAAGCCGAGCAAGACAGCAACTAACTGCGGGTCATATAGACCGATCTCAATTCTTAATAAGGATTATAAAATCTTTGCATCTGTGTTAGCAAATAGACTCGGAGCGGTGGCAAATAACATCTTACATTTGGACCAGAAGGGATTTGTAAAGGACCGGCAGCTATATGAGCTGACTTATGACCTTATCGGTGCAATAGACATGGCTACGTCTACATCTCTTCCTCTGGCAGTTCTCTCGCTTGATGCCACCAAGGCCTTCGATAGGGTTAATTGGGTGTACCTATCCGAGGTCTTGGGAAAGTTTAACCTAGGGGATAACTTTAGGCGAGCTGTAAAACTCTTATATAGAAACCGTACCGCCTCACTATTGGTTAACGGGCAACTAACAGAGCCATTTAGTATTACGCGTGGAACCCATCAAGGGTGTCCCCTTTCCCCTCTTTTGTTTAATTTATATATAGAACCTTTTGCCCAATTAATTCGTGATAACCATAATATAAAACCTTTTATTTTTGAAGGGTGGGAGCGGAAGGTCTCACTATATGCGGATGATGTTCTCATTTTCTCATCCGAGTTGAGTTCGGCGTTTCCAACAGCGATGGTCATTGCAGAAGAGTTTGGGGCAGTATCTGGCTATGAAGTCAACGCTTCGAAAACCGATATTATGGTTTGGAATCATCCTGTGCCGGTGGCAGGGGCACAGCCTAGTTCTATTCTGAGGTATCTAGGTTTAAATATCTATGCGGATATTAATAAGATTGGCCCCTTAAATTTTGCCATTGTGGCTAAGGAGTGCCGTAGGTTGATGAAAACATGGTCAGCTCTCCCTATCTCTTTGTTAGGCAGGTCTAACCTGGTTAAAATGACTATTTTACCCAAGATTATGTTTTTGTTTAGCACTATCCCTCTTTTTTTTGATCCATCCATGATTGCAAAATTCCAATCTGAAATAAACACATTTATATGGAACCGTCATACACCCAGACTGGCCTGGAAGAAGATAAGATGTTGCAGAGAAAAAGGGGACTTGGCGGCACCAGACCTGCAGTATTATGGATGGGCCATTCAACTCTCCCATGTTAGGATGCTTTTAAAGACCCCTAGTTGCACTGGGTGTGGGAGACTATTTTCAGCTCTTCTTAAAGGGGAAAAAGTTAGGCCCGCAAATTGTTTGTTAAAGTTTGGTGATCCCAAATATTTCAAAAAAGTCAAGCTTAATGTACTGAGGGATCTAGCTGGAACATGGAGTAACTTTAGACGTGCACTCAGACTTGGCTACTACCACAGCAGAGAGCCACTTTGGGATTCTCCAGGCTCTCCCTCTTGGCTCTTGGATAGTCTAGCTCTACCTGTTAGAGAGGCGGGTCTTGCAATCTGGGGGGACCTGTTTGTAGATGGCACGTTACTTCCATGGGAGGCTTTGAGTTTAAGAATAGGAGCGCGGTTCTCAAGATTTAAATACCTCCAAATTCAGAGCTGGGCACACGTTCAAAATCAGGGCAGGGGCAGATTTAAAATAGGTGCTGAGAGCGAGCTGGTATCCCATCTGATATATAAATTATCCTTTAAGAAAGAGATCACATTTTGGTATAATCTTATGATAGACGAGTCTGATGGCGAATTTTTGCTCCCCCACTCGCTCTGGGACACATATATCACTAATACTGATACGGAGATCTTGTGGCTAGAATCGTTTAAAATTCCGGGGGACATTGTGAAACCTTCATGGCTTCGTCGCAACCACCTGTTCACACTACACAGGGTATATTATTCTCCATTACGGTTATCAAAATTTCCAAATAATGCTTTGGTTGCTTGCCCCAGATGTGGTTTGGTAGCCGCATCAGATGTACATATGTTTCTCGAGTGCCCATCCCTAACATCATATTGGAATGAGATTTGTGTCTCCCTCTCCTTAGCTGTAGGGTCTCAAGTTAGTCCCTGCCCAATGTTAGTCTTTTTTGGTATTTCTCCAGAGCTTAGCGGCATGGGTAAAAAATTGGTTTTCTACGTTTGTCTGTTGGCTAGAAGAGAAATATGTAAACCATGGAAAGATAAGACACCACCACTTCTAACAGATTGGCGTGCTTCCATGTTGCAGACTTCAAAATTAGATATGATCAGATCTGGGAACACAAATAAGAGAAGATTTTGGTTTCTACTGAATTGGTGATCATGGAATGTAATGGCATGGGTTTTTTTTTTCCCCATGTCCTATGATTACGCTGCTTGGAAGGATCTCCTTTGGCTATACATACCCTATAGGGTGATTTCGGTTACGAATTGGGTATCATATAGCAGCATGTTAGCCTAGATGGTACCATGTGACGAATAAGAGGTGGACGCTATGCACTGTGGTGTACCCAGATAGAAATCGTTATTACCCCCCCCCCCCCTCACCCCACTGGGTCAGTGTTTCTGCCATCTCCTTTATTTTGTCTGACACTATATGGTCACCAAGGGCGATTATGAGGACAAAAAAATATATATATATTAAACAAAAAATATTAAAATTTTAATTTCTTTCAAATTCTAAAATTTATAAAAAAATGTTAAACACATTACATTTATAATATATATATTTGTAAAACACACCCCACCCTTATCCCCTATAAACACAACATGCTGCTCCTAAAAATATTTTTCCAATTTTTTTAAAAATATTTTTACATTGTGATATTTAAGAATTGTAAAAAATATTACATTTAAAATCTATATTTTTTAAAAACTCCCCACCCTTATCCCCTATAAAACCAACATCCCACTCCTAATATTATATATAAAATTTGAACAGATACAACATTTTAAATATACAATACATATTTTAATACATTAAATACATATTAAACTTACATACAAAATATTAAATAAAATAAAAACATTTTTAAAATAATACTTTATAGACATTTTCACACAATGATATTTTGACTTTCGATATATTTAACTAAGATATATTACTACACATACAAAAATCAAAATTTTTAACATTGGTATTAGTAAAGTCGATATTTTAGACAATCGATATTAAAAAGTCGATATTCTGGTATGTCCATATAAAAAATATATATATTTTGACTACTCCCCGGCATGGATGATAGGTTTCCTGTCACAGGGAGGTGTAACCACCTCCCAGACAGGCTTTAGTGAATTGGGGCTGGGTGGGTGCAATTCAAGAGTGCTTTGAAGTCTGCACTAGGGGCACATTTGGTGTCCCTTTGCATAGTCCAGCTCAAAACTGTTGCAGGGGCTACCAGCCCCTGCAACAGGTGCAAAACTGGACAAAGGAAATGGGTGTAGCCACTCCTGTTTCCTGACCCTCCCATAGGTGGGTCCCTAGAGTTGTCCCACCCCTTCCTTGAGTATAAGATAGGAACCCCTATCTACAGGACTTTAGATTTACCTGGATGAAACTCTGATACAGAATCCTGGAACTTCAAAGATCTACAACACGCTAGATGACTGCAAATCTTCCTTGGAGTAATGGAGTTACTCCCCTACAAGGCAGGCACCTAAGACGCATCTGACCGGTTTGCATCTCCAAAGCTCCCGCCGGACTCTGAAGTATTTTGCAACACAGGAGGTGGGTTCCCAGACTTCCCAGAGGCTAATCCAAGCGCCCAGCAAAGCTGAGACCCGTAGCCCTCGTGGGGACTGTGGAACCGAAACCCATGGACACCGTGGACTTTTGCAAGTGCATATGATTCTTGGCAATCCTTGAAGCTGTGCTTTGGGCCATTTGTTGTCCAAGCCCCGACCAGCGTTTCCACTGAAGATTACAGGCCTCTACTCAGTGTCCCGTGGGCTGGTATTGTATGATTCCTCTCGGGGTCCCTCTGAGATCCATGGTCCATTGACTGGTGGGTCCCTGTGATGGCAACTCTAAGTTTAATTGAGCTTCTTTGGTTGTTCCAGGCGTGCCCTGAGTTTCCACCACTTGGGGAGTACCCGGACCTCACTGGTCTGCAACAAAGCATCTTTTCTCTTCCTGCGTGGGTTGCTGTTGCCAAGGCTTGTTGGGTTAAATCCGAGCACCGACACCGCAGCACTCGACATCCTTTGTGGGACAGCTCTAATCCAGCTCCTGGTTGTCATCGATGTCTCCTGGTCCTCGTGGCTGCAGAGTCCAGCTTCATGGAAGCACCCAACATCGGTGGGTATTAGTCTATCGTGCCCCTGGTAAGTGACCCAAACTCTGTCCCCTCTGCTTTCATGTACTTCACTTCTTCGAACCAGGTTTGGATCCCTCCGGGCACTTTCCGTCTTCACGGCAGCAGCACTTTATAGCAGGTCTCCAATGAAAACGACGACATGACCCAACACCATTTGACACCTATGCTCCTGGATTCCCTTGATGAGGTAATTAGAGTACTCCGGTGCTCCCGTGGGTGTTACCCCTAGAACCCCCTAAGTCTAAAGGGGTTGCTCAAAGTCTTCTCCTAAGTGTCCTTTAACTTTAAAACTTCCAACCGTGACTTTCCCCATAGAAACTAAAAGAGCTCCTCGGCAGTGTTCTCACACGGCACACGGCCCCCGTGGATCCCCTGTGTCACTTCCTTGGGTGGTTCCTTGGGGGGGTGGGGGTCCCGGTGATTCTACAGGCTGTAGGCACTGTCTAGACAAGGCATGGTGCTTATACCACTTTCTTAATATATGGTGTGGTCTCCTCCTGGGGTCCATTGTATTTTGTGCTATTTACTGAATTTCTATTGTGTTGATATTGTGCATCCTGTTCTCTAATCTCATAAAGAGGTTAGTAGAGAGTGTTTAGAAATAAATACATATATTTAATAAATACCTTGAGTGGTTTTCCTTTCATTTGGTCTTTCAAGAGGTTATATTCTGGTAAACCAAGCTGCTTTACACTCCTTTGATACTTACCCTGAAGGCTGGTCTCCATAGGTACCACTAGGATAGCTTTCAATAAAGGTTGTCTTAAACCTATCATCAATAATGGTTGTTTGGACTGGTGCAAGGTGCCCACTAGAACTAATGGACAGCATATGCCAGGACAACTTCTCACATTGGTGGCAGTGGTGGGATTCAAGCTTGCTATTGCTTTACCAGATAATCTCTTTGAAGTGACTAACTGAAAACCACTATAGGTACTACAGGTACACATAAATCAAGTTAAAATACAGTAAGTTCTACTGAACTTAGAGTTGTAGGTCAAGGGCTTAGCACACCCTGTCTACAACTCAAGAGAGTTAACAATTCCCACTAGAGTAGGTAGGAGCACACACCACACTAGTTATGTCTTCAAGGGCAGAAGCCGGTGGGCCTCTCTCATCTAAGTAGGACCATGTATCATACCAAGAATTGAGGACCAGGAGTTCCTCTAGGAAATTGAAGACAGGGAAAAGCCCAACCAGACAACATCTCATACAGTTGTTGCTTGCAGATGACCTCAAAAAGACCCCAGGTTCTGATGAGACAGGCAGGACTGGTGGGGCAGCAGAAGAGGAAAGGCAAGGAGGTGAAAACTTCCAAGACCTAGGTCAGAATGATTCTAACCTGGACAATCAAATTCTCATTGTGGATTAAGAAGAGAACCCCAGTGGCCCCCTTTTCACCCCTCTAGGAAGAGTTAGTAGTGTACCTAGAAGTTCTAGATCTTCTTCTCAGGAATCTAATCATTCTGGTACATCTGTAGGGACATCTCTCTCATAGGTCCTCTGCCTCCTACAGGAGACAGACTTCCTATGATAGAAAGTGCAGACTGCTCAGGTTTGTAGAAGCTAAGCTTAGGATCAAGAGAGGGCAGCTGGCCTTAGACGGGGAATCCCTGGAGCTCCAGAGAGCTTCTAGAAAAGAGGAGCTAGAGCCCCCTGGTGGCAGCTACATTGTCCCTAGAGGTAGAGAACATACTCATGACCATAGGAACCTGAACAAGATTGTCCCTCCCTACCAGAGTGGGGATGACATCCACAAATGGATAACTGCACTTGAGAGGGCTTGTAAAGTACAAAGGGTCCCCCCGGAACAGTGGGCAGCAATCTTGTGGCTCTCCTTTGCAGACAAAGGCAGAGACCAGCTACTCACTGTTATAGAAAAGGATGCTGATAATTGCAAAGTCTTGAAGAGTGCCCTGATTGATGGGTTTGGCTAGGCAGCGCACCCAAACCAACAGACCACGCACGCAACCTGGGCTTCATCCTGGACTCCTCCCTCTCCATGACCAGACAAGTCAACGCCGTCTCCTCGTCGTGCTTCAACATCCTGCGCATGCTACGTAAGATCTTCCGGTGGATCCCCACCGAGACCAGGAAGACGGTCACCCAGGCCCTCGTCACTAGCGTTCTGGACTACGGCAACTCCCTCTACGCCGGAACCACCGCCAAACTCCAGAAGAGACTCCAGCGGATCCAGAACGCCTCAGCACGACTCATCCTGGACATCCCCCGTGGCAGCCACATCTCTGGACACCTGAGAGACCTGCACTGGCTCCCGGTCAACAAGAGAATCACCTTCCGTCTCCTCACCCACGCACACAAAGCCCTACACAACCAAGGCCCAGGATACCTCAACAGCCGCCTCAACTTCTACGCTCCCAAACGCCAGCTTCGATCGACCAGCCATGCCCTCGCCGCCGTCCCCCGCATCCGAAGAGCCACCACAGGGGGACGGTCCTTCTCCTACCTCGCCTCCAAGACATGGAACTCCCTCCCCACCCACCTCCGCCTGACCCAGGACCACCTCGCCTTCAGGAAGCAACTCAAGACCTGGCTGTTCGAGCAGTAGCGGACCCCCCTCCCCCAGCGCCTTGAGACCCTCTGGGTGAGTAGTGCGCTATATAAATGTGATGATTGATTGATTGAACCACTGAGCAATACAGGATTACGTTCAGAGACACCCAAAAGGCACAGACTCAAGACTGGGATGACTTTGTAGATTGTGCTACTAAGGCTCTGGAGATCTGGTTACATGGCAGTAAGGGGTGTGATTTCAAAGGATTGTATAACTTAATTATGAGGGAGCAGATCCTTAATAATTGTCAAATTCAGCTGTTGCATCAGTACCTGGTGGACTGATCTGACCTCTCCCCAAGAATTGGGTCAGAAGGCAGACAAATGGGTCAGAACCAGGGCGAGGCAGAAGGTTCAGAACCAAGGTGACTCCAAGAAGCAAGATTCTAAGAACTCTGATAAGGGTGGGGACAAGGGTAAAGACCAGAAGTCTTCTCAATGGTCCCAAAAGATCTGCATCGGGTGGGGAGTCCCACTCTAACAAAGTCAATGGCCAACAGAAATTGTGGTATAAAATCTGTACACCCAACTAATCATGGGGGAAGAGATCACTTGTCCTGCATAACCAGGGTATGCAGAAGAAATCCGGGGTGTCTCCAGTAAAAAACCCTCATGTACGTGTTTGTAAAGTCGTGGTAGCGGTATATGTTGGTTCTCCGCTCTTCATAAACGTGTGTGCATAATCATAGGGTTAGTTTTGTTATGCAACCTCCACCAGGAGGTTCTAACCCATGGTTAAAAACAGTAGTGATCTGGTGATGTGGGTAGTGCTTGTTTAAAATACCCGGACAGCCAGATATTGTACTTTATTGGGTCTGGATTCGGGTAGCCCAAGAGGGGATGTTGATAAACGTGCGTTCTGTGAATATATTATGAATTCTAACGCACTAGTAGTCAGTTGTTAAAAATGGCCGACATGTTTCAGCCGGATCTGCCAGGTTAAGACTTATTGGCTTTCTTCAGGACCAACTGTGATTAGTGAAAAAACAAGAGTTTACAACCAATTGTCTTATTGCAAACCGTGTGAGAAAAAGGGATTTTTCAACCTGTTTCTTTTCAATGTGGTCACAATCTACCTGTAAAATATACAAACATAAATAAACATGTTTAACACAGATTGGCCAGATAAGACACCAAGACACTTCCTATTGGAATGTTGCCGCCTTGCGCTGATGGAGAATTACTTCCAGTACAAAGAGACCCTCTACTTACAATGCCACGGGACTTCAATGGGCAGTACATTTGCCCCAAGCGTGGCAGGACTCTACGTTACTACCTTTGAAGAGACATATATCCAGAATAAAAACAATCCCTTCCTTCGTCAAATACTATTCTGGAAACGGTATATTGAAGATATCCTGTTAATCTTGAATGGTGATATTGAAAGTCTACAAAACTTCCACTCCTGGATCAACACCAAAGACGATTATCTGAAATTCACTTATGGTGCTGACCGACAGAGCCTAGACTTCCTAGACATTACAATCTATGCTGAAGCAGGAATTCTACAAACACGTACTTTTTTTTAAAGAAACAGCAAAGAAAAGCTTACTGTCATTCAACAGTTTCCACCCCGCTCTCTGAGGGAGAACCTCCCTTACAGTCAGTTTCTCAGATTGTGGAGAAACTGCAGCAAGACCAACGAGTACAAAGTGACCACATTGAAAAGAAACAGGTTGAAAAATCCCTTTTTCTCACACTGTTTGCAATAAGACAATTGTTTGTTGTAAACTCTTGTTTTTTCACTAATCACAGTTGGTCCTGAAGAAAGCCCATAAGTCCTAACCTGGCAGATCAGACTGAAACATGTCGGCCATTTTTAACTACTGACTACAAGTGCGTTAGAATTCATAATATATTCACAGAACGCACGTTTATCAACATCCCCTCTTGGGTTACCCGAATCCAGACCCAATAAAGTATAATATCTGGCTGTCCGGTATTTTAGACAAGCACTACCCACATCACCAGATCACTACTGTTTTTAACCATGGGTAAGAACCTCCTGGTGGAGGTTGTATAACAAAACTAACCCTATGATTATGCACATACGTGCATGAAGAGCGGAGAACCAATATATACCGCTACCAAGACTTTACAAACACGTGCATGAGGGTTTTTTTTACCGGAGACACCCCGGATTTCTTCTGCATACCCTGGTTATCTTTTCCTCCATGATTAGTTGAGCTTAAGAAAAGGAAACTGAAGGGATCAGAATTTCCTCCTCCCCTATTTGATTGATGGGTAAAAAATCTGTAAACAGAAAACTCATTGGACTAGTGATTGTACCAAGTCCAAAGACTCAACTCCGGCCACCATTGCCCCGTAGGCAACTGTTCCCCCTAGTGCAGCTCCAAGTGGTTTTACTCAAAATAAGGGTGTAGTGGGGTTAACCCTGGGTTCTGAGGTGGACTCTGGCCTAGTCAGAGTTCCAACTCAGGCTGTACTGATCTGTGGTGGAGGCATAGATATGTCCTCCTTTGTCAGTCCCAGAAATCTGGTCAAATACAGACAGCAGCCCTTGATAAATGGAACAGAGGCTTTTTCATTCAGGGACACAGGAGCAAGTATCACAATGGTGACAGAAGATCTTGTGGCCCCTGAGCAGATCATACTTGGGGAGATGTACCAAGTGACCAATGCTAGCAATGTCAGGACAGACCATTCCTGGCAGTTGTTAATTTCACCTGGGGAGGGATAACTGGCCCTTAGCAGGTTGTGGTAAGTGCAGACCTCCCTGTTGAAGGCTTGCTCTGCAATGATTTAGAAACTTCCGCTTGGGCTGAATTGGAGCTCAGGACTTATACGGAAATGCTGGGCTTCCCCGCAGATGTGTTTTCTATAACTAGGTCACAGGCAAAGATGTCATCCACTGAACAGGCCCTGGATCCTGGAAAAATGGATCCGGTGCCTTCCAAGAAAAGGAGCAGTAGGGGTAAGCCAGGGTCCCCCCTCCCCGATTCAGAGTACAGATCAGTCCCTTGAGGGAAATGATCTTAGTCCTGAAGAAGGAACTGTCCCAGAGGAGCTTGAACCTTATCAGGTTGAGTTCTTGGGGACAGGGGGGCCCTTCCTTCCAGCTGAACTGCCCTTCTCTTGAATCCCCTCAGACAAGCTGTTGCTGAGGCTGCTAGGAGTGCTAGTGGGTCCCACAGGATCTACTGGGATGATGAACTCCTTTACTCAGAGTAGAGACCCCAAGTCTGGTGCAGCCAGGAGTGTTAATACCTCTGAAGTTTAGGGGCTTCCTATTGACACTAGCACATGATATCCCTTTAGCAGGTCACCTAGGCCAAAACAAGACTTGGGACAGAATTGTCCCTCAATTTCATTGGCCACATGTCTGAAGACACCAAGGAGTTGTGTTGCTCCTGTGTCACCTGACAAGCCAGTGGCAAGGCAGGTGGTTCAACAAAGGCTCCCCTGATACCACTACCTGTGGTGGGGGTTCCCTTTGAGAGGTTTGGGATTGACATAGTTGATCCCATGGATCCTCAGACAGCATCTGGGCACAGATTTATACTGTAGGTGCTGGACCATGCCACTAGGTACCCAGAAGCCATTCCCTTTAGGACCACTACAGCTCCTGTGGTTGCAAGAGCCCTACTTGGAATCTTTTCCAGAGTGGGTTTCCCTACGGAGGTAGTACCAGACAGGGGTGCAAACTTTGTCTAGTTACTTAACTGCTATGTGGAAGGAGTGTGGAGTAAATTACAAATTTACCTCCCCCTTATCGCCCTCAATGCAATGGGTTAGTTGAAAGTTTCCACAAAACCCTAAAGGGCATGATTAACGGTCTCCCAGAAAAGCTTTGGCGCAGATGGGACCTACGTTTGCCTTGCCTTCAGAGAGGTTCCACAGAAGGGGGTTGGTTACAGCCCATTTGAGCTTCTGTTTGGACATCCAGTTAGGGGTCCATTGTGTCTAGTGAAGGAGGGATGGGAGTTACCTCTCAATCCCCCTAAACAGGATATTGTGGACTATCTACTTGGTCTCCGCTCCAGGATGGCTGAGTACATGAAGAAGGCAACTAAAAACCTTGAGGCTAGCCAGGAATTGCAAAAGGCCTGGCATGACCAACAGGCTGTGCTGACTGTTTACCAGCCAGGCAGAAAATATGAGTGTTGGAGCCTGTGGCCCCAGCAGCCCTTCAAGGTAAGTGAAGTGGCCCCATACCATAATTGAACAGAAAGAAGAGGTTACCTACTTGGTGGACCTTGGAACTCCCACAGGGTGTTCCATGTCAATAGACTAAAGCCATATGTTGACAGGGCTGACTGATGAGGGACAGGAGGAAGAGAGTGACCCACTCCCTGACCTGCTCTCTCAGAACTTTTATGAAGGATCAGTAGATGGTGTAGCCTTGGCAGGCAGCCTCTCTGTCCAGCAACAAACTGACTGCAGAAAAGTTCTCAGCCAGTTCAGACATACGTTCTCACTGACTCCAAGTCAGACTACCTGGTGCACTCATGAAGTGGACACTGGGGACAGTGCGTGTAAAAAAATAAGATTTACAGGCAACCTGATTGTTAGATTTGGGGGTCTCTAGTTGGCAGAGGTTGGTGCCTTTGAACAAATAGGGACCCTTGCTTCTTGTCAGGGTAAGGGGGTACACTCCTAAAATAACCCCTGCTCACCTCCTTGGTAGCTTGGCACGAGCAGACACGCTTATCTCATAGGCAATGTGTAAAGCATTTTTGAACACACACAGTAACCCAGTGACAACACTACAGATGGACACCACACAAGTTGTAGTATAAAAATAAGTATTTTTATATAGACTTAACACAAGACCACAAACGACAAAAATCCACAATACTGTACTTTAAAAATGGTAGAATTTGCTTGGTTCTCTTTGGAGGTAAAATGCAGCACTTTAAGTTCAATGTACCTTTGGATGCATAACGCTATATAGCGAAAGTGCTGCAGGGAAGGTGATGCGTTCGTTTCTTACACGCAAGAACGGTGATGTGTCGGTTCCCTAATGCTGCATAGGGGACGGTGATGCGTCTGTTTTTCTCTCCATGGGGAGGAGATGCGTTGGTTTCTTACTGCGCTTCCGTGGCGATGGGGCCCGCAACGCTGTAATGCGATAAAGATCCGGTGCAATGAAACAAAATGGCATCTTCTTCTTGATGTGACAATGATGCATGCCCGCCCGACGGCCGTGCAGTGACTCAACGATTCTTCTGAGCTGTGACAGGCCTTTTGACACACTTCTCCGGCGATGCAACTGCATCTGCTGCATCCACGACACTCTGCTCCGGTGATGCTAGGTGATTCTGGTGATGCGGTGGCAGGCTTCTCCTGTGATGCGACGGCTTCTGCTGCGAAGGCGACACTCTTCTCCGGTGATGCAATGACAACAGCTGTGGTGGCACCCGTTTCTTCATCTTGAGTCGCTTCAAGCTCCCAGCGACACGCAGTTTTTCAGAACAGAAGACCCAGCTCAACAGCAGGCACTTCTATTCCCAGCAAGGGAATGCAGGGGATCTGGTTGGTACAATCTGTTGTCCCTGAGACTTCAGCAGGAGGCAAGCTCTATCTCAAGCCCATGTGGATCCTTTACAAGTGGATTTGAAAGTAGCACAAAGTCCTTTCTCTGGCAGTCAGGCAACCACTGTAGGCCAATCCCCCAAACAGCACTCAGCCTAGGGATAGTCGCCTCCTCAGTTTCTCTGGCTCCTCTCCTCAGCAAAGGTTCTTCTTGTTTCCCAAAAGTGATCTAAAGTTCTGAGTCCCCATATTTATACTAGAAATTCCGTTGTCTCTGGAGGCAGAGAGTGTCTGTGCCTAGTCCAAACCAGTTCTGTGCAGTCCTGGAGCACTTTGTTGACAAGACTCCTTCTTTCCTTTGACAGTGTGGGTCAGGGACATCGGACACACCACAGGAGGTGGAGCTAGCAGCGTGGAAGGCAGACGGCCCTATTCAGGTCCCAGGTGCAACTCCTCCCACCCATATACATGCTGATAGCTCTATTCAGCCCTGTGCTGATCCACCCTGTCTCCTAGAATCCCCCAGCTCATGTCACTCAACCTCCAGACAAGGAATACACAACCTAGCAGAGGCAGGCTTGGACAGTTAGGCAAGAAAATACCTACTTTCTAAAAGTGGTATTTTCAAACACAGAATGTTAAAATCAACGCCCCTAAAAGATGTATTTTATCATTCTGAGTTCAGGCATACTAAACTCTAATTTCTACCTAGTTCCCCGAGTCAGTTAGGATCATTAGATGTTATAATCAAACTGCCCATTTTGGCCTATGGGGAACAGGTAGCCTTGCAATAGTGAAAAACAAAAATGGCTGTAATTCACTATTAGGACATACCACACACATCAGGGCATATCCTACCCTTTACCTACAAAGCACCCTGCTCTTGGGCCTACCATAGGGGTGACTAATATGCAGAAAAGGGAAGGCAAGTGGGTGCACTTGCCCAGGCAATGTGGCAGTACCAGACTGCACACAGGCTCTGCAATGGCAGACCTGAGACACACTTTGCAGGCTGCTTCTGTGGGAGGCACATCCAGTGCTGCAAGCCCACCACCAGCATTTGATTTACCAGCCCTGGGCACCCGCAGTGCACTGTACTAGGGTTTAACAGTAAATCAAATAAACCAATCATGGAGTCACTAATCCATAAATCAATTTACAATAGGGAGAGCATTGGCACTTTAGCACTGATCAGCAGTGGTAAAGTGCCAAGAGTCATAAAACCAACAAAAACAGGTCAGACAAAATACAGGAGGAAGGCAAGAAGTTCAGGGATGACCATGCAAAAAGGGCCAAGTCCAACACAAGCCCCTTCCAGCCAAATCGCAGGGTAGACCAATCACTACCTTGATGGGCTTCTCTGCTTTAGGCTATAGAACATGGACCCTGGCCCACAACAGCAGGGGCATATTCCAGTTCTATGCCAATCTGAACCTTTTTGGATCTCCCTGTCCATAATCCGGGCCCACCATGCTAACCTATGGAGAACCCTTCTCCTCACTTGTAGATACCATCTGTGCAGCACCTGACTGTAGCTTGCTCACAGGTGTGTCCCAACAGACAGACAGCAAGCCACGGTGGCCACTGACAGTAGTCAGTGATGAGATCCAGGCCTTATGCCTCTCAGGGCTCTTAAACCTCTGTGGCGTCAGAGAGTGGGGTGGCTGTAGCCCCAGGTGCCTGGCAACCTTTGTCCATTCTCCCTCCTGTCAGGTCAGGTATGACATCCTGACACTGACCCATCAGCCCCAGGCCTGTACCTGGTGGTTGGACAAGAGACTGGGGTGGGCTCTCCCAAACCCGGTCCTCCTCCTTGGGGCTCTGTACCACCTGGAGCGGTATTCCCTTCCAGAATTGTCAGGGTGCCTGTAGTAGGGGTCCTGCACAATTCACCCACCAGTTAAGGGGTTCTATCCTGCAACTGGGCTTCCAGGCTAGGGGGTATACCCTGAACCTGGCCCTCCAACCTAGGGTCTAAACCCTCAGGCTACACCAGGGTCAGAGGCGAGGACTCCCTCCCTGTGCACCCCTTCATGAGCACTGCACCCTCCCAACTGGAGTGGTACCCCTAGAAGCTACATCTGTCAGGACACTGATTACAGTTGCCCCTTACTCCAGGTCAGACAACACCTGAACCTGGCTTACCAACCCTTGCAGTTGAACACTTCCCCGGGAAAACCAGCACTTCCTGGAGAGTGCATATACCTTCCCGAGCTTGAGACAACTCATGTTTCTTGTGACAGAATGCCCGGCACAGATCTCCTGACCCATGTCCATCTGACAGTGCGTGAAGATCCCCCAGGACAGAAGTGGTGTCGCCATGGTCACTCTTTGGTGACTCAGCCCTTCTGGCCAGACCCTGACCCACTGGTTCTTCCTCTTGGGACTCTTCCCCCCTCTCACCCCTTAATCTGGACTTCTGCACCCTCCACTTAGGTGTTGCACTGCCAGACACCATAACTGGTGGAGGCCTGCTTGCAGACACTCCCAGTTCACCAGACACTAGGGGATCTTCCTCAACAGGCGGCCCATCAGGACAGCCTAGGCTCTCCACCTGGTGTTCCCATAAAGACCCATCCAGGCTCTGAGACTCAGCCCCACACTCACTCTGTCCCCACTGAGACAGGATGTGAGCCCCTACACCCCTCCCACTACACCGGGACATAGCTGGGCTACTCTGAATCTCTTCCCCCACACAGGTCCGGAAGATACCGGAGCCATTCCCCCAGGGTCACTCCCCAGTGCCTCTCCAGACCCTCTGGAATCCACCAAACGGTCTGCCTCCAAGGTGATCTCCCTGGGGTCAGAGAACACACCCTCCAATAGGTGTTGGCATAGCTCTGGAAAACAGGGACTTTGTTACATTCTCACATTTTCATTATTCAGGGTTACAACCCTACAAGGACCTTTGGTTGAAGTGTACTGCATGTCAGGTGGAATGTTGGTGATGGTTGCACGGTCACTACATTCTAGGTTTTGCACAAGAAAAGGGCAGTTTGATCTCAGCTGTTCTATCATCCTGTTTGCTATCTCTGCTGTGTAGCTTGCTTGTAATAAACTTACTCAGCTTCATTCTCTTTGTCCGAATTTATTACTACAATTTGATTGGCGACGATTCCTGCTAAACAGCCACAAAAAAACCCTACTTAAAGCTCATCCCTCGATCAGCGCCCCAACCTTCTAGATTTACAAGCGGAAAGACTTCAAAGTGCGGTAAGACTGTTCCGGTATCATTTTCACACCACCTTTACTGCATACAGTAATACAATTTATTAGCAAACCTAGAGACTTCCCTAAACTTAAATCTTTTTTAGTTTTCACACTACCGTGCAGCGGAGCTTTTGCCAGTTTCCTTCTGTTTTTCCGACGACTGTGGGTTTCGAGAAGGTGTGCACCAGGCTGGAGTGAGGCCTATCTTTAAGCACCCGACCCATTACTCCAGCGCATGCGCGCAATGCTGCCTGGTTGCCTGATCTTCCCATCGGCTCCTTCTGTGACGTGCATACACACGCCAGAGCGTTGAGCAACCCTTGCCTAGCAACCCAACGGTGTCTACTGTTACAGTGCCCGAGTTTTCTTCATACGAGGAACAGCTTCTTGAATTGAAAACGCTCTGGGTCATTGTCTGCGCAACTCTCGTAGGAGTGGTTGCAGCTCTTTTTCTCTTCTTTGCAGCTGATCACTACAGTGATTCGCACACTTAATTGTATTAAGTTTTCTGCTGCCAGCAATTTTACCATCGTCTCAGGTGGACCAGCAAAGTGTGTTGCAGATTTCATTGGCACTCCACACATATTCATGACTCTGAGGATTACCACAGTGATTCGCACACTTAATTAACCAACAAAGTTTTTGTGTTGTTTGTTCCAGTATTCAGACCTCATTCATGCTGAGCTTGACAGTGATTCGCACTCTAAAAAGTTAATTTGCTTTTATCTCAAGAGTATACCGTGATCTACACACTTCTTGATTACTGTTAAATGAGCTACTTGTGCCAATATTATTTTCTTCCATTTTATTTCTTTTTACATTTTCGTTCTATTCATTATTACAAGTGCTCTATTGCAGCAGGTCACTACACGCTGTTTTTCTACTCTGTATTTTATATTAACTTTAATTTCCTTTCTAGGAATTACAGGACCTTGTCATAATGCAATCAGTAACTCCACCTCCTTAATTTCTCGAATCTGCTGGGGATCCTCTGGTTAGATGGGAGGTGTGGTTTGAAGCATCTCAAACATATCTTGGTGCCATTGGCGCATCTAGGTTCAGCAATGAACGCAAGAAAATTCTCCTCCTTCATTCTCTTGGTTTCGAAGGAAGGTCCATTTACAAGCATCTTCCAGATGTTGTTCATCTTCCTGGTGATGCTATTGAGGTCTACCAAGACACCATTACGAAACTGAGAATAAGATTTCACAAGCAACCTAGTTTGATGGTTTTGCGACACAAAGTCTTCTAGAGACAGCAAAAGGATGGAGAAGATGTTGATACGTATATTTCTGCTCTACGTAAATTGGCATCTAACTGTCAATTTGAAACATTCAACGACCAATTGATCAGAGACCAATTTGTTTGTGATTGTAGGGACAAGCAAATACGTCCGAAACTGTTATCACTTTCAAATCCTGACTTAGATGAAACTAAAAAAATTGCGAAAAGTATAGAGACTTCTCCAGTATCCGTGAAAGAGTTAGAGGAGAAACAAGTCGATTCTGTCAATATAGTTTCATCTAACTCTAAGCAGAAACAAAGTGAATTTTTGGAGTCAGCCAATAAAAACCCTACATTCAGAAACACGAGCTTAGGGAAAAGTGGTGTGGCGCCGTGGCCAGGGTGACTGACTCTGTAATCTGGGATCACGGGTCGATCCCCGGGGCCGGCGGCAGATTAGCCCATCACCATGTCACTCTGGGCAATAGCTTGCTTAATCTTCCAGACGGCCCCCAGCGCCTAGAGACCCTAACGGGTGATGGTTCGCGCTTTTCAAATGTGGATTATTATTAAACTTCTGCGATTGCTCAGAAATATGCTCAATATGCTCAATATTGCTCAAGCAAATGCGTAACAGATGTGGTAACCTTCAACATCAAAAGGGCGCAAGGTGCCCTGGTGCAAATGTGTGTGGTTACTGTAAAAAAAAGGGCACTTTGCGAAAGTATGTTTCAAAAAATATTCAATGATCAGAAAAGGTCTGTTGCTCGTGACCTGGAGTCAGATTATGAATCTGATTCTCAAATTGTATCTGTAGTAACTGATAATGTAAAACATGTTTCCTATGTTGAAGACCCTATTGAATGTATTGATCCCATTGCTGAGATTCTTATTGGCGGGTAAACCTCTAGATGTGCTAGTAGATTCAGGAGCAAGAACCACTATGTTAACCAAAGAATTGTTTTTGGATACATGGGGCGATAGAGCTCTTTTACCGCCTGATCGTTCACCAGTCTCCTATGAAGGTCGGAAAATAGACCTCATGGGATAATTTGAGAATGATCTTGTTTTTAAAGGCAGGAAAAATAGTGGTAAGATCTATGTTTCCGTCAAAGGTTTGAACATACTGGTATGGTACCACCAAGGCTTGTTTGGTATGATCCTAAAGCCGGGCCGTGCTGAACAGGTGCTTGTGATTTCTGAAGGGGAAGAGATTGTCAGGTGGGAAGATCAGTTTCCTACTGTATTTTCTTGTGAACTGGGTACCATTCATGGGTTTAAACATAGAATCTTTCTAGAGGAAGGTTCATCACCTGTCAAACACAAATTAAGGGGTGTGCCTTTCAGTGTCCAAGAGGATCTTGAGTTTAAACTGAAACGTTTGTGTAACAAGGTATAATTGAACCAATCGAGTCCTCTTTGTGGCTCTCTCCCCTTGTTGTGGCACACAAGAAATGTGGGAAGTTGCGTGTTTGTGTGGATCTGAGATCTCTCAATAAAGAGATTTGGGTAGATTCTCACCCACTACTAAAGATATGTGATCTATTTCCGAGTGTTAGAGGTTCTCTGTATTTTTTGAATCTGGCCAATGCTTACCACCAAATTGAGTTGAAACAAGAATCCCGCCATCTTACCGCTTTTATTTCCCCACTGGGAACATTTCAACGCATGTTAGGGGAAATTAGTGGCGTTCTTGTTTTTCAAGACTAAGTACTGATTCACACCAAAGACATCGCATCACATAACGTTCTTTTGGGGAAAGTGTTTCAGATTTTCAAAGATCGTGGAGTGGTCAAAAAAATGCAAATTTCTTAGCAATGAAATTGAGTACATAGGACATCACATTTCATGAGACGGAATCGGGCCTAGACCGGGTTTGTTGGATGCGATCATTGGTGCTCGCGTTCCAGTTGACAAAACAGGTGTCAAGTCTTTACTGGGATTACTAGAATGTTATTCTAAGTTTATCCCAAATTATTCCTCAATTGTACGCTCGATTAGTTCACTGCTTAAGAAGGGGGTTTCCTTTTGTTGGTCAGATCAATGTGCTGAAGCTTTAAGCTCTGTTGAAATGAATCTTGCCAACAGTGATGCTCTTAAGCCATATGATCCCTCTCTATGCACCTGCATCACTGTTGACCCGAGTCAGGTAGGTTTGGGGTGTGTGTTGACACAAGATTCTCCGAGTGGTAAAAATACTATCGCTTTCGCGTCTAGAGTTCTGTTGTTCCTGTGTTTGAGTGAAGAAACAGAGCTGATTTCTTATCTAGATTCCCTTCTAGTGATAATAGAATCATCTTTGCTCAATGGGAGATTCTTTTCTAAGGATTGTTTCATTGCTGCCATTGACTTGTCCGAGCACAGTCTTGGCACTGAAGAGTGTTGGCTTGATTCACTTTCTCATGATTAAGTCCTGCAATAGGTGTGCGAATATGTGAGGGATAGATGGCCGAGAGAGCGTGTTTTGCTTAATTATCTGCAACCTTTTTGGAAAGTGTAGTCTGAAATTTCGATTGAAGGTGGTGTTTTTGTTCATGATGACAAACGTATTCCTCCACACAGTTTAAGAAAGAACATCATTGGAGGAGCTTCGTGCGCAACCAAGATGGCCGCGTGAGCTCGGAGCTCCGAAGACCCTCCGATCCTCCTTATTAATCCTGTCACATATCATTATCAGTGTTTGTGGAATATTAAAGGTGAACCGACGCTGACACGGGACCCGTTGTCCGATTTCAAATCCGACGTTTCTTGGCGCAGTTACACCGTGTGGAAGTTCGCGGACTGCAGTGGGACCAGGATCCAGGCCGGGGCTGGCGGATGCGACATAGCCAGACGGAGGTGACGAGGCACGGGACTGGCCGCTCCGGCCCACAGTGGAGCTGGCGTAGTGGCGTAGTGAGCACGTACCAGACGGAGTGCGTGATAACTAATCCCTGACGTCAGTGAGCCGGTGAGGCCCGTTGTGTGGACGGACGAGGTGGCCCGGTGACTAACTATGGCTGGCAAAGGTGGCCCCGATAGATCACAGCCTCGGGTCAGCAGAAAGACTACGTAGTCGCAGTCCAACAACATGGAGCGATACGCTCAGCCGAAGGGCTCGCCTGGTGCCTCCGCGAGACCCAAGGACCTACATCGGGAAGTGTCGCCAGAAGCTCAAGACCCCACGCTCCACAACATAATGGGCGCCATTGAAGGCATGAAGGCCGAGATGCACCAGCAGCACGAGGTGATGGCGCACAAGGTGGACACTCTGGCGATTGACGTTAACCTGATCAGAGCGGACTTGAGCAAAACAAATGAGCGAGTCAAGTCGCTAGACATCAAGACCTCGAGCCTCACCACGGACGTCTCGGACCAGCAAACCGAGGTCCGGAACTTGAAGTCAGCCAACGACCTTTTTGCGAGGAGTCTTGAGGATTATGAGGGTTGGGCCAGGCGGCAGAACGTCCGCATTATCGGTGTGCCGGAGGGGGCTGAGGATTCGGCTGTGGATTTTTTCGTTGAGGACCTGGTCCAGAACCATCTAGCCCCTAAGGGACTTAGTAAGTTCTTCTCCGTGGAATGGGCGCACAGGATGCCTGGGGGCCGGCCGAAGGAAGGTGCCCCTCCGAGACCTATCATCGCCCGCGTGTTCAACTTTAGGGACCGTGACTCCATTCTACAGGCCTCAAGGAGCGGTGGGCCTTTGAAGTTCCAGAACGCTGCCATTAACTTCTTTCCGGACTTCACTCAGTCCGTGCAGAGACGGAGACAAAGCTTCATGGGAGTGAAACGGTGTTTGCGGGACATGGGCATGAAGTATATTATGCTGTTTCCTGCAAAACTGAGGATCGAACATGGCGGCCGGGCTCTGTTCTTTGACTTGCCGGAGGTGGTGTCGGACTGGCTTGACACCTTACCCCAGCAGCGTGAAGACACTGAGGAGCGGTCAGAAGAAGCTACAGGCGGCCACGACCGGCAGGAGTGATAACTGGCTACAGGACTTTTTTGGACAATGGGTCTACCCTCAGCTGTTTGGTTTGGTAATCCTGTACTCATGGGGGGCTTCCCCTGTACTTTTCTATTTGGAGGATGGGGGGGGGGATAGGGTTACCTCCTTTCTCCTCGGGGGGCTTCTCGTAGATTAGGTTTTTTTGTAGGGGCGACAGGCACACTGCGAGTTGGGTGGGCTTTTTAGTCTAATGCAGGGGTGCAGGGTGGGGGGCGGATGGGTTCCTTGTTTTCATTCTTGGGTTGAATTCCTTTATTCTTTGTTCCCTTTTTGGCAAGGCAATTGGTGGTATGATTCTGTTCATGTAGCGGCAGTGCCCGTCGAGGGTGGGATGGGTGTGGATTTCGATGATGGGGGGTAGGAAATTGAATGTTTTAAGCTGGAATGTCAATGGGCTGGAGGACCGTATCAAGAGGGGTATTGTACTACAAATGTTTAAGAGGTGTGTGCCGGATGTAATACTGTTGCAGGAAACGCATTTGGTAGGGAACACGTGCTACGCACTTAATAGAAAGGGCTTCAAAATGGTGGCACACTCGGGGTTCTCCTCTGGGTCCCGGGGGGTGGGGATTATGGTGCGCTTGACCCTCCCCTTGGAGATTGACTCAAGAGTGGTCGATGAGCGAGGACGCTACATCGCCATCACGGGGAGATGGGAGGGGCGTACCCTGGCTCTAGTTTCGATCTATGTCCCCCCTGGGCTACAGACGGACACCTTCAAAGACCTTGGGGGCACCATTTTAGGTCTTCCCGAGGGGCTGCTTCTTATGGGAGGCGACTTCAACGCAGTAGGTTCAGGGACGTTAGATCGATACCCATCCAGATACCTCCGAGGTGCGCAGACCTGGCTTCCCGACTTTCTCAACACCCTAGGACTTGTTAACTGCTGGAGGCTTCTGCATCCTACCCAGCGCCAATACTCGTTTCACTCAGGGGCTCACGGTAGCCTCTCCAGGATTGATTATGTCCTGACATTGGCGGCCCACGCATCGGCGGTCTCTGAGGCCAGATTGATGGCGAGGGGCATCTCGGACCACTCTCCATTTTGGGTATCCTTCGATTTTGATGTTGGGGTAGCTGAGAGGGTGGCGCCGATCAACCCGTGGTACTTTCGTGATCCCAAGACTTGTGGACTCCTTGCCAAAGCCATGGAGCTCTACTTCTCCGAAAACACGGGCTCAGTTACCTCGGCTGTCTCCTTATGGGAGGCCTTCAAGACCGTCCTGAGGGGGGAGGCGTTCTCCCTAATAGCTGAGGTACGGAGACGCAGAGACGTGGACGTGGTGACAATCGAGTCCGACATAGCGGTGATAGACCTTCAGTTGGAGGTCGGCCCGACGCCGGACCTCCTACACGCTCGCTCACAGTCGGAGTACCGAGCCACAGTTACGGAGGCGGCGAAGGCCATGGGTAGGGAGCAGCAGGGGCGAATCTATGAGGTCGGAGACAAGGCCAGTAAGCTCATTGCCTGGCTTGATAAGAAGGAAAGGGCCAGCTGCGTTGTCCCGGAGGTGCTGGGGGGGGGGGAGGGAGGGGGATGGCACGGCTGTCACCGACCCTAGTGCTATTGCTCTGGCCTTCGCTGAATATTTTGCATCCGTTTATGCCTCGGCCTCCGAGATGTCGGAGGAGGACTCTGGCGCATTGCTGCGAGACATAGAGGTACCGTGTTTGTCGGAGACTGAGAAAGAGGACATGGATAGGGACATCGCGGTGGACGAGATCGCTCAGGCGATACGCTCCCTGCGATCTGGCAAGGCTCCTGGCCCCAACCGTATCCCAGTGGAGCTGTATAAGATTAAACCGGATCTCGTTGCTTCGCCACTGCGGGCTATGTTTCTTGAGGCACGGGAGTTGGGTGCACTTCCCCCCGACCAGAGGCTGGCCACCATTGTGGTCATTCATAAGGAAGGGAAGCCCAGAGATTTGTGTCGGTCGTATCGTCCTATTTTGTTACTGAACGCCGAGCCCAAGATCTTGGCTAAATTGCTCGCCAACCGACTGGTTGGAGCGATTGGCGACTTGGTGCACCCGGACCAGTCTGGCTTTATCCCACAACGTAACACCGCCCTCAATTTGAGAAGACTTCACGGAGCCCTCGCGAGGGTCCGCACCCTTCAGGAGCCGGCCATCTTGGCGTCCTTGGATGCCACGATGGCCTTGGACTCCCTTGAGTGGCCATACTTGTGGGCGGTGCTGGAGAAGTTTGGGTTTGGTCCGGGGTTCATAGGATGGGTCAAGCTCCTATACGCCAGCCCGCTTGCCAAAGTGGCGGTTAACGACCGCGCATTGGCTCCATTTGCCCTCGGCAGGGGTACCAGGCAGGGATGCCCCCTGTCGCCCCTTTTGTTTGCACTGGCACAGGAACCACTGGCGGCGTGGTTGAGAGGGCATCCGGACATCAGGGGGATCAAGTGGTCCCCGGGCTTTGAGGATAGGGTGTCTCTGTACGCAGATGACATCCTTCTGTACCTCACCTCACCGTGTATGTCCCTTATTGTTGTGTCTGATGTCCTACGCACCTTCGGTAGACATTCTGGACTCATCATTAATTGGTCGAAGTCTCATTTGTATGTCCTGAGGGGTGAGGTCCTGAGACTCCCGCGGGACTGTAAGATACAGGTCGCGAGGCAGGGGTTCAAATACCTGGGCATCTACATTTCTGCTGATCCCACAGTACGTTATGCGAACAACTTGCTTCCCCCTCTTGCGCGCCTTCGGCGTGATGTGGAGGGGTGGCGGAAGTTGCCGCTTTCCCAGCTTGGACGGGCGGCCTTGTTTAAGATGATGTCCCTGCCCCGGTTTCTCTACGTACTTCAGAACACCAAGGATCTTGTCCCGTCTGGATATTTTAGAGAGGTTGAGGGCCTCCAGCGGACCCTGCTCTGGGATGGTAGGCCGCGCATCGCCATTACTAAACTGACCCTCCCGTGGTACGACGGAGGGATTGCGCTGCCTGAC
Source organism: Lissotriton vulgaris (assembly GCF_964263255.1). NCBI lineage: Eukaryota > Metazoa > Chordata > Amphibia > Caudata > Salamandridae > Lissotriton > Lissotriton vulgaris. The sequence continues at coordinate 510,743,338 of NC_141687.1, read as the reverse complement.
ATCCGCAGGTATTATTGGGCGTCTCAGCTGGCAGCCCTTAATCACGGCTTCTATGGACCAGCCATAAATCCGGGCTTTGCCATGGACCGGTGGCTCCTGGGTGATGGGAAATATTACAGGGCTCTGTACTCTAGGTCTCTGCATGGAAGAATGACAGGTCCCACTAAGACATCGGTCCACATCTGGAGAGCGGTGACGAAGGCACAGGGATGGAAAGGCAAACTCACGATGGTGACTCCACTCTATGACTCCGATCTGCTAGGCAACTTGTGGCATACCAAGGGGTTTGACCGCTGGGACTTGATAGGCATCTCTAGGATGGAAGACATGATTGCTAAGGGACAGGTCAAGCCCTTCGAGGCACTGCAGAGAGAGTTTCAGTTGGGGGAAAGGGAGTTCTTCAGATACGCTCAGTTAAAACACGCCCTCCTGGCAGTTATGCCGGAGGGTGAAAAGATCCCTGAATCTTCCCCACTGGAGGGCAGGTTGCTGGACGGCTACATGCCCGACAGCGCTATCTCACTGACCTACAAGAAACTGATTAACGTTCGTACGGACCTTCTTCTGGGGGTGCGAGATCAGTGGACCCGTGATGGAATTGAATTGGACTACGAGGATTGGCAGTGTGCGGTCTCGTCTCTGAAGGAGGTGGCAATTCCGGCCAGACTGAGACTGGTACAACTGAAAATCCTACATATGTCACTGGCCCCCGACTGATTCACATGGGTCACTCGGAGGATGGTCTCTGTCGACGAGGATGTGGTTCCCTAGCAACCTTCATGCATATTATATGGGAATGTAGGGCGGTGGCTGCGTATTGGAGGCATATACACGTAGTGATGGGTGAAGTGACTGGAGTTGACTTGCCCGCTGAAGCCCGGCACTGTCTGTTAATTGTATGGGGCCCCACGGATTATACCAGTTCACAGACTCAATGGGTCACTCTAGGCAACATGGTGGCTAAAAGGGACATTGCACAGAAATGGGGAGCGGCTCTGCCCCCCACAGGAGAGATGTGGAAGGCTGACATGGACTGGTGCATGTTTGGGGAGAAGACTGTGTATGTTGCCAGAGGTAGGCCCAAAAAATTGAATAAGATTTGGGGGCCCTGGAATGAGTATAGGGGTGATATCTGCCTCCCGCCGGACACAGCGCCCTCAGAGGAGCGACTGTCCCCTTAGCCCTTGAATCCAGCTGAATTACTGATATACAATGTCCTGTCTTCCTTCCCCCCCCGATATCCATGCATGTATATGCACGTATCCTATTCCACATATAGGCCCATCCTGCCCCTGAAGTGGGGCGATGCCACATTCACGTTCCTTTGCCTTGCCCTCCCTCTTGCACCGTTGTAGGTGCCTTTCCGTTATCACACTGTTTCTTCTCTTTTTCATAAAATAAACTAAACCTTATGTGATTTTGTACTGTATTCTGTGTGCACCACTCATGCACGTAACAACTTGCTGCCTAGCCTCCGGGATGTATGGCTGAATAGCTGGGTACTACTGTGTCGTAAATAAAGGTTTTCCAAAAAAAAAAAAGAAAGAACATCATTGTTAAGGAACATGAGGGACATTTGGGTTTGACACTCAAAAACACAGAGTTCGTGATTGTTTTTGGTGGCCCTCTATGGACAGTGACATTTGTGACGTGGTTGATGTTTGCACTATTTGTAAGTGTGCTGACCAATGTTCTCTCTAATTTTTTTCCTCTGTGTGCGGCAGTGGAGGGTCTCTGTGTGCTGCAACCATGACTGTGTGCCAGGAACCAGACTCTGTGTACATGCGTCGCGAAATGTCGCTCAAAACATTTACTTTAAAAAGTGAAAAGATGGTGCATTTTCACACATACAGCGCCACAATAAGGGTCTTAAGGGCAGTTTGCAAATTGGATAAACACGCCATGAATTGGTTACACAGGCAAGTACACTTCAAGTTTAGAAAAGCACAAGACTTAAACGGTGGTACCATCATAAGATTTTAATAAATATTCTTAACCGGAGCACTGTTCATTGGATGTGGAAATGTTGAGAGCCTATACAATATCACATATAAACAATAAGGGAGAGGGCCGTTCAGACACGTCAAGTGCCATCACTAGATGGGCGACAGTGTTGTTTCTCACAGCGATCCTTGCCTTTTTTCCATTGCTGGTAAACTCTATCTAGGTGTCACGATTGCCGCCGCCTATAGAACTACCAAAATGGGGGCTCTGGAATGCGCCTGCGCAAGGAGGTGAGGCGGGTTTAAATCCGGACTTTCCTTGTAGAACAGCGCCTCGCGCTCTAGTTATTTGTGCATCTGGCGTTTCACTTCCGGTTTTCATCGCGTCCCCTCACTTCCCCGCGTCGGGACTGCGGACTAGAAATCTCTTGTCACTGGATTCTGTCATGGGATCTTAATATTGCAGATTCTCTGGATCCTGCTCTTCTTGCACCTTACATTTCTGCCCATTGCTATTGTCTGTGATCGGATATCTCCTGCACGCTTCACTCAGAGTCGGTGGGCCAGACTTGCAGGTAGGCGTTCCGCTGCCTGGCTGGACTATTCTTTGGCTCTGTCAGTCAGCCGGACGTCCTGTTCTTGTTTCGCCTGCTGGCCGCCTCTATTCTCTGTTGGCCACCCCAAAGGATTATTTGATGCAGCCCTTTGCAGAATCATTGGATTTGGTACCAAAGATACAGTAACAGCGCTCGTGAGCGCTGCCTTTTGTTTTGCTTGTTCCATTCTATTTGAACACTGTATGGGAGTTCTGTTATGTGAACAAACAGAAGGATCTCTCACCCCTTATTATTTCCGACTGTATTAGACGCACAGCTATTATCCACAGGACATTAATGTTGGTGACACTATCCGCAGGACATTTATGTTGCTGACACAAGGGTAGTACAGGTGGGACATTTAGTTGGTTAGATTAGACATATTGGAGAATGTCATAAATGAGTGTACTTACAGTCTATTTTCTTTTCAGTTAAACCCTTGGCCTAGCATTACACCCTTTTCATTTCCAGGATTAGGAATGGAAAACCAAGGTAACCATAAGGAGTATATTTCTTTTTAGTGAAGTCCTTAGAAATATTGATACTCCTTTTAACCTATTGTCTCTATTATTGCAGCATCTAATATTGCTAAGAAGACCTGTGGAGTTTGTAAAGAGTCGAAGGATATTGCCCCTATTTTCCTTGTTTTGTTTCCCTTCTTCCCCCGCATTACCATTGTTGAATGGCAATAGTCATTCCCAATAGGTGGTGATGGTGGGAAGTCGTGCACTTCTCTTCAGTTTTGTTACGCCTCTGCAGAACCAAAGGTGAGAACCATTAGACTAGGTCAACTTTCCCATTCAGGAGGTAGGCTTTTGTCCTCATCAGCACATCCAAATGCTTCTGCTCTAGTCTATTCCTCAATTTACTTTTGATAGTATTCATGAGGCTGAATCCTCATTCACAATCTGCACTAGATGTTTGAAACGTTGCGCAAACTTCAACAAGCTGAGACACCACACTATACTGAGCAGCATTGCGTACAGTGAAGTTCACCATGTCTTGAAAGGTGATAAATAACCCACCCTTTACATGTTCTGCCACCACATATTTATAGTCTATGTATTGTCGAACAACATCTTCTGGTGTTTCACAGTCACTCGGGAACAAGACTTTTTTATATTTTTCAACAAGTCTTTGTATATTCCCAGTCCCAAAATCAAAATATTATTATGTTGCTATTGCCTGGATTTCAAAACTTGCCCATTCTTTCAGTTCATCTTCAGGGAACCTTTTTTTCATGTGCTCACAAAGAAGGGAAACAAAATAGGCCCTCTGTCAAACTCTTGCCTTTCCTTGTACAGCACTATCATATCTCTTACATTGCTGCTCCAAAAGACAGTGTCCCTGTAACCTGAAGGGTCTACAAGGAGAGAAGGAGCCAATACTGAAGTGTGAGATAACTAAGTTTTCTTTTATTAGTTGGTTTAAACACAAAGTTCAACTCGTCATAATGAAACGAGGGGGTAGGCTTCTTGCAGCTGGTCTTCAGTAACTTCAAGGCTTGATCTGTTTCCATTTTCACCTCACCGTCTCGTCAGGGTATTTCGACATAAAAGAAAGGAAACGTTGCTGTTAACTCACAGCTCTATATCTGATTTTGGTTATGGGGTAGGGCGTGCGGGTAACATTAGTGAGGAGGAGTAAACCATCACCATTTGTCCTATGACAGAACACTAACCCGATGAGTGTGGTGCTCAGTGTTCAAAAGGAAATGGTGCCCTTAGAACAGTCCCTCCCTACTCCCTCTGCTACCTGGTTCCCCTCCCACTTCTTAAATCCTAAGAGTGTTCTGAGGCGACCCTGTACCTGGCTTAGCCACGCGTCTTCCTGAGCGTGGCTGGGCGATGCGAGGGGACGGTGGCTTCCTGGCTTCTCCTGCAGTACACTCTCCGGGACGTTCTCTCGACCCTTGGCTCAGCTGTCAGCTCTCCCGGATCTGAGGTCTTCCAGGTCCGTGGTTCTGCTGCCAGCACTCCCGACTCCGACGTCCTCCAGGTCCTGGACTCCGCTGCCAGCACTCCCGGTTTCTTCGTCGTCCAGGTTCGTGGCTTCACTCCGGTCTCCTTCCCGCCATCTTCCTCTCCTCTGCTCCCAGTCGAACTGGACCTCACCACTTCTCGCGGCTTCCGGGTCTGCCTTTCTTTCCCCTGACGCCAGATCTGATGGGCCGACAAACTCCGTCATTACAGGGGCGGAGTCAAAGTCCAGGAAGTCCAGGCTGTCCTTAAAGGGCCCGGACCAGTCCTATTGACGAAATGGAGATTTAGTTACGGGGAACGCAAAGGGGAATTTGCTACCCCGTGACAGTCCCCCAAACACTGGTCCTTAATTTAGCCAATCTTTGCTCTTGCATACTGTACCCCTTCAACAGTAGTCAGTGGATCATTTTCTTCAACTTTCGCGTGCTCAAAGTACTTAAGAACAGCCTCATAATTCCGAATTAGTGCACCAACTACAAAATGCCTTGAAAGCCACCGGAATTCATTCAATGGTCGAAAAGAGACCACTTCACAATCAGTGACCAATGCCATTTCATCCTGCGTGGACTTCCTTGCAGGAGATCTGGAGAACACAGTGTACACGGTCCTCAATAATGTTTCCATCTCTTTAATAATTGGAACCCTCTTCCAGGCATCATCAACTCCCAAATCTTCTCAGTGAGCAACACAATGCTGCTCAACTAGATGGGGGGAATGGATTGTTTAGGGCGAGTAGCAACATCATTATTTTTACCCAGCATCACAGACGCACCATTGGATGTGAACATGACCATTTTCATGACGTCCAGTTCATTGGCAGTGTAGAATTCTTTCACAGCCTTAGCATTACAGCTAATCAGCTTCACTATGCCTCCAAACAGTGTTTTGTGCTCTGTTGAGGTTACAGGCCAGAACTTGAAGAACAGGATGAGCATTTTTGTAACAAAAATATCTGTGCTCTCATCAATTATCAATGTGTGATACAAAGCGTTACGAAGTTCTGCCATACAGTCACAGTGTATCACGCTATTGATGGCCTCAAGGAACTCAAAGGCATAGTTCTTGCTCCTCCAGCTGTCTGGTATCTTCACATACAAAGCTAGGTGGTCATGGATGTCTTGTACAGATAACATTGAAGTATTCAGCTTGACTGCCAGCAACACATTGTTGATGAGAATCTTTATCTCATCAGGCAGGGATCTTCGTCGTTCAACTACTTCCATTCTATATGCTTTGTCAGTGGCTGTTTCTGTCAGCATTGCCTGCACTCCAAGACCAAACCTGGCAGCATCACTCCTGTTTCTCAATATCACCATGACAGACTCGTGAACTTTGCTAATTAGATGGCTTTTCAGGTAATCCAGTTTCCAGCCATTACTCCATTTCTTCCCTGTAGAAAACTCCCCAACAATCTTGGCTTCGGCACATGCTTTGCAAATCAAGCCCATGTCTGGACTGTATTGAAATAATTCCCCAAGTTGCACGCGAACTTTGCTTGCGATTTCTGTGTCTCAGCCGCCACAATTTCTTTCATCCACTCTTTCTTGAATACAAGGCAACATTTCTTCCTTTGTGGTGAAGCATCACACTCTGCAGAAGGTACAGCTTTGCGCTTGAACATATTGGTGATAACTGGGTTTAGCCTGCTATGCCACATAGCCTGCAAAATAAAGGAACATGGCTAAAGTTGATGCCTATGCTCATGATTGCAATCTGTCACATAATACAAGGAATTGCCGGCAAAACGTAGAGTGTACTTACCTGGATTTTTCTGGCCACTGCCCTGCCAAACTTAAATGTAACACTGTCCGTAGAGCCTGCAATAGAAGTAAAGATTGTTTCAGAACATTGTGAATTTGTGATAAAGCAATATACCATGTGCACCATAAGGAAACTCTACCAAACAATTACCTGCTCTGCTTGTACTCACGTATGTCTTTCAAAGGTGTGGGGTATTGTCTGCGAAACCTACAACAGAAGAAAACATGGGTAAGGTATGTTGTTATACTACAATACACAAGATGCACCACAGTTTAACTCTACCAAACAATTACCTGCTCTGCTTGTACTCCCATTCAAATGTGTGGGGTACTGTCTGTGAAACCTACAACAGAAGAAAACATGGGTAAGATATTTTGTTAATCTGTGGCCCATCTTGTGTATTGTAGTTTAACACCTTTCATGCTCATGACGAGGTCAGCTTGTCCTGAGCCATGGTGCTCGTGACGAGCTGAGCTCGTCATGACTGTTGGAACGCTCACATGCTGGGCTAATTCACCTGCTGTGCGAGTGTTCCACACAAACGGGAGAGGTCATGACGAGCTCAGCTCGTCATGAGCACATGAGCACTGTGCCTCATGACGAGCTGACCTTGTCATGAGCATTGGGGCGCTGTGCGTGCCCTCCCCCCTCCCCCCCCCCCCCCCCAGCACAGCGGGGGAATATGCCACGCAGGGAGGGGGTTAACTCTACCAAACAATTACCTGTTTGTTCTGCCTGTCCAACTGTATTTGTAGCACAGTCTCACAAACCTGCAAAAGAAAAAGGGGTGCAGATTGTGAATCTATTTACCCGGCACCCCCAAATCTAATGTGGAACATAAACAGAATTACCTTGTCTTTGTGGGTACTCACTCCTGACCATTCAAATCCAAATACATTACAGACTGCAAGCCTGCAATTGAAGACAAGATGGTTAGCAAAGGTTCTAAGAATTACAAACAATGAATGGGACTGGCCCAGATACTCGAATAGGAAAAACGACCAAATAGTTACTTGTGATTCCAGTTTAGGCAAATAGGCACGTGCTCCGGTGCTTCATTATTAGCATCCATGAGGCTAAACTTATCTGCACCTCCCCACACAATCCAGCCACTCCCCTGCGTTTTTTTTTTACCGTTTGCCATGTCAATGTTTTAACAGATATGCGTCCCATTCACACATATTTGCATGTAATCACATTTACAATAGACCATGGGTACTCGCAAATATTTTACAACGGGTCAAAAATATTTGGTTTTGGTGTGACAGAGGGCCGCACTGATGCATGCAGGGTAGTGGTCAGGAATTGGGAGGTGTTATGGTGGACTTGGAGAAGTATGTACATTTAGTGGCTGAACAATGTGGTACCAGAAAACATGGGAACAATACTGGCTTCTGCGCTTCACTTTGGCTGGATAACTCTGGAGATTGATGGACCAGCTGCAGAGAGATCAGATTTTTGTCTAGTGGCATTTTTGACTCATTATAAAGTAGCAGAGGAGGTCAAAATGCTTGATGCAAAGCAGGTGAACAATGCAGATCACAAAGTACATGCAATGTAAATAGATCATTGCATTACTGCTTCTGTCAGCGAGTCCCTTTTGTTACTTGCAGTTTATAAGTTTAAATCCTAATATAGAAAAGTGACAGCAAAGTATAGATTGGAGCATTATGAATTTCCCATCCAGTCTTTCATTATCCTAATGCGCAAAAAGGTTTAACTTGGGTACAAATCAATTCTTAAAGCCAACCCCCAACCATGGAGTTACATTTAAAATTCTCAGTGTGTGCTTTTTCCGACCAAGAACTTTTAAACTATACTGTCTACCAGTATGGATGACTTGTGACGCCTACAACTTGTAGTCCAGTATGGATGACTTGTGACTCCTACAACTTGTAGTCCTCTGTCTGATGTAACATTTCCTATACATTGATTTACACACTATGAATCAGTGTCTCTGTGTAATGCGCATGCAATGGAAAGTGGGGTTAGGTACATTGGGGCGGAGTGGGGTAGATTGGGTGCATTGGAGTGTAATAGATTGGGGTGGGGTAGAGTAGTGTGGGGTGAGTGGAGTGTCATTGTATGTTGTGAAGTAGCATGTTGTACAGTAGAGTGACGTGTCAGAGTGGAAGGGCATAGAGCGAAGTGGTGTAAAGTGGAGTATGCATGGTGTGGTAACGCGCCACTCTTACAGACAAATAATTTTCAATTGAAATGAGCATTACATTTATACCAAAATGGGGTAAAACTCCACACAAACAATAATGTGTGCATAAGTTATCACCTAGTGTATCGATGTGTTTTTATCATATTCAAATATTTGTTTCCAGCACACTTTAAAATTTAAAAGAAAATTGCTTCATTTGTACTAATATTAATCTATTTTGAAAAATCAGCACCATTCATTTTTTTATGTCCTAGGAAAAAAAAAATCCTACACCCTGACCTCTTACATGGATGCCCATCAGGATTGTCGCATAAATTCTCTCATTTTGAAGTTAGCGAAAGAAAAGTAAACACCAAAACCCCCTCTGAAGCAAGAGCTTGACATCTGAATACACTGAGAATGTGACAAGATAAGACCAAGATGTAAAGACCTGTTTCACAAAGTGAGTTTGTGGAAGAATACAGTAATCAAAGGTTGGGCAACGGGAGAGACTAACTCAAGCTGGACAGCCGAAAGCAAATAAAGCCAGCTAATAGAAAGCATGACAATGTGACTTACAAACCCCAAGCCAACGGTAAGCAACAGGCAGAATGCATTCCTATTAACGAAACACGAAGGAACCAATTATGGTTCCGATCAAACTGCGCATCCATTTCAGGGACTAAATTAATCAAATTAATTAAATTTGACAGTTTATCTTCTTTTAACTCCATCTTTTACTCCGTTACTCTTTTTCCATATTACTTCTCATCCATGTTTTTTTTCCAATTTATTTTATTCATTCCATAACCATGTGGCGATTTTTCATATAAACGTGAAGGATGGCAAGTTTTTCCACATCTCACTTCTTTATTTTTAAAATAACCCAATGCATTTTGGGAAGCCATCTTCCCTTCGTCAGGGGTATCCACAATAAAAGATTAAACACTGCCATCAGCATAAATGATTTTGTACCTTGGACATAAACTCAAATTCATGTTTACTTTACTCTCAGTGTTACATTCTCTTCAAGGTTAAAAAAAATCCCTTCGTAATGCTAACCTGCTATTTGTGTTGATAATTAATGCACCAAGGTTTAATACTCGATTCCCGAAAGGACTCACAAATACCTCCCATTGATACCTCCCGTCTCATGTTGTTCGCCTTCTTGATGCCTGAAAACGTTCCATCACTCTCATCCCTCTTATTGATTCACACGCAGTCGGCTCACCGTGACAAAAACTGCTAGCTTCATAATAAAAGACCCGGTCTCAATCTCTCTGTACATTCTCTCAACTTGATTTCCTTCCCGGTCTGTGTTGTAGGTTTAACTATCTTGAGAAATTGGCAAGGAGATACTGATCCATTCACTTTTGTGACTAGAAAAAGAAATTCATACACAAATGAAGAGCATGTACTTTGACAATTCTGTGAGTTATCCGGGCATGCAAAGTAATGCAGAGCCCTTTGTGTCACCTGTGTTTGTTTGGGACTTTATGCCAGAGATGTATATTAATTCTCAATAGAGTTGGGAAAGAGCACATACATTGCAAAAAATTGAGTAAAATGAGTAGTTTTCAAAGTTAAGGTGAGCTAAGAAACAGTGTCAGTGTGTGCGCAGAGGGCAGACTGTGAGCTGAAGGGGCCAGTGGTAAAGGGCTGTCTTTTTGGCTATGAAGAGTCTCCTTAATGCACAGAGAGGGCCTGCTACTTCCAGCAAAAGTCTCTGGCTTCATATTACAACTGGAAGCCCAGAGGTGCAATGAGTATTAATTGCGTGATTGAAGGAAAAAATCTGGGGGTAGATTTACAAGCCCCTTGCGCCACTTTTGCGTCACTTTTCCTATGTTAAAAGGGATGAAAAAGTGGCGCAATGTGCTTGTAAATATTCCCCCTGGAGTTTAGGAAAAACTCCTCCACCACGCCAGGCCAGTGAACAAGAGAAGCAGTACTGTCCAAAGGTGCAGCTGGATGCAGAAACCATGAAGAGAACCCAATGAGTCCAACAAGCAAGCAGCAAGCAAGCGTAGTTGCGATGCAAGGTGAACTTACGTTTGTCTCCTTAAATCAGGAAGTGCACCTGCAAAGTCGTATTCTGCCATATTGTGTAAGGGGACAGTATGTTAAAATGAAGGAACCACGATCTACTTAATTGCAGAAACCTGGATTGGAATTCAGGCTATAAATATTAGGGCACAAGGTGTTCTGCAGTGCTGCAGAGACGCTGATGGCTGGAATCAAATTTCCCTGTTTGCAGGTTAAAGAGACCCCATATGCTAGGAGCAAAAACTCACCCCATAAGGCCTAGTGCATATCCTGTGCAACAGAGAAGTTTTATGGCAAGGGCAAAGTGGGCAATTGTCGATGGCCCCAACCTTTCAAGGAGCCCCTAGTAATGTGATCTTTCACTCGATTTCACCTTTATTAAATCAAATGTTGCTTTTTTCCTGAAGGTTTTAATTTTATTACGTATTTTAAGCTCATTAAAGGGTGTTTTGAATGGGGCCCCCAAATATGTTGCGCCCAGGGCCCCAATAATTCTTAAAACAACTCTGCAGCCACTCTTCGTCGCTTGGGGAGAGCGTGACACAAAGCACAAGGGACACTGAGCACGTCCTTCACCCGGGAGCAGTGTTCGGGGCTGCCTGCTCAAAACAATACAGCAAGTTTAAAAACACTGCGTAAGCTCTTTAGGGTAATCTGCCTTGTTTTCAGACTTGCTGTATTGTTTTGGTAGTAAAGCGAGGCTGCGGGGGAGATTGTGATCTTTTATTTAAGTTTTCATGTTAATTGCAGCCTGTTTACGAGCTGCGATTAATATGGATACTTAACCAAAAGCACTCAATCTGTCCGCAGCCTCGCTTTACTATCAAAATACTACAGCAAGTCTGAAAACAAGGCAGATTACCCTAAAGAGTTTACTCCATGTTTTTAAACTTGCTGTATTGTTCTTTTAGTAAAGCGATGCTGCGGGCAGATTGAGTGCTTTTGGTTAAGTATCCATGTTAATCGTAGCTCGTGAACGGGCTGCAATTAACATGAAAACTTAAATAAAAGCACAATCTCCCCCGCAGCCTCGATTTACTAATAAAAGAATACAGCAATCAAACAGTGTGTGCTCTTTAGGGGAAATACGAAAGCACACACAGAAGAAAACAAAAGAACAGCAAGTGGCCGCATCTCAACACTTACCTCTGCTCCTTTTGCCGCCGTCCTCCGCAATCTTGAAATGCCCATTTTTCGCGCCGCACGCCTTTTAAAAGCAGATTCGTGAATCCTCTCGCGGGATGTGCCATCTGTGCGCGTTCCACACACGGCACTGCGCGCTCGGGGTAGTGAAGTGCGCGTGCGGGCATTATTGGGACAGTGGTGCTGACAAAGGGTTGAAAGTTGTCAGCCCTCCCCTTCACCCTATTGAATGGCCTCCTGTTCATTGGTCCAAATTAAGACTGGACATCATTGGTCCTTTAGAATTTTTACCAGAAGGATGTCGTTTTATTTTTGTTTTAATTGACTACACTTCGAAATGGCCCGAGTTAAAGTTTGTTAAGGATACCTCTTCCTCAAGTGTGATTTCCTTTTTAAAGGAAGTTTTTATGCGGGAAGGTTTTCCCAAAACATTAGTGACTGATAATGGGACTCAATTTATCAGCACAGAATTTTAATTTTTCTTGAAGTCTTGCAACATCAAACATGTACGTAGTTCGTTATATCACCCACAATCTAATAGTCTTGTCGAACGCATGAATAGAGTTGTAGGGGATTGTATCAGATGGGCAAAATCTTCTAACGCTGACATTTTCAGTAATATTGATAGCATGCTCTGGTTCTACAGGACCACCCCCCACTCATCAACTAAGATTTCACCTTTCGAATTATTAAGGAAAGAAAATAAGAAAAACTAACACTAGCTTCAAGCCGGGTTGGATAAACAAGTGGATTAAATTTGTGCAATGGAAGTTGTAAGGGAAAATGTTCTGGTCTCTCAATCTAAACAAAAACCCTGGTCTGATGAGAAGTCTGCTAAGATTGTAGCCGTACATGTGGGGGATTTGGTTCGCGTTAAATCTTCCATCCATGTTAAAAAGGGTGAGAGCAAGTTCGGACCGCCTGTCCTGGTTATCTGTGTTAGGAAAAATGTTGTGCAGGTTGATGGTGGCAACTGGTGGAACGTGGGAAAAGTCGTAAAGGTTAAAAGTACATCTTCTGATGTTGTTCCATCTCCAAAGAATGATGATCTCCAAGCTCCTCTGAGAAGGAGCACTAGAATGAATCATTCCTAAAAGGTATCAGTTGTGATTCATGAAAGTTATCTATTGTTTTATGTAAAAGATATCTGTTTTATTCATGAAAGTTTTCCATTGTCATGTTATTATTCAGTGATGTTACCTATTATTATGCTTTTTAAATTTTTTATTTTTCTTTTGTTTTATTATTGAGAAAATAGGATATGTTATATTCTGACATTTCCATTATTCAGTGTTACAACCCTACAATGACCTTTGGTTGAAGTGTACTGCGTGCAAAGCATTGTACTGCATGTCAGGTTATGTCAGGTGGAATGTTGGTGATGGTTGCCTGGGTACAGGGTCACTACATTCTAGGTTTTGAACAAGAAAAGGGCAGTTTGCTCTCAGCTATTCTATCATCCTGTTTGCTGTCTCTGCTGTGTAGCTTGCTTGTAATAAACTTACTCAACTTCATTCTCTTCATCTGAGTTTATTACCACAGACTTACAATATGCTCTCCCACATTTGAATCACATAGCCCCACACAAGGGTTAACCAAGCTATCCTTGTACCTCACCATCCAGTGCCTCGCACACGTACTCCACACCACTCTCCTGTGATTGGCAAGACCCTATCTGATTCTGTCATTCAACCCATACTCTTCTGGGTGGTCTTCACACTCACCTACCAGGACTTCAAACTTGGGGGAACCCCTCTCCCTGCACCTCTCATCTAAAGTCAGTAGAGTGTCCCTCCCACCACTAGGACCATGAACCCCTGCGTCAGTTTTCCCATTTTCCTCCGGGACACTGGGCACTACTGGAGCTACCTCATGTCCTTGAACATCCTGGTGTATGTCAACTCCCTCCTTCAAGTCAGGTGCCACATCTCTGGGTGTATGTACTGCTCCCTCAGTACTTGATAACTCCGCATTGCTGCCACCATCTGAGCTGGATTCCACCTCCAACTTAGCAAAGCTCACTTCCTGAGCTATACACTTTTCTTTTTTCTGGGCTGAGACACTCATGGCCTCAAGCCTATCGAGCTCCAAACCAAGCTCCTTCATTCTCAACTCATGCTCAAACTGCATCCTCTTTCCCCCTAGGGTCAATTTCCTAGTTTGCAACTCCAATTCTAACTGCCCACTCAACCTGAGGTTAGTCAGCTCCATCTCATGCATCCTACTCTTCTCCCTGTCCTTCAGCTCTTCTGGGGACATGCCCTTGGCAGAAACACTGCTACCTGCTGGGGAAGGTGCTCTCCTCCTCCAGGACCCAATGGCCCTTCCAGCTGCTCCTCTGCATTTTCAGCCCCCTCCTCATTCTCAGAGGTATTCCTTGCTTCGACCGAGGCCCTCAGCGCCTTTTTACTACTCCTCCTTCTTGGAGGGATTGGTCTTAGCAACTTTAAATCTCCTGCAGAAGTGGTTCAGCTGTTTCACATTGTAGCATTCTAGTTTCTCCTCTTCCCATATAAAAACCAACAGATGCTATGGATGCTACTTTATCCATGGTGGTTAATCTTGGCAGTCCTTGGCAAAAATAGAAAATCCCAGAAAAAACAATCTATCAAAATGTAAGTGGTCTTGTTTGGTCTGCGCTCACTAGTAGTGTAGACCAATCACTGTATATGAGTCACAAATGCAAGTCCAGAATCCCACCGCTGCCACCAATGTTAGATCTGGTGGGGTGGGGGGGTCTCTAGTTGGCAGAGGTAGGTACCTTTGACCAAATAGGGACCCTTGCTTCTAGTCAGGATAAGGAGGTACACTCCTAAAATAACTCCTGCTCACACCCCCTTGGTAGCTTGGCATGAGCAGACCGGCTTATCACAGAGGCAATGTGTAAAGTATTTGTGAACACATACAGTAACCCAGCGACAACACTACAGATGGACACCACACAAATCCACAAAACTGTACTTTAAAAATGGTAGAATTAGCTCAGTTCTCTTTAGATGTAAAATGCGAAACTTTAAGTTCAATGTACCTTTGGATGCATAACGCTATACAGCGAAAGTGTTGCAGGGAAGGTGATACGTTGGTTCCTTACAAGCAAGAACGGTGATGCGTCGGTTCCCTACTGCTGCGTAGGGGACGGTGATGCATCGGTTTTTCTCTGCATGGGGAGGTGATGTGTCGGTCTCTTACTTCGCTTCCGTGGCGATGCGGCCCACAAAGCCGTGATACGATGAAGATCTTGAGCAATGAAACAAAATGGCATCATCTACTTGATCCAACAACGATGCGTGCATGTCAGGGACTGTATCAGGACTGAAGTCCAGAAGATGTTAGAATTTGGGAGTTATTGAACCCTTAGATAGCCCTTGGGCTAGTCCAGTAGTCTTAGTCACCAAATCTCACACTCATGGTGGTAAAAGAGAAATGAGGTTTTGTGTTGACTACGGGGGTCTCAATGCAGTCACTAGGACAGATGCTCATCCAATTCCAAGGGCAGATGAGCTTATAGATACTTTGGCCTCAGCCAAGTTTCTTAACACATTTGACTTGACAGCTGTCTACTGGCAGATCAGATTAGCTGATGATACAAAGCCAAAAACAACATTTTCTACCCCTAGTGGGCACTACCAATTTATGGTGATGCCCTTTAGCTTCAAGAATGCACTTTTCGCCCGACGAAATGTGCAGTGCGGGCATGGAGGGACGCCACTGTGGCCACGGGCTGGGGTGGTAGGCTAACACGTATGACGCCTCTGTATGATTCGGATCGGTTGGGCAACCTGTGGAAGACGAAAGGATTTGAGAAGTGGGACATGATTGGGATCAGTACGGTGGAGGATCTATGGGCACGGGCGCGGTTAAATCCTTCGAGTTATTGAAACTGGAATACCGGCTCGATGATAGAGAGCACTTCCGGTATATGCAGGTGAAGCATGCCTTGTCCTCCGTCTTTCCATCTGGCACCGACATCCCGCAGTCCTCCCCTTTGGAGGATCGAGTTCTAGACGGCCACGTCCCCGATAGCACTATTTCCTTGATATACAAAAAGCTTATCAACAACAGGGCTGACCAACTTGAGAAGCTCCGTGCTTCCTGGACGACTGACGGACTCGAACTAGACGACGAGGACTGGCAGTCAGCTGTATCCTCCCCTAAGGAGGTGGCTATTCGCCATACGTCCTTCTTTACTTGTTAACCTTCTCCCCCCACCTCCAGCGACCCTTGCCACTATGATACCATGTGTTTGTGTGTTGTTGTTCTTTTCGACAAAAACATAAAATTAAACCTTTCTTATCCTATTTGTATGGTGCTATGTTCTATCCGATAATGTGGACTCGAGAGATTGCTTTAGCAACGTACTGTCTCCTAATTTACTTTTCACTCATCCTGCTTATGTCATAGCGGCCGGCCCTGCGGGGTTGTAGGCAGACGCTGTGTATTGTGCATTCATAAATAAAGGTTTTAAAAAAAAAAAAAAAAAAAGAATGCACTTTTCAAAGGTTAGTGAACAAAGTCCTTGCACGCCTGGAAGACTATAGTGCAGCATGTCTAGATGATATTGCAGTCTTTAGCTCAACCAGGGAGGATCATCTTGTCCACCTGAGAAATGTTCTGGAGGCCCTGCAGAAAGGAGGCCTAACTATCAAGGCCACCAAGTGCCAGATAGGGCAGAGTCAGGTTGTGTACCTGGGCAACCTTGTGGGTGGAGGCCAGGTTCAACCATTGCAGAACAAAATCCAGACAATCATGGACTGGGTTGCTCCAACCACCCAGACTCAGGTCAGAGCTTTCTTGGGCCTGACTGGGTGCTACAGAAGATTTTTCAAAGGTTATGGATACATAGTGACCCCTTTGAATGACCTAACTTCAAAAAGAATGCCAAAGAAAGTTCAATGGACAGTCAACTGTCAAAAGGCATTTGATGACCTGAAGCAGGCCATGTGCACTGCTCCCATTTTACTAACTACTCAAATGAATTCATTATCCAAACAGATGCATCTGGGTTGGGGAGTAGGGGCCGTGTTATCACAATCGAATAATGAGGGTCAGGACCAGCCAGTAGCTTTTATTTGCAGAAGACCGACCCCCAGAGAGAAACGTTGGTCAGCTATTGAGAGGGAGGCCTTTGCTGTGGTTTGGCCTCTGAAGAAGCAGAGGCACTCAGTTCACTGTTAAGACAGACCATAAAACAGATGAAGGGTGAAACCCCAAACTTTTGAGGTGGTTCATTTCCTTACAGGGGATGACCTAAACAGTGGAACCTAGACTTGGGAGTAGCCATGCCAAATCAGATGGACTCTCCAGACATTTCCACTTAGAACATGAAGACTCAACTGGTCAATGTTAGTTTAATCTCCTTACGTTTGGGGGGTTTATGTAGGAGAGTAGGATCTGCTTCTTATAGTCACCCCCCCTCCCCCTCCCATGCATGAGCAGAGCCCTTCTGCTGCTTTCGGTACCTTTATTCCAGGGTTATTTGTGATGCAGCCAACCCATATACTCTTAAGTGCATTATAACCTCGTGATAAATGCAAACTTTGGGATGGCTGCATGGAAACATGTCAATGTTTGGTGTCAAACACCTTGGAATCATACCCCCACACCAGTAACTAGTGTGGGAGTATGATCCCACCCTTCTAGATGGAGAAGCATGCCAGCACCGGTGTACCCAGTACCCGCTTGACAGACCCTGGCATCACAAAATGGATGCTGCCAGCCACAAGAGACGAGTCTGCCCTCCTGCTCCTGGACGAAACTCCAGCAGGGGAGTCTTGGACAATAGGTTTCCTGTCACAGGGTAGTGTAACCACCTCCCAGACAGGCTTTAATGTATTGGGGCTGGGTGGGTGCACTCCAAGAGTACTTTGAAGTCTGCACTGGGGGAACATTTGGTGTCCCAGTGCATAGTTCAGCTCAAACCGGTTGCAGGGGCTACCAGCCCCTGCTCTGGCATGAAACTGGACAAAGGAAATGGGTGTAGCCACCCCTCTTTCCTGGCCCTCCCATAGGTGAGTCCCTAGAGTTTGTCCCACCCCTTCCTTTGGTATTAGATAGGAACCCCTGGCTACAGGACTTTAGATTTACCTGGACGAAACTCTGATACATAATCCTGGAACTTCGACAATCTACAAGGCGCTAGATAACTGAAGAATCTCCCTTTGGGGGAAAGGAGTTACTCCCCTGCGTGGCCGGCACCTAAGACGCATCTGACCGGTTTGCATCTCTGAAGCTCCCGCTGGACTCTGAAGAATTTGCAACATAGGAGATGGGTTCCCAGACTTCTCAGAGGCTGACCCGAGCTCCCATAAAAGCTGAGACCTGTAGCCCTTGTGGGGACAGTGGAACCAGAACCCCTGGACACTGTGCGCATTTGCAAGTGCATATGCTTCTTGGCAATCCTTAAGGTTGTGCTTTGGGCCATTTGTTGTGTAAGCCCCAAGCAGCATTTCCACTGAAGATTACCGGCCTACACTCACCGAGTGTCCCGTGGGTTGATATTGAGTGATTCCTCTTGAGGTCCCTTCGCGATCCATGGTCCATTGACTGGTGGGTCCCTTTGATGGCAGCTCTAAGTTTAATTGGGCTTCTCTGGTTGCTTGAGATGTGCCCTGACTCTCCACCACTTGGGGAGTCCCCCGGAACTTGCTGGTCTGCACAGAAGCATCTTTTCTCTTCCTGTGTGGGTTGCTGTTGCCAAGGCTTGTTGAGTTCAATCCAAGCACCAACACCACAGCACTTGACATTTTTTATGGGACAGCTCGAATCCAGCTCCTGGTTGTCATCGATGCCTCCTGGCCCTCGTGGCTGCAGAGTCAAGGTTCACCTCTTCACACCTAAAGCACCCAATATTGGTGTGCATTTGTCTTTCGTGCCCCTGGTCTCTGGCAAGTGTCTCAGACCCTGTCCCCTCTGCTTTCAGGTTCTTCACATCTTTGATCCAGGCTTGGATCCCTCCGGACCCTTTCCTTCTTCGCAGCAGCTGCATTTTGAACCAGGTTGCCATTGAAAACGACGACCCGACCCAACACCATTTGACACCTATGCACCCGGCTTCCCAGGATGAGGTAACTCGAGTACCCCGGTGCTCCAGTGGGTGTTGGCCCTAGAACCCCCTAAGTCTAAAGGGGTTGCTCAAAGTCTTCTCCTAAGTGTCCTATAACTTTAAAACTACCAACCGTGACTTTCCCCATAGAAGATAACTGCGCTTGCGGCGGTGTTCTCACACAGCACATGTCACCTTTGGGTCCACTGTGTCACTACCTAGGGTGGTTCCTTGGGGTCCTGGCGATTTTATATGCTCTGGGCACTGTGTCTAGTCAAGTCGTGGTTCTTATACCACTTTCTTAATATATGGTTTGGTCTCCTCCTGGGGCCCATTGTATATTGTGCTATTTAATGAAGTTCTATTGTGTTGATATTGTGTATCTCGTCCTCTAATCTCATAAAGAGATTATTTGTTCAAACACCCCTGAGCACTCTATAATTGTACACTCTAGTATAGTATACCGTAATATTGTACATAAACTACAAATAGGCCAGCAGTCCACAATATTCAACATTTTTGCAAGTCCATTCTTCAAAAGTAATAGTCTCTTGTAAATCTTCACAGGTTTATTCCAAATGTTCTGAATACAATTTTCAATACAGCAGTCTCAGTGAGGATAATACATCTGCCATACATCTGACAACACGTGTTTCGTCGTGTGTGAATCTAACACATAGACTTCCTCAGGGCTGTATCAAAAATAAATATAGCCCACTATTAAAATAAATCCAATTTAAGAAATTGAAAGGAGAAAGAAGGTATAGTTCCCTTCACCTCAAGAAAATGTAGTGTACAAACTGTCGTGTAGGCATTTTACGTGAGAAAAACATAGAGAAAAGATATATATCCCACTCAGAGTGAGAAAGTTAACACTCAGAATATCTGTGAGTCCCTTATACCCCAGTAGCATTAAAAAAAGAGGTAATATAGGGTATTCACCTCGGATTAGTAATTCTCTTCTGTAAGTAAGACCTCCTCTTCCTGTTACCAGGTAAAACGTCTAAATGGCAAAGTAAGCGCATATAGATGATTACCAAACATCATAATCGCATCTCCAAACCACAGTCACATTAGCTACCTTAGGTCTAATCAGAAATCTAACCACCGAAATAAAACTCATATATTCGAATCTGATATATATGTTTTCAATTGGGGGTTTATATCTTGCCCATAGTACTTTCCAGATCCTGTACTAACTCCAAGTTCATGTTAAACCAGATATATACGCACGCTAACTCAGTTATCTAAATCTAGGCGTGAAGAGTATAACTCACGTAGAAAAACGATAATCCAGTATTCCTCACAAAAGTTTTATACCAATCACTGATCCGTAAAATCTAAAAGGACAAGATACCTCATTTGTTCAATACATAACGCATAACACTATCATATTTTAAGTAATAAGTATTGGTATCTACTCACCTTATTATACTAATTAACCGTAGTGAGGCTAGTATAAAATCGGTTAGTCGCTAAATATCTGTAATTGGCAACACAAAATGTGCGTGTTAATAACTATCAAAAAATATCCGTCTAATTTTAGTAGAGGTAGAGTGCCATAACTCACCCATACCATCCGAAGTTCATGTGGTATGAGGACATATACTGTAAAATAAAGATACAACTTATTCTGTTATCTATCTAAAGATCTAATCATAGCAACACCTATTTATTTATAGACCTAAATCTTACCACTCGAATATATGAATCACTCGATGTCCCCAATCACCACGTCTCAGCACAGTAAACATAACATGTCCAAACGTAATCACCATGAGTCCAAAAGAACCTATACATCAAAAGATTACGGTAATGTAAAACTAAATCACAATACGTCTCACATTATGAGAACCCACCATCAGTCATATGCTTACCCAATATCTGTAGTAGTCGATCTTATCCACCTCCCATATAAGTTCCTCTTGTGAAAGGGGGAGACTATTTAGTAATCCTGCATCAAATTGTTATAAACTATGCCCGTTCGGGTCATGTATATACGGCCAACGTACCTAGATAGCAGCGGCAAATGTCCTCGCTGCTTGACGGCGTTCCGCATAAGCGCCATATTGAAGGATCTATTTATTCCGGTCCTGCGTGGCCGCCATCTTGTAATGGTGAATTTTTAACTGCGTATTTTTGGGGATCTAACTTAATGCGAGATACGGTGTATTATTATTTAATGTTATATGTATATTCCTGATAAAATTGCCTAATCTATTATTCTTATTTATTATTATTTTCAGTCCGATATTAATGTTGTATTCTTCAAAAAATCGCTTCACATGGAGCGATCCTGTCTGATGATCAAATATGAATATATAGTGTATATATAGTACCGTAATCCAATAATAACATCTAGTTATTGAAAAAAGTATATACTCCCCTAGGACACCGTAATAAATATTAACACTATGGTTGTCAGAAAGGGCACTCCCCTAGGACGATCCAATCTAAGAAAAATATATTTACGATTCACCGTAGTGTCCCCAGACTTGTACAACAGGTACTAGGATAAAATCACATACCTAATACATCGTAATGTTAGCGTATGTAGCTGTCGGTCAAACATTTGACTTGGAGATCCATAAAGTCTTCTAGAAATCAATTACAGAGTAGATAGAACAGGTTAAAGTATAGTGAGTAAAGAGGAAGGTGTGTTAGTAAACCACTATCCAAAATGTCAACACATTACTTACAGTTACATATAATAACCTATTGCAGTATTCATACATATGTATATGTAAATATCAAAACCTCAGTAAAACAGTAAATGGTAGACAGGAGATAACATTAAATCCCCATTAGCAACTCGTTCCTGCATGATATAAAAACATGATTCACATGACCGTATTCTAAATATAAATCTCCATCAATATTAGTTAACATTCTTCATCATTGTCTGTCTCACATGTAACTATAATTATTTTCAGACATATAACATGAAATATTATAAACTTCACATTCCAATGCTGTAGGCATTAATCATTATCACTGTTATTCTTGCCCCAGATAATACTGATACTCATTATCAATATTGAGTCCTCTCTCTACTGCTCTCAGCTTCATGATCCAGATCACTTCTCTTCGTCTTAGCCTTAATTGTCTGTTACCCCCCCTGGGGTCTTGCGTTACATGATCAATCCCATGGTAACTAAATTGGTGTTGTTGTCGGTTATCATGATTTTGAACACTATGGGCAGCAATAGGATATCTCGTATCACCGTTCTTCCATGCTCGGAAGTGTTCCATCATCCTGTCTCTCAACCTTCTGAAAGTGCTACCCACATATATTTGACCACATGTACAGGATATAACATATATGACATATGTCGTGCCACAATTAATGATCCGCTTTGTCTAATAGATTTGCAGCCAGAGGCTATAACAGTGATGTGATTAATAAAGCTAGAAGGAGAGCAAAGAATCTACAAAGGCAACATACCTTGGCAGAAAAAGTGAAAGTTGATTGACGTACGAACAAGGTACGGTTGATCACCCAATATAATACAGAGTCAAAAGGACTATATTCCATTGTCAGTAGGCACTGGCACTTATTAAAAGCGGATACAGATTTGTTGCCCCATATCAGCGAAAGACCATCTATTACATTTAGGAAAGGAAAAACATTAGCTAATGACTTGCGCCCAAGTTATCCCACCAAAGCTAAGTAGGAAATTTGGTTAACTGATGTTACTAAGGGTTTCCACAAATGTGGACGATGTAACTCTTGTAGATGGGCTAAGAAAAATGTACTTCATTTCAGCTACAATGGCTCGGATACATTTGAGATTGACACATTCATTAATTGTGACAAATAGATCCTTCAATATGGCGCTTATGCAGAACGCCGTCAAGCAGCGAGGACATTTGCCGCTGCTATCTAGGTACGTCGGTCGTATATACATGACCCGAACGGGCATAGTTTATAACATTTTGATGCAGGATTACTAAATAGTCTCCCCCTTTCACAGGAGGAACTTAAATGGGATATATATATATTGGATAAGATCGACTACTACAGATATTGGGTAAGCATATGACTGATGGTGGGTTCTCATAATGCGAGACGTATTGTGATTTAGTTTTACATTACCGTAATCTTTTGATGTATAGGTTCTTTTGGACTCATGGTGATTATGTTTGGACACGTTACGTTTACTGTGCTGAGACGTGGTGATTGGGGACATCGAGTGATTCATATATTCGAGTGGTAAGATTTAGGTCTATAAATAAATAGGCTTAGATCTTAAGATAGATAACAGAATAAGTTGTATCCTTTATTTTACAGTATATGTCCTCATACCACATGAACTTCGGATCGTGTGGGTGAGTTATGGCACTCTACCTCTTCTAAAATTAGACGGATATTTTTTGATAGTTATTAACACGCACATTTTGTGTTGCCAATTACAGATATTTAGCGACGAACCGATTATATACTAGCCTCACTACGGTTAATTAGTATAATAAGGTGAGTAGATACCAATACTTATTACTTAAAATAGGATAGTGATATGTGTTATGTATTGAACAAATGAGGTATCTTGTCCTTTTAGATTTTACGGATCAGTGATTGGTATAAAACTTTTGTGAGGAATACTGGATTATCGTTTTTCTAGGTGAGTGTTACTCTTCACGCCTAGATTTAGATAACTGAGTTAGCCTGTGTATATATCTGGTTTAACATGAACTTGGAGTTAGTACAAGATCTGGAAAGTACTATGGGCAAGATATAAACCGCCAATTGAAAACATATATATCAGATTCGAATATATGAGTTTTATTTCGGTGGTTAGATTTCTGATTAGACCTAAGGAAGCTATTGTGACTGTGGTTTGGAGATGCGATTATGATGTTTGGTAATCATCTATATGCGCTTACTTTGCCATTTAGACGTTTTACCTGGTAACAGGAAACGGAGGTCTTACTTACAGGAGAGAATTACTAATCCGAGGTGAATACCCTTTATTACCTCTTTTCAGAATGCTACTGGGGTATTAGGGACTCACAGATGTTCTGAGTGTTAACTTTCTCACTCTGAGTGGGATATATATCTTTTCTCTATGTTTTTCTCACGTAAAATGCCTACAAGACAGTTTGTACACTACATTTTCTTGAGGTGAAGGGAACTATACCTTCTTTCTCCTTTCAATTTCTTAAATTGGATTTATTTTAATAGTGGGCTATATTTATTTTTGTTACGGCCCTGAGGAAGTCTATGTGTTAGATTCACACACGACGAAACACGTGTTGGCAGATGTATGGCAGATGTATTATCCTCACTGAGACTGCTGTATTGAAAATTGTATTCAGAACATTTGTAAATCTTCACGGGTTTATTCCAAGAGACTATTACTTTTGAAGAATGGACTTGCAACTATTTTGAATATTGTGGACTGCTGGCCTATTTGTACTTTATGTACAATATTACGGTATACTATACTAGAGTGTACAATTATAGAGTGCTCAGGGGTGTTTGAACTGTTGGTTTCTGTTTATACGGAAGTTTGGGGTGTTGGATACACGCCCTCCCTCTAGATGCACCTAACCCAGATCAGTAACACAACATAGATTATCCCTGATACCGAGTGAGGAGCGCCCTTTAGACTGTTAGTATCCCCCTTTTTTAGTTTTTCATAAAGAGATTAGTAGAGAGTGTTTATAAATAAATGCATATATTTTATATATGCCTCGAGTGGTTTTCCTTTCATTTGGTCATTCACGAGGTTATAATCTGGTAAACCAAGCTGCTTTACACTCCTTCAAGACTTAGCCTGAAGGCTTCTCTCCATAGCTACCACTAGGATAGCTTTCAATAAAGGTTGTCTTAAACCTATCATCGATAAGGGTTGTTTGGACTAGTGCAAGGTGCCCATTAGTACTAGGGGACAGCATATGTCAGGCCAACTTCTCACATTTGTGGCAGCGGTGGGATTCAAGCTTGTTATTGCTTTACCAGATAATCTGTTTGAAGTGAGTAACTGAAAACCACTATAGGTACATATAAATCAAGTTAGAATACAGTATGTCCGGCTGAACTTAGAGTTGTGTGTCAAGGGCTTAGCACACCCTGTCTACAACTCAAGAGAGTTAACTAGTCCCACTAGAGTAGGTAGGTGCACACACACCACACCACACTAGTTATGCCTTCAAGGGCAGAAGCTAGTGGGCCTCTCTCATCTAAGTAGGACTGTGTATCATACCAGGAATTGAGGGCCATGTGTTCCTCTAGGAAATGGAAGACGGGGACAAACCCAACCACACAACATCTCATACAGTTGTTGCTTGCAGATGACCCCAGAAAGAACCCAGGTTCTGATGAGACAGGCAGGATAGGTGGGGCAGCAGAAGAGGAAAGGCAAGGAGGTGAAAACATTTCTAACCTGGACAATCAAATTCTCCCTGTGGATAAAGAAGAGAACCCCAGTGGCCATCTCTTCACCACTCCAGGAAGAGTTAGCAGTGTACCTAGAAGGTCTAGATCTCCCTTTCAGGAGTCTAATCATTCTGGTACATCTGTAGGGACATCTGTCCCTCATAGGTCCTCAGCCTCCTACAGGAGAGAGACTTCCTATGATAGAAAGTGCAGACTGCTCAGGTTTGAAGAAAGAAGCTAAGCTTAGGATCAAGAGAGCAGCTGGCCTTAGACAGGGAATCCCTGGAGCTCCAGAGAGCTTCTAGAAAAGAGAGACTAGAGCCCCATGGTGGCAGCTACACTGTCCCTAGAAGAATAGAGCATACCCATGACCATAGGACCTGAACAAGATTGTCACTCCCTACCAGAGTGAGGATGACATCCACAAATGGATAATTGCACTTGAGAGGGCCTGTAAAGTACAAATGGTCCCCCAGGAACAGTGGGCAGCAATCGTGTGGCTCTCCTTTGCAGAGAAAGGCAGAGACAAGCTCCTCACTGTAAGAGAATAGGATGCTCATAATTACAAAGTCTTGAAGAGTGCCCAGAGTGATGGGTTTGGCTTAACCAATGAGCAATACAGGATTATGTTCAGAGACACCCAAAAATCACAGACTCAAAACTGGGTTGACTTTGTAGATCGTGCAACTTAGGCTCTGGAGGGCTGGTTACTTGGCAGTAAGGTGTGTGATTTAAAGGATTGTACTACTTAATTATTAAGGAGCAGATCCTTAATAATTGTCAATCAGCTGTTGCATCAGTACCTGGTGGACTCTGATCTGACTTCTCTCCAAGAATTGGGTCAGGACAGCCGGGCAAGATGGCGGCGGCTCACTAGTCCGCTGTGAGACACTCTCCCGTGCCTGAGTCAATGAATGGGCTAGTGGAGGGGCTAGAATCCCGTGATACCCATGAAGACACCGTGTGAAATGCGTTGTACAACTGCGATGAACTGCGATGAACAACTGGAGCAGTAGAGGACAAGCTAGCAATAATTTCTTACCCTGCAAGATGAATAATGAGTGGCGCCTGTCTTAAACCACCCGGAGACTCATCGCACTTACCTGAGCAGCCGCGCTCACAACTTCATTTCATCGCGTCAGCGATCGGTCTCACGGTGCTCAGACTCTATTTTCGGCTCCACCAACAGTCTTGCTGCACTTCTGGCATCGACTACTCCCATACGAAGACGCTGATGGCTCCGAAAAATGCAGCGGCGGCGGCGGCAACAGCTGCCTCGAAGACCCGTGCAGCCAAACAAGCGCTACGAGACCAGAAACTTGCTGCCAGACGCGCCGGGTCACTAACGGACGAAGCTGCCGGATCGGATGGGGGACAAGCCCAGCTTCAACTTCACCCAAAACAGCAGAGAACTGTAAAGAATACCAATACTCCAGGGCCGGGTCCTTCAGTGGTAGACTTGCTCCTTAAAACGCCGGCCGGAGCTGCTCCCTCCCCCTCCAAACAACACGCAACAAGCGGAGCGCTGATTGCAGCTCCGCCAGTAACTCCAACAGCGCTCCCCGGCTCGGATTCGTCAACGGTGGCAATAGTGTCTGTGGCAGCAGCGTCTGAATTACCAGCGGATCTAAATTCTTTAGCAAGCTCTACACAGTTAGCTACTCCCGTAGCTACAGCTGACCCGCTATCACCGCCTTCACCGTCACTCCCGCTGCAGTGCTCAAATGTAACAGCAGATACGCCAGGGGGTGCCATGGTAGAGGTAGCTACAACAGAAAAAAACACAATAATTATTGCGCAACCACAACCTCAAGCACCAGAAACAATACGTGCTGAGCCTACAGCAACTACCTCTAACACAGCAGCATCTGTAAATGTTATAAGCGATGTAAGTGGCGCAACAAATATATCCACTGCTACTCAGCCTGTAATACAATTGACATTGCTAAATCCTGTCAGTGAGGAGGATAAATTAATATCACCCTCATCAACGCAGACATTTGCTGAAACCCAAGGCATCTCTGCACCAGTTGGGGAAGGAAATGTTGAAGACCTAACACTGCCTGGGCCTGACTACGAAGGTGGAGCAGGAATCACGTCTGATACAGATGTGGAACCTCTTGAATTTTACACTATTTCTGAAGGCTGTGAGGACCCAGGGTGGCACCAGGACTTAGACTCTGATTTAGATTCTCTATCCGAGCTGCATACCGGCTCCAGTTCCAGCACCCAAGATAGCGATGTGGATGAGCTATTGGGAGAAGCCACAGCCGGAAAGCACACAGTGATCAAAAAAAAGAGAAGCCACCATATCCCAGCAGGCCCTTACCGGGAAGGCACCCCCGCACTAGCTTCTAGCTCTCATGGAGCTTCTTCTTCTTCAAAGGAACAAAACACAACCTTAACTGCGGTAATGGACACTGTGTTGCAGGCAATCGCATCACACAGAGAGCAAACATCAAAGGATGGACGGAAAGCACAACAAGCTCTACAAAAGGTACAAGGAGTGGTACGCAAACTTTCAAAAACAGTGGCAGCATCCAATGCAAGAATGTCGGACATGGAAGATCGAATTGTGGTTATTGAGGCGGAAGCAACTGTGGTGAAAGAGCAGGTTGATGCCCACGACGCTGAGATGACTGACGTAAGGTGGAAGCTTGAACAGATGGAAAATCGTATGCGTCGCAACAATCTTCGAGTACTGGGAATACCGGAAAAAAGTGAAGGAGATCATATACGCGTCTTTATGATTCAACTCTTTAAAGACACCTTTCCTGAGCTATCTTCATGGAACTGGGAACTGGAAGTTCAACGGGTCCACAGAACCCCTTCTATATTGCGGCCTACCAACTCGCAAAGCAAATATCCTAGGGCGATCCTCGTCTACTTTGGTAACTTTTTGCTACGCCAAATCATTGCAGAGAAAGCGAGACCTGAGGCCCATCGGATCCGAGGCGACATCTCATACTTTGTCAGGCCGGACTTCTGCCACACAACTGTGGAGCGGAGATGGCGCCTCCGTCAGCTAATCAAACCTTTTTTGGACAAAAAAGCTAAGGTCTATTTGAACAATCCCGCCATACTCAAGGTGTTGTATAATGGTCAGGTAAAAAAATTTTCCTCCGAGATCAAAGCAAAGGCTTTTTTAGATAGCTTGAACTAGTTTTTTCTTGAGTAAATATGTTTTTTCTTTAAGAGCCCTAAAATACATCGGTCATCTTGACTACAGTAAAGCCACCGGATGGTGAGCTTTGTTTTGCAATTCCTAAGTTAACACCAACTCCAATGCTCTTCGGATAAATCGCTTAGAATAGGACTAGAATATGCTGTATAATCTATTATCGGTATAATGAATTTCTCTCCTAGCATTTAAGGGTTTTTTCGTATGGCTTATTGGGAATTGCGTGGCTCTAGGATGTTTATTCTTTCATAGCTTTGCATGTTTTCCTTTTTTTTTACATACCCTTTCACTAGCCTACACATGTGTTATTTGAAGTATACAGAATTAATGATAAGGCACGGTCACAGGGTGTCTCTCCATCACTATAGACTCTAGTGAGAGTCTGTTATGCCTCATAGGGTGGAGTTCGTGGGGAGGTGGGGGGGTAAGGCCTCGGGGAAGGCCTTGGGGAGGGGGTTGAGGAGGGGGGGAGGGAAGGGGGGAAACCAAAAAAGAAAAATTGGCAAATTCGGTCATAGACTATGTTGTATTAAGAGTAAAAGCTACAGAAATGTTAAAGAAAAGCAAAACCGTATTATATATTTTAAGGAGAATGGGTGTTTAAAGCTCTTCGGGCTGGCCTTTCAAATTAATTTATGGGGAGAATAAGTCTTTTGACGTAAATAATTAATTTACTCTCTTAATTTCTATGCAGGTAAGTACTTAATCAATAATAACTCAATCAGAATGAAAAAAGACAGAGTCCGTGGTGTTAGAGTTTCTAAGGGTTTTATTCCTCATAAAGGAATGGTCTGATCAGGATATCATGTTCTGACCACCACAGGGGTGTCAGAAGGGATAGAGCGCTCCCGTTTATTAACAATACATAGCTTATATACTTAATTCATATCATAAAGAATAATGCAAGAGGCGTAACAGCTGAGAGAAGACAAGATAACAGTATACACGTGATACTAATACGTAATCAAGAGGCGTGAACTAGGTGTGAACCAGAGGTGTGTGCTAGAAACGTCACTGATAGGTGACGCAAGTGGGTGGCACCAAGGGGTGGTGCTAACAGAATTGTTGCGATGTCAGCAGAATTTGGAAGCTTGGATGCGCGCGCAGCTGCATGACGTGTGATTGACGGGGTGCAGGGGACTTGACATTTACACTGACGGAAAGAGACAGAAGTCTGGCATGTCAGATCAACTTGTACTTCTATCATATCTGATATCTGATGTTTAGGAACTATACTATCTGGACGGAAAGGTCTCTAGGGCAGAAACTATTCTATGCTAACTGTGGATGCGTGTATGAGCGCCTAAGTGTCTACATGAGAAGCGTGGGGGCACGGGGCCTTCCATGGAAGCATGGTAACAGAGGCTATGAATTACTTGCATTGAGACAGGTCGGCCCTTTGGCTCTGCAGCTGGAGAGGATGTTTACAGGATCTAGTAGGCAGGAATGTATTCTCGGGGAGCGGAACAGATAACTCGAAGGTTATAGTCAGTCTTGGCAGAAAGCAGGCTGAGCTGAGCGCGAGGGGCCGCGCTGAAAGTAAGTCAGAGTTCACGGGTACAGAGGTAGCCTGGGCAGAGGCTGCCAGAGTCAGGAGCCACAAAAGAGGTTCGATGGCAGAAATTCAGGGCCTACTCTGCTGGAGCAGGAAAACACGTAAAGTGTACTACAAAAAGACGGTGGCATAGCATACTTAGGAACGGACTATATAATCCATTCAGGGTGGATCTGAAAGAGGACAAGTTAACGTTGGACGCAAATGTATTTGCGTCTTCATAGCTGGTACAGGAGGGAAGTTACATGCACTTTAAGCTGGTACATGGAGTCGGTGGGGTACGCGCTAGGGAACATAACATGACCAAAAATTTAATTTTCCTCACTTTGTACGTGGAATGTGGCAGGCCTCAATCATAAAGATAAAAGGGCCCAGTTATTTCAATTAATACAACAAAACCCTGTTGATATACTATGTCTCCAAGAGACACATATTGCATATTCTGATAGGAATTTACTTAAACTACCTGGTTATAACCTAATGGCAGCTACATCTCAAACATCCAAAACTAGAGGGGTAGCCATTTTCGCTAAACCTATAATAGGCCCCCCAATTCGTAAATCAGCCGATAAATATGGCAGATGGGTTATAATTCAGCTTCAGCTGGATATCACCATCTGTGCAATCTATGGTCCAAATTTAGATGACCCTGCTGTTTTTCGAGAGCTCGAAATTGAATTGGCCTCTTGGCCAGGTTCCCTGATCTTTTGTGGAGATTTTAACATCGACATAGGGTTGTCTTCTGGGAACTCTTTATCTCAAAATTATAAAGGGCGCAAACCAAAGGTATATACAGCATTGGATCAGATGATGAAAAGTCACAACCTGGTTGACGTCTGGGGTCTACTCCGGGGGCCAAATTTGGATGGCTATACATATTTCTCTTTCCCCCATAACAAATATGTTAGAATCGATTATATTATGTCAAGCATTAACCGTAAGGATATTATAGAAGTAATTAAATCACCGAAAACTTTATCTGATCACAATGCATTGACCTTTACCTTTGATACGGTTAATTTAGTTAAACCAATAACACAATGGACTTTTGATAGGAGGCTACTGGTTAATCCAGAATACATAGCGTATATTAAATCATGGACCCAGTCTTTTTTTTACTGTAATCAGTTCAGTGCTCCCCGTATTATAGTATGGGACTGTTTTAAAGCAGCATTGAGAGGAGAGACCATTTCATTTGTTGCTAATAAGCGAAAGCTAGAAAAACAATCCAATTTGGAAACGATGCAGGAGTTGTCCAATCTTGAGGCCCATCACGCTTCCCAGCTAAATTTGTCTCGTAGAGGCCAAGCCGATCCTACCGCCGATCCTGGGAAAATCTTTAAAAAAATAATGATCTTAAAAAATGAGATTAATAGTACGGTAATTCAAAAAGCCGCGGAAACCTATCAAGCCAATAAGGATAGATTATATGAATCAGGGGAAAATGTGGGGAAGCAGTTAGCACTACGCACACGACAAAAGCAATCATTGAGTAATATTAAAAAGATTGAATTTGAGGGAAATGAGTATACTACCTCCAAAGATATTGTTAAAGCATTTCAAAAATACTATCAAAAACTCTGTAGTAGTGATATCTCACATCCTGATAATGAAATTACAACATTCCTAAATAATTGGCTCCCAGACCATATTAATCATCAAAATATCGATGAAGAAAATAAGATTCATTTGGACAGAGAGATTACGATCATTGAGGTGGAGATTGCATTAGCCGAGATGGCCAACAGCAAGGCGGCTGGACCAGATAAAATTCCACTGGATTTATATAAAATCCTTGGTAACCAGATAACTCCCTTTCTGCTTGATTTGTTTCTAGGAGTCCAATATCACACAATTCCCCCTGAATCTTGGAAACAAACAAATATAATAATTTTCCATAAGAAGGGCAAACCACTCCACCTGCCTTCCTCATATAGGCCTATATCTCTGATCAACTCCGACTCAAAGCTATACGCTAAAATATTTGCAAATCGTCTGAGTGGAGTCATCGAACGGCTTGTATCCCCGTGGCAACACGGCTTTATACCCGGCAAAGGCACTACAGACCATACTCGTAGAGCCATAACCCTACTCGACATCATGGGCACCACGGGGGGCGAGATGTCGATGATCTTCCTCGACGCCGAAAAGGCATTCGATCGAGTATCTTGGCAATTTCTCTGGAACATCCTGGAAAGTAAAAATTTCGGAAATGCTTTTATCAGTGCCATTAAAGCCATTTATGCCAACCCCACCGCAAAAATTTGTATAGCAGGAAATGAGTCGGAGGTCATTACGATTCAGAGGGGTACAAGGCAGGGCTGCCCATGCTCTCCGGTTCTATTTGCACTCTATATAGATCCCCTTATTCAAAAATTACTAACCTCAACATCCATACATCCATTACTTACAGGGTCCTTTTCTACCAAAGTTATGGCATATGCGGATGACATTGCCGTAATAACCACTAAACCGTCTGAAGCAGTCTATGAAATTGAGACAATTACCCAAGCTTTTGGGAAGTACTCAGGGTACTCTTTGAATAGAGATAAGACTATGGTATTGGCTACTAGTAACACTCAGTATGAAAGTACTCTCAGGGTTAATCAGGCCACTTATTTAGGTGTAATACTTTCGACAGAGATAAGTAACATTAGCGATATTAATTATTCTCCCCTTATTGATAAAATTAAAAGTGATCTAAGGAGGGTAGACAGTCTTCACCTCTCCATTATAGGTAGGGCCAACTACATTAAAATGAATGTATTCCCGCGTGTTCTATACTTGTTTAGAGCAATCCCTCTGTTACCTGCAGCACACTCTATAAAGATTATAGACTCCCTCATAGCAAAGTTCATGTGGAGTTACGGAAAAATAAGGCGGGCCCTCCCCCTTCTATCACTTCCCCAAAGAAGAGGCGGCTTAGCTTTACCAAA
The DNA here is from genome assembly GCF_964263255.1 of Lissotriton vulgaris. NCBI lineage: Eukaryota > Metazoa > Chordata > Amphibia > Caudata > Salamandridae > Lissotriton > Lissotriton vulgaris. The sequence goes on along the minus strand of NC_141687.1, from coordinate 510,710,625 downwards.
TTTAAGATTATATTTTTGGGCATCATTATTGCAATATATGGATCCTCTTTTGACCGCAAAACCAGGAGGCCCAACTTTTATAATTCCCTATATACCATCAATATATGAGCTCAGCCTAGGTAAAAAACATAAGGGACTTTTTTTAAGGCAGGTTGAAACATCTTATTACAAAAAAATTAAATTAAAGACTGTTTTAGATGCTCTTTCAGTCTGGAAAGCTATTGGCAAACATCTAGGGCTTCCCACATATACAAAATATACACCGCTATGGCAATGTAAAATTTTTCCTAATATCCTTAATGATAGTAGATCTCAGAGGTGGGAGCTCCTAGGTATTAAAACAATTGGAGATTTCTTTGGTAATAATCTCCCACTTTCTTTTGAGCTTTTTCAAGCGAGATATAATGTCCCCGTGAACGACTTTTTAAAATTCTATCAAATATCAGCTAGTATCTACAATACCAAACCAAAAATTCTTCCAGATAATATCCCATTATTTGACATTATAGGGAAAAAATCTACCAGAATTGGGGTCCTATATCAGTTACTTTTGGCCAATACCCCAGATGATCTAGAGCGCACGGAACAATCTTGGGCCTTAAAATTAGCTAATCCTAATGTAGATATAGATTTCTCATTAGCTCTCTCAACAAGATATTTTATAGCCTCTAACTTAAAGGCTCAATATTATAGAATCATTTATAATTTATATTATACGCCAGCTAAATTGTTTGCATGGGGGCTTAGGAATGACGATAACTGTCCTAGATGCAAACAACCACTAGCAAATCTCCTACACATGTTTGCTGAATGCCCCACATTGGTCACAATCAAAACTATGATGTTGGAATTTTGGACCCAAATTTTTGGGCACCGAATACATGATTCTATAACATTGCTCCTATTGGGTCATGATGACTCTTTGAAACACAATAGAGAAGAACAGGCTGTACTATTTCTGGGATACGCCGTGTTACGGATAATTCTAGCAGCTAGGTGGAAAGATACAGAGCCCCCTACCTTTAATATGTGGCTTAGTCGTTTTATAGCAATATATAAACAAGAAATCTCAATATATGCCACAAGAGGTAGAAAAATGAGAGCAATAGGAACACAGATTTGGGAACTTATTACTAGGTGGTATAATCAAGAAAGGGGAAAACAGATATAGGGCCTCTAAGTGATTTTGATCCCACTTTCTCTCTCTTTTTAGTATTCTTTTTCTCAATAGTTATATCTTTCCTTGTGATAGAGCTTTGTTTATATATATTTATGAATGCACCTTGTAATCTATGTATACCACATCATTTCATATTACTTATCCTGTATATTTTTGTTTTATGGTTTGAATTTGCCAACAATAAAAAAAAATTTAAAAAAAAGAATTGGGTCAGAAGGCTGAAAAATGGATAAGAACCAGGATGAGGCAGAAGGTTCAGAACCAAGGTGACTCCAAGAAGAAATATTCTAAGAACTCTGATAAGGGTAGGAACAAGGGTAAAGACCAGAAGTCTTCTCCAGGGCCGCAAAAATCTGAATCTAGTGGGGAGTCCCAATCTAACAAAGGAAACGGCCAAAAGAAACCATGGTGTAAAATCTGTAAACAGAACACATATATGTATTTATTTCTAAACACTCTCTACTAACCTCTTTATCAGATTAGAGAACAAGATACACAATATCAACACAATAGAACTTCAGTAAATAGCACAATATACAATGGGGCCCAGGGGGAGACCAAACCATATATTTAGAAAGTGGTATAAGAGCCTGTAGAAGCGCTGGGTCCCTAAGCAACCACTCAAGGTAGTGACACAGAAACCCACGGGAGACTTGTGCAGTGTGAAAACACCGCCGCAAGCTCAGTTAGCTTCTATGGGGAAAGTCCCAGTTGGAATCTTTAAAGTTAAAGGACACTTATGAGAAGACTTTGAGCAAACCCCTTTAGACTTAGGGGGTTCTAGGGCTAACACCCACAGGAACACTGGAGTACTTGAGTTACCTCACCACGGGAAGCCGGGTGCATAGGTGTCAAATGGTATCGGGTCGTGTCGTCATTTTCAATGGCGACCTGCTGCAAATGCTGCTGCGGTGAAGAAGGAAAGTATCCAGATGGATCCAAGCCTGTATCAAAGATGTGAAGAACCTGAAAGCAGAGGTGACAGAGTCAGGGTCACTTGCCAGTGACCAGGGGCACGATAGACCAGCGGCACAATATGCCCACCGATGTCAGGTGCTTCAGGTGCGAAGAGGTGAAGGTTGACTCTGCAGCCACGAAGACTACAAAGTGTCAATGACAACCAGAAACTGGATTCAAGCTGTACCACAAAGGATGTTGATTGCTGTGGCATTGGTTCTCGGTTTGAACCCAACAAGCCTTGGTAATAGCAACCCATGCAGGAAGAGAAAAGATGCTTCGGTGCGGACCAGCAAGGTCCAGTGGACTCCCCAAATGGTGGAGAGTCAGGTCACATTTGGAGCAACCAAGTAAACCCAATGAAAGTTAGAGTTGCCTTCACAGGGAGCCACCAGTTGACGGACCAGGGATCGCAAGGGACCTCGAGAGGAATCACATGATACCAGCACACGGGACACTCAGTGAGTGTAGGCCGGTAATCATCAGTGGAAACGCTGCTTGGGGCTTGGATGACAAATTACGCAAAGCACAGCCTCAAGGATTGTCCAGGGGTTCCGGTTCCACAGTCCCTACAAGGGTTACGGGTCTCAGCTTTGCTGGGAGCTCGGGTCAGTGTCTGGGAACCCACCTCCTATGTTGCAAAGTCTTCAGAGTCTGGCGGGAGCTTTGGAGATGCAAACTGATCAGATGCATCTTAGGTGCCTGCCAAGCAGGGGAGTAGCTCCTTTACCCCAAGGGATATTCTTCATTTATCTAGCACCTTGTAGATCATCGAAGTTGCAGGATTATGTATTTGAGTTTCATCCAGGTACATCTAAAGTCCTGTAGCCACGGTTTGTATCTTATAGCAAAATACACAAGATGATGGACGGAATGTTGCACATTGGAAGGGGTGGGACAAACTCTAGGGATCCACCTATGGGAGGGTCAGGTAAGAGGGTTGGCTACAACCATTTTCTTTTGTCCAGTTTTGTGCCAGATCAAGGGCTGGTAGCCCCTGCAACCGGTTTGAGCTGGACTTTCCACAGGGATACCAAATGTGCCCCCAGTGCAGACTTCAAAGCAGTCTTGGAGTGCACCCACCAAGCATCAATACAGTAAAGCCTGTCTGGTAGGTGGAGGTAGTGCAAGGTGAATGACTATGTTACAACATAGAAATTGATATCATTGATATCCCTGTCATGCTTTTCTAGAATGCAACTGGAAGTTTGGCCCACAAGATATGTAAAAATTCACAACATGGGTCTGAAAACTTAAGAATGAATGTGAGACAGAAATAGGAAAAAGTTGAACTGTCTATCGATCACGCTGTCTGTCTATGTATGTTAGTTTATTAATGGATTTGACCATTAGGATGTAAGATTGGATCAAAGGTAACGTGGTCAACTGTGGTTTTAAAGACTGTGTTTCTCTTTGTATGTTTTTATATGATGTTTTTTTATATATGTGTGTTTTCACATGTGTTTTATATATGTTTGTTATATGTTCGCATTTAACAGCCCTGTAGAAGTCCTACACTGGGACGAAATGTGTCTGCTGTACTGTGCTTGTCCTATCTGATGAAATAAAGAGATCAAACTGAGGAACCTCTTCCCTCGTTACTTATTGGATTTGGACTTTATACTTGCTTCTACTGAACCATGTGTTGTGGTGCACCTGTGCTTTTGGGTTTAACCTGTCTGGGAGGTGGTTATACCTCCCTGTGACAGGAAACCTATTGTCTAGGCCTCCCCTGCTGGAGTTTTGTCCAGCAGCAGGAGGGCAGACTCGTGTCTGTGGCTGGCAGCATCCATTTTGTGATGTAAGTGTGTGTTAAGCTGGTACCGGGTATATAGGTCCTGTCATGCTTCTTCCTCTAGAAAGGTGGGATCGTACTCCCCTCCAGTTACTAGTGTGGGGGTATGATTCCAAGGTGTTTGACACCAAACACAACATGTTTCCATGCAGTCATCCCAAGGTTAGCATTTACCGCAAGATGATAATGCACTTAAGAGTATGTTTTGGCTGCATCACAAACAACTCCGGAAAAAAGGTTCCGAAAGCTGCAGAGGGGCTCAGCTCATGCTGGGACACCCTCTCTCATGAAACCCAGCACCCTGCCTTCAGGATTGGTAAGGTCTGCCATAGGGGTGACTGATAGGTTTACAGGTGCAGTGATATAGAGAGATATAGTGAACATATATCTCAGTAAGGGGTGCATACACCACCTTACCCACACTGCAGTAGCAGGCCCGTGGTATCATTTTGGAATCTTCTCAGGGGTGGCACAATACATGCTTCAGCCCCTGGTAGGCCTCTGGGGGTACCTATGCCCTGGGTACATAGTATACCATATACTAGGGACTTAGAAGGGTACCTCAGAATCCAATCTGGAGTGTACCTAAAGTACTGTTAATCAATTTAGAGAGGCAGCAGCTAGGCTGGGGCCCTGGTTAACAGTGCCCCAGCCAGAATAAAGTAAAATAACAGTGAAACATCAGCAAAAGTGGGGTTAACTTTAAGAAGTAGATCATTCTCTCCTACAAGCGCAATCAACTTGCCTGCTTGAGCTGACTTCTGTGGGATGCGAGATGTCTCAACTACTGTCTGAAGTGTTGTGATTGCATACGCAACAGATGTAGTGCCATCAGGCAATTTCAAGCAGGACCAATCAACCCAGAGTTCCCCATCAACACTAGAAAGGGGCGTATCTTGTAGGTCAACACAACCCTTTGTTTGTTCTTCAGTAAGGGCTATGCAGTCAGGTAACTCTTGTGGCTGGGACTGAGTAGCTGGAAATGTTAATAATATAGCAGGATTTAGAGTCAAACATCTTTTTAACGTGATATGAGGGGCCAAAAGTGTCAATTCATATTCTGTCACTTGTCAAATGTTGCATTTTGTTTGATTTAACAGAGCATCAACTGAATGGGGAACTAGCAGCACAAGCAATCTATGTGACAAGACTATTCCTTCACTTTAACGTATGGACACAGCTGTTGCTGCCACCGCTCGAAAACAACCTGGCAGCGGACGAGCACTGGATCAATGGCAGCTGAGAAATATGCACAAGGACGCTGCTTATCACTGTGTGTCTATACTAAAACTAAGAGAGCACAACCGTCCCTCTTGTGTACATAGAGTGTAAAGGCCTTAGTGAAGTCTGGAGTTCCTAATACTGGTGCAGAACAAAGAGCGCGACGTAATTGTAGAAAAGCATTCTGGCATTCAGTAGTCCATGGGAGAGGCATTGTAGTGTCTTTAGTCAAAAGGGCTAACAAGGGTTTAATAATGTGAGGAAAACTAGGGATCCATTGCCTACAGACAGATGTAAGGCCAATCAGTGCACGAACATCCTTCGGAGTACGGGGCACAGACGGGTCTAAAATAGCTTGAATACGGTCTGGTGTGAGTGCACGTCCCTCCTTAGACAGGAGGTGACCTAAGTAGGTAACCTGCTGTCTACAATATTGCAATTTCGTCCGAGAGACTTTGTGATGATGAGATGCAAGAAATGATAGCAATAACAGTGTTCCTTTTTCACACTGTTCAGGGGTATCAGCAGCCAACAAGATGTCATTGATATATTGAATAGGAGCCACCCCTTTTGGCACAGGGAAAGAATCAAGCTGCCTCTTTAATGCCTGACTATAAATGCTAGGACTGTCAGTATACCCTTGTGAAGCTCTACAAAATCTGAATGATCAATAATTCAAAGTGAAGCCGAACAAATAACGGCTGTCAGGATGAATAGGTATTGAGAACATTTTTTTTTCAAATCAATGACACTAAATGTAGTTGCAGTAGGAGGCACCATAGTAAGAAGTGTAGTGATATCAGAAACTACTGGATATTGGGGCACTACTATCTTGTTGACCTCTCGCAAGTCAATGATAAATCTATAAACTTTAGTGTCAGTATCTTTTTTCAAAATGGGAAGAATAGGGCTATTACAGGTATTGTAGGGGACATCTTCCACAACCCCCACTCTGATCAAATCCTGAACAATATGTATCAATGCTTCCTCACCTTCCCGAGATATTTTATATTGGGGCAGTCAAGGCAACGAAGTAGCACCTTCCTTCACTTGAATATGTACTGGTTGGATAACCATTTGACCCACGTCAATATCTGATGTAGCCCACGAGGTACCAGGTAACGATGCCTAAGCAACATCCTCTTTAATGAGACAAGATCTCTCAATCATTGGATGGTTATCGTTTAAAATAACATGCACAGCTTCTGGAGAACAACATATTGTATCACGAAAATGTTTAAGCATATTGATACCCACAATGTTATCCAGCGTGTTAGGGGAAAGCAGGAATGGACATGTTACACCAGGTTGATACATTGCATGTCTACCTCTACCACCACCTTTAAATGGTGGACTGTAGACTTGAGCCAACATAACTTTCGTTTTTAAATCTTTAACCTTTTTATACTCCTTGCCGTTTGCTTCCAATTCCTGTCACTCGTAATACTGGGCTATAGTCAAAAAGGAGACAGGGAAAGACGTAGTCCATGAACGTTCGCTGGCCTTTAGGTGACTAGTTATTTCTGGCAACATGTTAGCTACAAATTTGTCAACGAACAGCTGCTTACCTGTGTCATCTATCAACGACTGCCCACTAAAGTAATGGAATGTCTCTTCAAATCGCATAAAGAAATCAGAAACTGACTCATCCGCTTTCTGCTTACAAGACGCTAATGTAGTCCAATCTATTTTCTTAGAGGGTATAGGGGTTTTCAACTAAGTCACAATAGCCTTGGGAAGATCTAATATCACCTGTTGTGGTTTCTGTGCAGGCTCTCTAGCAGCATCTATTTCCTCTAAATGCACCAAAGTCTCACCATAAGCTAGAACAAGAAACACTGTGTCTCAGCAATCTAAATGTCCATATTCTAGTCTTTGATAGTCAACAAAACAGTCTTGGCACTATTTTTGAGACCGCCCACAACCAAGCAATGCTTTCAATAAGTAATTTCTTAGATCATTTGCAAAAAAGTTTAAATTTTAATTATCTAATGATGGTACTTCACATGACAGTCAAAGATCATGTTTCATAAAGCATAGTAACAAAAATACTGTCTGAGTCAATAATAGATGTAGTCCTGATGTTTCCTCTATGCTTTAAGAGATGATGGCAGCCGACACGTGTTTCATTACATACTGTAACTTTTTCAAGGTTGCAAACAATATCAAAATATACACAAATGTTACAGCCAAAATAAGACATATTGTCTTTGTTTGTCCTAGTTCAAAACAAGGAAAAGGGATGAAAATGTATCCTGCAAAGTGACTAAGAACAAAGAATGTGATTCAGTGACACGCAGTTTTGGTTATAGAACACCATAAGTTACATTATCATCTGCCTTGTTGTTCGCAACATATCAGGATGTAAAGTGAGTCCAAAAACATGTCAAAATCAGGCAATGTCATAGTACAGGAGCTAATAGCTCCTTCTACTTCTTCATAAAAAGAGGCCAGATTTGTCAGCGGATCAGGCAAAGCAGCCTATAGAGCCATAACATCTGCTCTACTCCAAATGGTATAGACCCAATTATAAATAAAATGTCCCTTCACATCATCTGAAGTTTTATAGTCACTTGTTCCCGTTCCCTTTGGAGGAACATACAAAGGTGCAGCTTCACGCATTGGTTTTACAGTAACTACAATATCATTAATGTCTTTATCTGTCCCTGTAGCTCCTTCTTGTTGCACTGTGGTCTGACCTTTTTGTTCAGTTGTAGCTTTGCTAGCTGCTTTTTTCCTCCTCTATCAGACGAAATGCATCAATTCATATGTTGACCACTCGCCTAATTAAATCGGGCACCTGTGGAGAAAGAAAGGTGCCATCACTTAACTGTTTATAATCAGAATTTATATCAGAAGTTTCTAGATCATGAGAATGTTTTCTAAAATGGAGTCTTACTTCCCAAGTAATCAGCTCTACAAAATATAACTGTTCTAAATCTGACCATGCTGAACCATTGCTATGAGTTCTGGAGCAAAGGCACTTCCACAAGCTGCTTTACAAGCAGCGGATCTAAGAGTCTCCTTGCGTTCAGTAGTTAAAGTAGAGGTAGTCTGCCGCCCACATTGTTGATCTACGCCTTTCTCATCTAAAGAAAGGTGTTCTTGAGCAAGATCATCCTCAGGGGCACTAGGGAATTTATATCGGGGCGGAGGTCTATCTAACAAAACAGAATCATCTTGAGGTCTATTAAGTATGGGATAGTGGGGCACCTAAAAGGGTACTGGCCACTTACTTCTAAATGACGCCCCCTTTCCTCTTTTTCTTTTATTTCCTTCATTTTCTTATTTTTTTATTCAAACACTTTTTTATAGATTGTTTTTGCTGTTCTTTTTCTGCTATAGCTTCTTCTTTCCTCACTCTCTCATGCACTTCTTTCTCCCACATTCGTACACAATCAAACATATCTTGTCGACTCTTTTGTTTAAACAGACACTGCTCTACATACTGAATCTTTTTTAAAGCAAATTACCCATTTACTGGCCATCGTAGATCAGGATCCTTTTTCGTATATTTGTTCCACAGTGTACTATACATTATGGAAGAAATACCGTATTTAATATACATATGCCTATTAGGTGTCCCCTCTGGGATTAGCCGGCTGACTTCTTTCTAAATCTATTTTGGTACCGCCAAGACCACAGCACAACCGACGAGGTGCGCTAGGAGCAGGCATGCTACCAAATAATAGTAAAATATTACTTATCCCAGATATATCAAAGTAGAGAAAAATCTCCAGATTACCTGCCTTTAACTATTTATATAGGTAAACAAACAAAACCAGACTCTTGGTCAAGCAAATCCAAAATCAAGAGTGCCGCTTAAGCGACCTTACCAAACAAAAGTCTCCAACCTCCAACTGCCAATCTCTTTGTCGACCTAATAATCACTGCAAAAACGGGGGCCAAAGGAAATCTCAGTCAGGACAGGCCACCACCTGGAGGGTCAATATCGAGAAAACCATGGGTCCTTCAGACCAACAAAATAGAGATTGACACTGGAGCTGAAATTCAAAATAACAAGTATATTCACTAATGAGTGAGACCACGTCTATATAACACCCTTGAGTGTTCCAGGAGGTAGTGACTTGAATACACAGACCATGGACCTTTTATACTTGATTTTATGCACTGTAAGCATGTAGTTACAAATAGAAGGTAAATGTAAATTGATACTTGTATAGCGCACTACTCACCCGCAAGGGTCTCAAGGCGCCTGTATGAATACCGCTGTGGAACCCATCCTGGCTTTCCCTGTGAGGCGTCCACTCCTGGGCACCCCCAAGGTGGAGGCCAGGCATCCTTAGCGTTGTGGGGGCCGTTGTGGAGATTAAGCAAGCTATTGCCCAGAGTTGCAGAGTGGGACTCCATGATTGGAATAGGCACCGAGGTGAGAATTATCAGGTCCATGGAATTTTTGAGCCCAAGACCCGCTGAGGCGGGTTATTGAACCCTGGTCAGACCTCTGCATCAGGGTCTGCTGTTCTAATCATTGAGCCACACTTCTCCACTCTTCCTGTGTAGGTACAGGCCTACACAGGAATAACTACCGACAAACATGGGCAAATGTGGAAATCACTTAGTCAGCAAAGTGTGAGGGGGAGCAGGAGTGCTTATGGCAGCACTAAGAGATTGACAGTTAAGTCTGAGACCAGGTGTTCTGGCAGCTACAAACTTTAGCATGCATATTGCTTTTAGCTGAGTTAGGAAGTTAACTAAAAGAGACAGCACAGGCATGGAAAATGATGAGCAGCAGAGGATGGAAGAATTTCATAGCTGACAAAATGGATGCCACAAACTAAATGGTTTCAGCTTATGCTAACATGCGATTTCCACAGTCCTCCTCCTTGTGGTGGTGGTCTTCCTCCTCATGGTGGTTTCCTCCTCCTCATGGTGGTCTTCTACCTCCTCATGGTGATCGTGGTCCTCCTCCTGGTAGTGGTAGTGGCCTTCCTCCTCCTCCTACTCCTAGTGGTGATGGTCCTCCTCCTCGTGGTGGTAGTGGTCCTCTTCCTTCTCCTACTCCTCGTGGTGATGGTCCTCCTCCTCGTGGTGGTCCTCCTTCTCCTTATCATGGTGGTGGTGGTCCACTTTGTGGTGGTGGCCCTCTTCCTTGTGGTGGTGGTTCTCATGATGGTGGCGGTCCTTCTAGTGGTGGTGGTGGTCCTCTGCCTCATGGTGGTTGTTCTCTATCTCCTCATGGTAGTGGTCCTCCTCCTCGTGGTGGTGGTCCCCCTCCTCCTCATGGTGATCCTTCTCCTCATGGTATTTGTGGTTCTCCTCCTCATGGTTGTCTTCCTCCTCGTGTTGGTGGTGGTCCTACTCCTCTTCCTCCTCGTGGTGGTGGTCTTCCTTATGGTGGTCCTCCGTGTGGTGGTAGTCATCCTCTTTGTGTTGGTCCTCCTCTTCCTTGTGGTGATGGTCCTCCTTGTGGTGGTGGTCCTCCACCTCCTCCTTCTTGTGCTGGTGGTCCTCTTCCTCCTCATGGTGGTGGTTTTTCTCCTCGTGGTGGTGGTCCTCCTCCTCCTTGCAGTGGTGCTTCTCATGGTGGTGGTCCTCCTCCTCCTCAAGGTGGTCCTCCTCCTCATCATGGTAGTGGTCCTTGTCCTTCGTGGTGATGGTGGTATGCCTACTCCTTGCAGTGGTGGTTCTCATGGTGGTAGTGGTCCTCTTCCTCCTCGTTGTAGCGGTGGTCCCTCTCCTCTCCTTGTGGTAGTCCTCCTCCTTGTGATGGTGGTCCTCCTCCTTGTGGTGATGGTCCTCCTCATTGTGATGGGGATCTTCCTCATTGTGTTGGTCCTCCACCTCCTGGTGATGGTGGTGGTCTTCCTCCCACTCTTCCTCGTGGTGGTCCTCCTCATGGTGGTGGTCTTCCATGTGGTGGTGGTCCTCCTCCTCCTTGTGGTGGTGGTGGTGGTGATCTTCCTCCTCTTCATGGTAGTCCTCCTCGTGGTCCTCCTCCTCTTCCTCATGGTGGAGATCATCCTCCTCCTTGTGGTAGTGGTCCTCCATGTGGTGGTGGTCCTCCTCCTTGTCATGGTGGTCCTTCTCCTTGTGGTGGTGGTCCTCCTCCTCTTGGTGATGGTCCTCCTCCTCCTCCTGAGGTGGTCCTACTACTTGTGGTGGTGGTCCTACTCCTGGTGGTGGTGGTCCTCCTCTTCCTCCTCATGGTGGTGGTCCTCTTCCTCGTGGTGGTCCTCCTCCTTGTGGTGGTGGTCCTCTTCATTTTGGTGGTCTTCATCCTCCCCTTCTTCCTCCTCTCCCTCCTTGTGGTGGTGGACTTCCTCCTACTACTCATCCTTATCAACCTCCTGTTCCTCCTTCTCATGGTGGCGGTCCTCCACTTCCTCGTGGTGGTGTTCGTCCTCCACCTCCTTGTGGTGGTGGTCCTCCTCCTCCTCATGGTGTTGGTCCTCCTTGTGGTGGGGGTCCTCCTCATGGTGATCCTTCTCATGGTGGTGATGGGGGTCCTCCTCCTCCTAGTGGTGGTGGTCCTCCTACTCCTCCTCATCGTTGTGGTGGTCCTCCTCCTTGTGGTGGTGGTGGTCCTCTTCCTCCTCCTTGTGGTGATGGTCCTCCTTGTGGTGATGGTCCTCCTTGTGGTGGTGGTCCTCCTCCTCATGGTGGTGATCTTCCTTCTCCTCATGGAGGTGGTCTTCCCCTTCCTCCTCCTCCTCATGGTGGTGGTCTTCCTCCTCTTCCTCCTCCTGGTGGTGGTGGTCTTCCTCCTCCTCCTGGTGGTGATGGTCTTCCTCCTGGCTTTGATAGTGGCACTCCTTTTCTTCTTTGTCCTCATGGTGGTGGTCTGCCTCTTCCTCTTCCTCTTCTTCCTGGTGGTAGTAGTAGTGGTGGTCCTTCTCCTGGTGGTGGTCCTCCTCTTTCTCCTGGCTTGGTCCTCCTCCTGGTGCTAATCCCACTCCTGGTGGTGGTGGCGGCCCTCTTACCAGTGGCAGTGGTCCTCCTCCTAGTGGTGGTCCTCCTCCTACTGCTAAGGGTAGTCCTCCTCCTTGTGGTAGTGGTGGTCCTCCTCCTCTTAGTGGTGGTGGTCCTCCTCCTCTTCCTCCTGTGGTTGTGGTTGTCTTCCTCCTCGTTTTGGTTCTCCTCCTGGAAATGGTGGTCCTCCTCCTGGTGGTGGTCCTCCTCTTCCTCCTGGTGGTGCTCCTCCTCTTCCTCCTGGTGGTGCTCCTCCTCTTTCTCCTGGTGGTGGTCCTCCTCCTGGTGCTAATCCCACTCCTGGTGGTGGTGGCGGCCCTCTTACCAGTGGCAGTGGTCCTCCTCCTAGTGGTGGTCCTCCTCCTACTGCTAAGGGTAGTCCTCCTCCTTGTGGTAGTGGTGGTCCTCCTCCTCTTAGTGGTGGTGGTCCTCCTCCTCTTCCTCCTTGTGGTTGTGGTTGTCTTCCTCCTCGTTTTGGTTCTCCTCCTGGAAATGGTGGTCCTCCTCCTGGTGGTGGTGGTCCCACTCCAAGTGATGGTGATCTTCCTCCTCGTGGTGGTGGTGGTCCTCCTCCTCATGGTGGTAGTGGTCTTCCTCCTCCTGGTGGTGGTCCTCCTCCTGCCCCTTGTGGTGGTGGTGGTTCTTCTTCTTTTCCTCCTCATGGTGGTGGTCCTCTTCCTCCACATGGTGGTCCTCCTCCTCCTCATGGTGGTCTTCCTCCTCCTCCTACTCTTCTTCGTGGTGGTACTTCTACTCATTCCTCGGGTTGGTCCTCCTCCTCGTGGTGGTGGTGGTGGTCCTACTCGTGGTGGTGGTCTGGCTCGTGGTGCTGGTCCTTCTCCTCATGCTGATGGTGGTCCTCCTCCTCCTACAGGTGGTGGTCCTCCTCATGGTGGTGGTACCTCTCATTCTTCTCCTCCTCGTGGTGGTGTTAGATTATGCTAGTTAATGTTCTTTAATGTCATGTATGTTAGCATTTGCTACACCATTTTCTTTTTATCAGGTGCCATTTTATGTGTTGTTCGTAACTAATCCTGTTTGATTTCAAGAAATGCCCCTTGCTAAGTTTTATTTCTGTAACGAGGAATTGTCCATGCCAGTGCATGCTTTTCCTCGATAAAGAACCTCTCCCACCTGTCTGGTAGTTTGATTGCAGCCCACAGTGAAATGGCCTTGAAAGAGTTCTGAGCTCTGCAAGGTACAAGAGCAGAATTCTTTTTTGTCTTTATACTGTTCGCACACATCTGTTGGGAGAATTACACTGTGGGCATGTTATTAGTTAACCATACAATGCATATAATATATCTTTATGCTTATAGTTCCTCAGTTTCCTCTGTAGTACTCTCTCGAGACTGTGCAGACAGATCCCCCCTCTGGAGCGTATATAATAAATGATTATTGGTGTATATTTTTCACTGTTTCTCTGACTCTTCATTGAGCATCAAAGGCTGAGAGGTGGTCAGTGGTGACCTGGGTGGCCTTAGTCGGGTCACTTCCTTCAGTTGGCACCTGAACTGGGACTCCATCGGCGCATGACCCATACATTTTCCACAGACTGAGGGGAGGACGAGGACATCATCAGGTCGGACTGAAGGCTCAGGGATTCCTGCACAAAGAGATGCATTTCTCACAGCTGCTGCCTCTGTCCCATCGGAGGGTGCCCCGCCCAGCTTTCATCCCAACTGAATTCGTGAACGGCGATCCCATGATCCGACTGTTAGGTCCAAAGACTAGGCAGTGGAGAATCAGTCTATTGGTGCGCCTTACACCAGGTGAGTTTGCTTCAGTTTATGTGGTACGACTGTAAATAGGTTTTGTTTCAGTACTAGGACTGTTTTGGTGAAAAGTGCAAATACTTTGCTAGGTAAAATAAGGACTTTGTTTCTCTTTTCTTCGCAATGCTTGGTTTCAGTAAGATTCAGATTATGTGCAGTTATTGTTGTTCTAAGGATGCACAGTTGGAAGAATCCCAGCCTGCATCTCCAGAAGGTAGTCCTAATTTTGATATGTATATAAAACATGGCATTGGCCCGATTATGTTTAGTACATTATGGCACAAATATACGAGGGACAATGCAGAGTTACAGTGGCCTTTGACAGGCTCCTTTGATGAAAAAAAGATAGGATTTCTTCAGGAACAGTTGTTTATAAGACGCAGTAGACAGTCTGACTCCCAGAAGGAGACCAAGCTGATGCGATTAAAAATTGAAAAGGATACCAGAAAACAAAATATGCAGACCCTTACACAAAAGGCTGTAGCTTACGATAAGGACAAGCAGAAGAAAGGAATAGAATGCGAAGACAGAAGATTCCGTTTGCAAATTGATAAGTCCTATTTGGCTCAAGAAGATGGTAATCCTTTTATGGAGAAAAAAAACCAGTGGGGAGCATGAAGATACTCCACTCCCAGTCGCACTGCCTGAAAGGATATTGGATCCTACTTCAAGTTTCCAACATCCCTTTATTCCATTTTCAAACCATGTTGATCCAATTGTTTCCCAACCTCATAATGCTTTTCTTTGCGATAATCCACAGGCATGTTTTATCGTGTGTTTTGAAAGCTTCTCATATTCAAAGCGTGCCCATCCGGACCTCATCAAGAATACGACCAAACACAAGATTCATCCAAGAAAGCATTCCTTTATTGACACCCAATGCATTTTGGGCTTAGAATAACCCTTGTCAGGGGTAACTGCAATTAAACCATTTCAGAAGAACACATTATTACTGTGTAATCATTGATTAAACATATGCAGTTCATCTAACTTGTATTTGCGTAACATTATAAACACACAACCTATTGCCCCTACATATAGCATAACAACAAAAATCAAAATCATTACAAACTACAAACCCTCTGTACCCAAACAGTCCTTTCCCTCCTATCGACTCTGTTAAATATCCCGTGTTCCCACATGGCATCTTCCCTCGAGCGTAATCATCCACCTTCTAACCCTTTCTGCGTTTCACAACTCTGTTGCACTGAGATAACTTGATCAACCCTTCCATGTGTACTTGTTGTAAAAATAACATAAGGAGCTATACCTACCAATAGCCCAAATCCCATTACTGAATAATCAGTCAGTTGGCAGTGAAGAAAGTTTAATCATTTATTAAGCAAAATACTCTATAGAGGGAGGAGCCTCTCTGTCCTCACCCATTTCAGTTCAACACACAGAATCACTTGAAAGGAAAAACACCAGTTGGTCCTTGAGCTTCAAGGATGGACCATATATGGCACACATGATTAGTTCAAAGCTTAGCTATTCGTTACTGGGGAGGTCAGGAAGGGTGACTCCCTTTCGTCTCGATACCCGGGAGTGTAGGCACGGCGCCTCCAGGAATGTGCTTATCACCACTGAAGCCAGATGCGACCTTGGGTCTCAGGACAGGGAAATAATAGTGTGCATTCAGCTGCTTTCTATAACTCCACTAACAGGGGCCTACTGACTACTGGAGGACAGCACGTGACCGCTACTCAAGTCTGACGTGAACAAAACAAAGATGGCTTCTGTGTGGTTTTTCGGCCTACTCTATTAGTAGCAGATTTACAAGAGAAGGAAAAAGAGGGTTTCTTTCTAGCAAAAGACATATATATCAAGCAGAAAGTATACATATGGATACATCATGCTAACATGACATAGGTCCAATACCCCTTATGCACGGGAATCTAACTTTTATCCCTCAGAATCGCCCTTTTAGAATGATGTAGCTAAATTAAGCAGTTCAGTCTTCCAATATTCTCTCTATCAGTTTCATTGAAACTAACAAGTTGACATTCCATTGCCTGCGGAAGGGTGAGATTACCACTACCTTGCACAAAACCAATATTCATTTAATTAATCATATCACTGAAAGCCAAGGAGATAGCATGAGGAAAAATTAAAATTGAGGCCTAAGCCCTAGGTCAACTTATACTGTTGTATGACATTTATGAAATAATATTGTTCTGCTTGATTATATGCAGATATCCGGATACATATTCTAATAATGACATTTCACTTATATATGTCTGATTGATTCAACTGAATACACACGTTATTACACAAAACACTGACTTGCTTATGGGAAACATTCTACTAATGGAAAGACGTGGAGTACTCAGTGTTGTTGAACCATTGAAAACGCTACACTTCATTTTCTAATCTAGCCAGGAAACATTCATGCTTCCCTCATTACATTCAGGCCAGCACTTAGATGCATGCCTCTTAGGATCTAACTCTAATGCAATGCACCGTACTCCAGGACATCTTCATTACCTGATTTACTTAACTTCGAGTGTAATAAATATATATATACCACCATAATTAGGCCTCTCAACCTACAAACATATTGCAAGAATAGGGACAATACCAGATCATCTTTTGCTAGTCAGAATGGGAAGCAATCCATGGGCCCTACAGCTAGTAAATACTATCATCACTCCATCTGTGTCAGTCCTTGTGTGGAATCAAACGGGTCATAGATATACTCAGGTGAAACAGTGGCGTTCCTTATCAATGCTCTCAGGTAAAATGGGGATACTCTTTATCAGAGTAAGAACTTGATGCTGCTCTACTAAGCAAAACACCACTCTTAAACAATGCCAGCAGAACAGTAAGAACAGTCACACAAATTCACTTCTGGTGGACCATTTTGGGATGCTAGGGGCGGAGCCACTTCCTCTTCCATGGCAATTCAGTCAAATAGGAACATATCCAACACCCACTTTATACAATTGCACGGAAATCACTTGTGCAACTATGCCCAAAGTCCGTTCTAAGCTTCTTTGGTAGGCTTCTATCGTCCATCAAATCTGCTTCCATTGTCTTCTTACGCATTGGGACTCTCGATCCAGGACTTTCCTTGAAAATAGTGCTTCTTAGTATCTGTTGGAGTGCCCTCCTGGCAAACACTCACTCGAAATTCTCAATGTCTCAAGGCAGTGCACCAATGTCTCTCCTTTGCGGCAGGCACTACAAATATCGTGCTCTTCGTTGGTCGTGGGCGCAGATCATATTGTGCAGACCCAAGTACTGTTTAATCAGGGAAAGAGCAACAGACTTTCACGGTCAACAACACTCTCAGGCTCCAACACTTGTTATTCAGTGTCAGAGGATGCTCGGGCTGCTCTTTCATTTTATTTTTCCTTTCAACATGGGTATCACAAATGTAGTGCCTTTTGCCAATCTTGGATCCTCCGGTGCACTGCCCTTCTGTTGGAGCAAAGAAAAAGAGAGGGGGTGGCCAAAACTTAGGCCAAGGGGCTCAAGGGACCGCGCGCTGTCAGATGTTACCTGCACATGACAGGTAGAAAACTGAAGCCTCAAACCAGCCCTGCCGTCAACAACAGGGATCCTTCTCTTTTGCTCTTTTGCAATGAAACTCTTGTTTCTTGGCAGACAGGGAACCAGCTCCTCCTTCTTCTCTGATGTCCAATGCCGTCTGATGAAGCAAGCACAAAGCTGTGGAGATGCCATTGATGACGTGCTGGCGATCGCTGTCCAGCCTTGCTACTTTCTGGGTGCTGGGACTGTAGGTCCTAGATATCCGCCCTTCATCTGTAGCTGTCACTGATGGGAATTTAGGACTCATCTTAATCATCGTTCTGCAGGTTATTATAACTCTTCCTTTTTCAATCAATCAATCAATCATCGTATTTATATAGCGCACTACTTACCCAGAGGGTCTCAAGGCGCTACTGCTCGAACAACCAGGTCTCGAGTTGCTTCCTGAAGGCGAGGTGGTCCTGGGTCAGGCGGAGGTGGGTGGGGAGGGAGTTCCATGTCTTGGCGGCGAGGTAGGAGAAGGACCGTCCCCCTGTGGTGGTTCTGCGGATGCGGGGGACGGCGGCGAGGGCGTGGCTGGTCGAACGAAGCTGGCGTTTGGGAGCGTAGAAGTTGAGGCGGCTATTGAGGTATCCTGGGCCTTGGCTGTGTAGGGCTTTGTGTGCGTGGGTGAGGAGACGGAAGGTGATTCTCTTGTTGACCGGGAGCCAATGCAGATCTCTCAGGTGTCCGGAGATGTGGCTGCGATGGGGGATGTCCAGGATGAGTCGTGCTGAGGCGTTCTGGATCCGCTGGAGTCTCTTCTGGAGTTTGGCGGTGGTTCCGGCGTAGAGGGAGTTGCCGTAGTCCAGACGGCTGGTGACGAGGGCCTGGGTGACCGTCTTCCTGGTCTCGGTGGGGATCCACCAGAAGATCTTACGTAGCATGCGCAGGATATTGAAGCACCACGAGGAGACGGCGTTGACTTGTCTGGTCATGGAGAGGGAGGAGTCCAGGATGAAGCCCAGGTTGCGTGCGTGGTCTGTTGGTTTGGGTGCGCTGCCTAGGGCGGGGAGCCACCAGGAGTCGTCCCAGGCGGAGGGTGAGGATCCCAGGATGAGGACTTCCGTCTTGTCCGAGTTCAGTTTCAGGCGGCTGTTCTTCATCCATTCGGCTACCTCTTTCATCCCTTCGTGAAGGTTGGCTCTGGCGGTGGCGGGGTCGTTGGTAAGGGAGAGGATCAGCTGGGTGCCGTCGGCGTAGGAGATGATGTTGAGGTTGTGCTGGCGTGCGATGTCTGCGAGGGGGCTCATGTAGATGTTGAAGAGGGTTGGACTGAGCGAGGAGCCTTGAGGGACGCCGCAGATGACTTCAGTGGCTTCAGATCTGAACCGGGGGAGGCAGACTCTCTGTGTTCTTCCGGCGAGGAAGGAGATGATCCACTCCAGTGCCTTCTCCTGGACTCCGACGTTGTTGAGGCGTTGTACTAGGGTACAATGGCAAACAGTGTCGAAGGCCGCGGAGAGGTCGAGGAGGATGAGGGCCGCTGTTTCTCCGTTGTCAAGCAGCGCTCAGATGTCATCGGTGACTGCGATCAGGGCGGTCTCGGTGCTGTGATTGGCCCGGAAGCCAGACTGCGAGGGGTCGAGGGATCCGTTCGTCTCGAGGAAGGCGGCCAGCTGCTTGTTGACGGTCTTCTCGATGACTTTTGCAGGAAACGGGAGCAGCGAGATGGGGCGGTAGTTCTTGAGGTCGGTGGGGTCAGCCGATGGCTTCTTGAGTAGAGCGCTGAGTTCGGCGTGCTTCCAGCTCTCCGGGAAGGTAGCAGTGTTGAAGGAGGTGTTGATGATGTTCCGCAGGTGGGGTGCGATGATAGCGTCTGCCTTGTTGAAGACGTGGTGAGGGCAGGGGTCGGTCGGCGATCCGGAATAGATGGGGTTCATCGTGCGGACGGTGTCTTCGGTGCTGATCGGAGTCCAGGCGCGGAGGGTGGTGGTGGGGGGCGGTGGTTCGGTCGTGGTGCTCGTCGGTTGAGTGCTGAAGCTGTTGTGTATGTCCGCGATCTTGTTGTGGAAGTAGGAGGCGAGGGAGTTGCAGAGGTCTTGCGAAGGGGTGATGTCGTTGTTTCCGGCGTTGGGGTTGGAGAGCTCTTTGACGATGTTGAAGAGTTCTTTGCTGTTGTGTGCGTTGTTGTCCAGTCGTTCCTTGAATGCAGTTTTCTTGGTGGCGCGGATGAGTTGGTGGTGTTTCCGGGTGGCGAGCTTGAGGGCAGTCATGTTGTCCGGTGTTGGGTCTCTGCGCCAGGTTCTCTCTCGAGGGCTCGGCAGTTCTTCTTGGAGCTCTTGAGTTCGTCGGTGAACCATGGGGCTTTCTTGCTGCCGGGTCTGCTGGGCGGGGTCCTCAGGGGGCGAGCTCGTCTGCGCAGTCGTTGATCCACTTTGTGAGGTTGGTGGCCGCCTGGCTAGGGTTCGTTGTGCTGGTGGGAGGGTTCGTGCTCAGGGAGGACGCGAGCTGGTCGGCTGTGATCTTGTTCCAGTTCCTGCGTGCAGCCTGTTGCTGGTGGTGGTGGATCGTGGTCCTTGCGAAGCTGAAGTGGACGCAGCTGTGGTCCGTCCAGTGGAGTCCGGTGGCGTGGCTGAAGGCGATGTCCTTGCTGGAAGAGAAGACGGGGTCGAGTGTGTGTCCGGCGTAGTGGGTGGGGGTGGTCACCAGTTGCTTGAGTCCCAGGTTGGCGAGGTTGTCCAGCAGGGTGGTGGTGTTGCGGTCGTTGTTGTTCTC
This sequence comes from Lissotriton vulgaris, assembly GCF_964263255.1. NCBI lineage: Eukaryota > Metazoa > Chordata > Amphibia > Caudata > Salamandridae > Lissotriton > Lissotriton vulgaris. The sequence goes on along the minus strand of NC_141687.1, from coordinate 510,690,515 downwards.
CAGGTGGAAGTTGAGGTCCCCTAGGAGGATGTAGTCAGCGGAGCAGAGGGCGTGCGGGTTGATGAAGTCAGCGATGTCTTCGCTGAATTGTGTGCGTTGTCCAGGGGGTCTGTAGATGAGGGTGCCTCTGAGGGTGGTCTTGGGGTTGATGTGGACTTGGAAGTGCAGGTGCTCAGCGGTAGCGAGGGTGTCATCGGTGTTGGTCGTGATGCGGATGGTGTTCCTGTGGACGATGGCGATGCCTCCTCCGGTGTGGTTGATGCGGTCCCTTCGGATGATCTTGTAGCCGTCTGGGATGGCGATGGCGATGTCAGGCGCGGAGGAGGCGTTCATCCAGGTTTCCGTGAAGAAGGCGACGTCTGGGGCTGTGGTGTCGAGCAGGTTCCAGATCTCGATGGCGTGCCTGTGGATGGAGCGGGTGTTGAGCAGGATGCATCTCAGGTGGCTGCTGCTGTTGCTCGTCGAGGTCTTGGGCACTGCTGGAGTGGTGCAGGTCCGGATGCAGGTGAACTTGCAGGTGTTGCAGCAGAAGGGTCCGTGGGTGCGTCTCGGGGTGGCTTGGTAGCAGCCCGGGACTCGGCCGGCGTTGAGTGCGTTGAGGGTGGCGGCGTCGTACGACCGGCGGGTGGGCAGGGGTCTGCGGGGGCCAGGAGTTCTGGCACTGGGCGCGGTCCTGGCACGGACGGGTGCAGACGGGCTTACCTTTGGCACGCCTTCGGCGAACAATCGGCACTCCCGCTGCGCGTGACCGCTGCGCGTTCGCACGGTCGCCATATATGGCGAAGTGCGAGGGAGGGCAGAGCAGCTGGGAGGCGGGAGCGGGGAGGGCACAGAAAGAAAGGGGGCGTGGCTAACCAACGGATGCGGGAAGCAGGGAGCGGGGTGGGAGGAAACTGGGGGAGCGAGTACAGGGGGACAGGCGATGACAAATACAATCCAAACAAAAACAATAGACAATCTCAGTTACAGCAAAGGGGCACACAGCAAGGAAAAACGGGGCACAGGAGCCTAAAGAGGCAACAACAGCGAACACAGCACTAGACCGCAGGAGACCACGCCGATCGGTGGCAGGGGGCGTGGTCAGACGGCGGCGGCAGGGTCAGCGAGGCAGGCGGGTGGCGGGAGGCACACGCAGCAGCTGTTGGCCGTGCGGCGCGGGGGTGTCCTAAGCTAGGTCACACTCACCTGTGTCGCACGGTCGCCATATATGGCCAAGTGCGAGGGAGGGCGGAGCAGCTGGGAGGCGGGAGCGGGGGGGCACAGAAAGAAAGGGGGCGTGGGTAACCAACGGAGGCAGGAAGCGGGGAGCGGGCGGGAGGAAACCGGGGGAGCGAGTACAGGGGGACAGGCGATGACAAATACAATCCAAACAAAAACAATAGACAATCTCAGTTACAGCAAAGGGGCACACAGCAAGGAAAAATGGGGCACAGGAGCCTAAAGAGGCAACAACAGCGAACACAGCACTAGACCGCAGGAGACCACGCCGCTCGGTGGCAGGGGGCGTGGTCAGATGGCGGCGGCAGGGTCAGCGAGGCAGGCGGGTGGCGGGAAGATCCCGCAGAACCTAGTGATGAAGGAAATGTGACACAGTTGTTAGTTTCCTTCAAATTAGCGCAAAAACTATTTATTGTATTTAACAATGGGACTGCAAGCAGGTGGCCTGCAATCTTCAAGGGAATGGCCCGATGCCATGGGACAACTCTGGTCTTGAATGCATTGTCACTCTTATAGGATACAAAGGCAAAGGCAGTGCTTCTAGTCTCTTCAATTGGATACTCTTCATTATCCTCATTATTTTCAATGTGAGAGCATTATCATTTGCCATCTAAAGGTAGATAGCTACATGGGAATTCTATCTGACTGTATGTCTCACACATAGTAGCCTTGTCTAATGTGGTAAGCATCTTTTGAATTACTACATCTGTGTGTTCCTACATTCCATGTCTAGAACACCTCAAAAAGGGGAAATGCATGATGCAAATTATCAGGGGCATGCAGATACCTCCCTTTAATAATGGTGCATCAAGTGCACTATGCAATACACAGGCTAATGTTCAAAATGTGGAAACAAAAGACAAGAACTAGAGAGTCCTCGTATTTCCACGATTAGAACACATCTGATCCCACCCAAAATCAAAACAGCAGGGACAAAAGGGTAAAAACCAATCTAAAATAGGCATTGAAAATAAATCATGTACAAAAAATAAACGTAAGGTATACCATATTAAGGGGGAAAACTTGTTTACTATAGTAAAAGATCTTATTGAGTCAGTTAACCAGTCCATCACTACCCTGACAATCAGACTGGAAAACATAAAAGTGGGCATGAAGAAAATTCTTGAAAACCAGTCTGGTCCTACAAAAGCTGATTATACATAATATGGGGGTCTCTAGTACCTCACTGCAGTCTGGGAGTGTGAACTTGAACAATACACCAACAATAGTAAAAGGGCTGACTGGTGAAAGGAATACGGAAAAGGGAAATAGGACTAGGACACAGCTAAAATCCCCAATAACTAGGCACAATGCGACATCGATCAGGGGAGAGGAGGTCAAAAGAAAAATCTATAGGAAGAACAAGAAATTTCTTGGGTGATAGTCAGGCATGTGACACAACACCAAAAGTACGGGCGATACACAAAAGCCAAAGTAGTATACAGAATTTACCTCTACCACCGGCCGCTTCACCATATACTGTAATTTCAGCTAATGCTCCAGTTCCTTCCCCGGGAAAATGAAACTTGGTTCCCTTTAAGGAACAAAGCCATACACTGCCTAGGGAGCAGAACAGGATTAACTAGTGTAATATCATGAGAAAAATTAGGTCACCTTTAGCAAGAGCCACAGATTTATAGTTCATCCTTGGGGTCCAATCAAGGAAAATAAATCTAGGCTGCTCGTTCCTTAAAGGAAGGGGCAGTAACGTGACTAACTGCAGGTGACCCACTTTTAATCCTGTAGAACTTTTCTTTTTCATTTTCTTTCTTCAATACCATTATATCCAAATAGACATGCACTGGTGAAGTGTTGTCTGTCATGTTCACAGCATGAAATATCATGTCTGTGAAATTTAGTAACCAGAACAAGTCCAACCAACTGTTGCGTAGCGATGGGCATCGTCATGACCATCCCCTCACAACACAGGGGAGCTTGTAATAGTATCAAAAGTAGAATTGTCAAAACAACGCAAATACAAAAACATGCATAAAATAAAAACACACATGCCAAGCCATCAGGTATACTTGCTGTATACCAAGCACAGAAAGCATAGACAAACTACAATAGCATATGCAAATGAGTAGTGATGCACAACACTGTGTTATGGACTTTTATGCACAGTGAACCTGCAGCCCAAAAAACAATATTCTGGCCTGCTCAATTTGTCAGGCTTAAAATTAATATTCAATGCACTTACTTTCCTCACCCCCCTCTGACAGAAGGTCACCAAAGTGGTGATCGGCTGTCACTACAACTTACTGTGTTGCTTCTGACACACAGGACCAGCAGGAACAATTCATAGAAAGACAAAATGCACAAAAAAGAAAAACACACAAACATTTCCTTTTAAAGAAGTTATGCAAAAACACATCTGTTTCAACAAACCGCTGACAACACCCTCCGTTTTGCAATTCGCACATTGATTAGGTCCCACAGGTACATATGGAGCACTAGTTTCACCACCTCGTGGTATGGACCATCGCTGTTGCGTTTGCTGCTGATCCCTGCTTTTCACTACTTCCCTGCACCTACTGTAACATTCTCAGTCCGTTCTAATCTTCTCTCACCTTGATTCCTGCCTATAGCCATTCAGGGTGCTCATTTCACCATTAACCCTTCACAACTATGTTGTCTTTTTCAAACCAACTCACGTGTCCAACTGTAGTCTTATCAGCTCTAGAACCACTAAGAACAATCCATGAATGATCTGTGGGCAGAAGCAAAAAAAAGACACAACACAAAAGAGAGACACTTCACATAACACACAAAAATATCAACTGTAACTTTTAATCAGGAGACAAAACATAATACACACTAACAAAACACAAAATAAGGACCATAGACCTAGTAATACTTAACTGGAACCATCTTTGTCAACTGTGCAATGACTAAAACATGTAAGCATGTTAAGCCACCTTAATTTTGACTTTCTAAAAGTAAAACTCTTTCACAGACACTCTGTGTTTCCCTGCACCACAATTTTTCCTGTGAAAAAAAAATCTTAATTTACTATTCGTTTTTACCTAGGCATGTAGCCCACAAAATTCTAAGAAAGAACTTCATCTTATTTTTTTTCTAAGACTAATGCAACATTTGTTTTTTTTTTGTTTAAGGAAGGCAACTATGTGGACATTATATATATATATATATATATATATATATATATATATATATACATATATATATATATATATACATATATATATATATAGGTTTTTTTAAAAATTTAAAAGCAGAAATACAATATAGCATGGTGTTGTGTCATGGAGTTCAGCTTTGCCTTCACACTGTGTTAAGTTAGCATGAGCTTGTTAGAAGTTTAAATGCCATTTTTCCTTTCTGCTGCATTTCTGCACACAGCACATATTGTTATTAATGCTTTGAGCCTAGTAGAATATTTTGCTTCACACAAGAATAATGTTTTCCTATTGTATCAGCTTTGCTTGGTAAGCTATGTCTGAACAGTGAGTGCCGAGGCCTTCAAGGTTATTTCAACACAGTGGTTGTTGTTCGGTTCGATCAGCGCACGTCCTAGACATAACACATATGCCGCTGTGGCCAACTCTGGTTTTGGCACGTTTAATAATGCATATCACAGAGCATGCAAACACACTTGGAGAATATTTGCATGCAGAGAGCTGGTGTAGAAGATGATGTGATCCCTTTCTACTAAGATCAGAGGTATGGGGCCGACCTTATAAAACCCAAAGAGACCTTCTGTAGATATAATATAATATACTAGCAAGGGAGGGTAAGACTGAGGTGCTATTTAGACTTCTTCCCTTTAGCATTTTAACATGCTGTCAACCTTTGTATTTTAGGGAATAGTAACTATGCTGATAACCTTGTTGCTTATAATATGATTGCTTGTATTAGCTAAGATACTGCGCCTGAGAACACAGCATTAGAAATAAACATTTCAAATTTGCAAGTGTCCTCATTTCCTCCTCATTTTGGACTGGTATGTTAGTATAATGAAAGAGTGTTTGTGTGTTCCACGTTACCTGAGGTGTTCTAAGTTCATGTTCTGGGTTGTCTAATCATTGGGGGTATGGAAGAGCCAATGAGACACTGATTGCTAGTCTGGTAGGGGATTTTGGCTACTAAGGTGAGTTTTTGCACCCCCTAATTCACTGAGGTTCCAAGTCTCTATGCACAGTTCTGTGTAGGAGCAGAATCCCTGCGACAGTTGGGATTTGCAGAAAAAAAAACGTTTACCATAAAATTTGCCTTTGGGAAGGTGAGGATGAAAAAAAACCTAAAGAAGTGCTTTAATTTATTTATGCTCTTTTTGAGAAACTAAAACCCCCCTTGGAGGCCCTGTTTAGCAAGGCCTTTCAGGAATGCACTTCTCGGAGACAAGGCCCTAATTTATGAGGCCTCAGAGGTCGACAGGATTATGAGGCCTCATACAGTCTTCCATTGCTTTCAGAAAAGCTAAAATTAGCACCTCAGCGTGGAACTTTCTGGGCTGTTAGCCAGCCACTGCGAGCACTCCCGCCCCCCACCTCTTTCCAAGGCTCACCCATTGCAAGCATTACCCATTTCCATGTCAGAGAAGCTTTCTAAGCAGTGATTTCGCCTTCTGCTTGACTCTGCTCCTATTTCTAGCCCCCCCTTTACAGACCTCAAAGGTCAAACTCTGCCTTCAATTTCTGCATCGCTTCTGTGCTCTTTAGCCCCCACCTTCTCCCCTCTCTCTGAAGCTGTCAAAGACAAAAAGCCTTCCTATTTCTTTCTAACCTTCAATAATTAACCCTATATACTGTCTCTTTTAGGGGCTACAATTTATTTGTATTCTCAGATTATTAAAACACTTACTATAAATAATTCACAGAACATAATAACATAACATACCAATATAGAACAGATATTGATTACTACCCCATGCAGTAGTACTCATTTTATCAACCTCAAATGGGTGAAAGTCTCAGTAGGTCCAAACATGATGTCAAAAAAAAATCTCTGCACCGGGCACTTTGGCTCACTGAGCCATTAAAAAGCAACCCCAAGCAACCCCAAATGGGAACAACCTGTAATTTCCAAATGCACACATTCTTTTCTCTTAAACTGAACCTTTTGATCTGTCCATATTTACTGTTCATTAGTACTTTTGTACATCAAGGGTATCATCGAATCATAGAGGTTGCTCATTTTCTAACTACACCCCTTTCAATTACCTTTTGCTACGCATTGATGGCAATGAGGCCAAATTAAACTCACTCCTTGCACTTCTCCCATACTCTCACACATTTACAGCCACAATGCTTTAAACAAAAGGGGTGTAATACCATGCTTTACATACATATCATGACCCGGGCTGCCCTCAGACAGGGCAGGTTAACTCTCAGCCAAACGCGTATCATTAGGGCGGCAACAATATCCAAAACAGCTCAATTTACTAACACACGGCATAATGAGTGCTGTCACATATTCCTCATTCAATCCTAACAACCAACTCTCAAACATGGCCATGTTCAAACATTCACAACACATTAAACTCCCGTTCGTGGACAACTCGTTGATTCAAAACACCAGACCAACAGATACCAAAATCAGGCGGTCCGGAGACTACCAAAAGGTCATCAGACAGGAATTAACCACAGACCGGCCTACAGACCATCCCGCGATCTTCCTGGTTCACCTTCAGGACTATTCTGACTGAGCCCGCTGCCTTAGCGCCGCTTCAGATGTGTCCAAAAGGCTACCCAGGTGCAACCGCGGGCCTTTACGAGAACTGTCCGGCCGGGTGAGCACCATACGTGCCACACCTAGGCATCAGATTGAAACCTCTATTATTCACCAAACAAGTCAGTGGAGCATTTGCCCGTGCAGCCACTACGCCGCCCCGTCAGACCTTCAAAGTTCCCCATGGTACACCGACCACCAAATCCAATACAGTTAACTGTTTCCAAAACGCCGCTCAAGGGCGTAATCCAAAAACACCAAAATCAACACACTCACCTGGTGCAGACAGGTATGATTGCATGTTCTCCACCACCAACTCCTGAAGACCAACACGGTCAGCTCCTGGGTTACGCCCTTAGGACTCCGGCGAGGGGTCACTATCAGCTGGGGCTCCTGGATAGCGAGAGCGGAGTAAGTCAGAATCTCTGGTCAGTCCACCCCCTCGACCAGAGCTCCCCTTTCTTTGTCCGTTTGTAACCCGGTTACGGGAGGACGACCCCAACGCGGAGTCCCTTCGTGGTCAGCCAACTGTTGTACTATAATAATAACATAAGGAGCTATACCTACCAATAGCCCAAAAATCATTACTGAATAATCAGTCAGTTGGCAGTGAAGAAGGTTCAATCATTTAATAAGCAAAATACTCTATAGAGGAGCCTCTCTCTCCTGACCCATCCGGTGCGCAGAGAAGACTGCTGGCTCATATTCAAACAGGTCATTATATACTTTCAGTTCAACACACATAATCACTTGAAAGGAAAAACACCAGTTGGTCCTTGAGCTTCAAGGAAAGACCATATATGGCACACATGATTAGTTCAAAGCTTAGCTATTCGTTACTGGGGAGGTCAGGAAGGGTGACTCCCTTTCGTCTCGGTACCCGGGAGTGTAGGCACAGCGCCTCCAGAAATGTGCTTATCACCTCTTAAGCCAGATGCGACCTTGGTTCTCAGTAGAGGGAAAGATTAGTGTGCATTCCGCTGCTTTCTATAACACAACTAACAGGGGCCTACTGACTACTGGAGGACAGCACGTGACCGCTACTCAAGTCTGACATGAACAAAACAAAGATGGCCTCTGTGTAGTTTTTTGGCCTACTCTATTAGTAGCAGATTTATAAGAGAAGGAAAAAGAGGGTTTCTTTCTAGCAAAATTCATATATATCTATCAAGCAGAAAGTATACATATAGATACACCATACTAACATAACATAGGTCCAATACCCCATATGCACGGGAATCAAATTTTTATCCCTCATACTATGCTCACCATTCTTTATTACCAATCTCTCATACTTTCCCACTGCCTAACATGCTCTCGATCAATCATACCCACTCCACTCTAGTCCCACATCTACTCACCCTCCCTCTAACCCTTTTCAACATTTTGCCGCTCTGTCGTGCTTGAATAACATCTACATAAACCCCTCTGTGTATACTATGCTGACCCTTCCTTATCGCCAATCTCTCAATCAGACACTCTTATTCCTCTTCTGCTCATACCATCACCCATACAAGTTTCTCACGCTCCTAATTCTCCCTATTATCAAATAAACGTACCTGCCAAGAGACAGTGTTCCTCTTAACACTCAACATCCATCTCAATGTAAATATAATCTCCACCTTCTGAAACCAGCATTTAAAACCAACGCTCCTCCCTCCCCCCCCCCCCCCCCCACTTCAAAAAATTCACACCGGATTGCAGATTTCTCTACACACTCTTTTACTACAATTCCCATAATACATTTCTTCAATATGTTCATTCAAAAACTGTAACCTCCTTTCTAGACTAGGCTATTGTTCATTGGAACCATGCTGTTTCGCCATGCGTATGGTATTAAATGTTTCTTCATCCAGGTTTTCAAATATTCCAATTTTACTTCGGGTGCACTGCCAACGGTAGGGCAATAATTATGTGAAAGGAGGTGGTGTGCACACCGCGCTTTTCACTGTAATCCATTTTAATCATGATCAAAGAAAAGCGTGCGTTGAACTGGGCATGTGCCTTGCCCTGTTAGGTACAGACTATTAAACAAAACAGTGGGGAGCATGAAGATACTCCACTCCCAGTCACACTGCCTGAAAGGATATTTGATCCTACTTCAAGTTTCCAACATCCCTTTTTTCCATTTTCAAAACATGTTGATCCAATTGTTTCCTGACCTCATAATGCTTTTCTTTGTGATAATCCACAGGCATGCTTTATCGTGCGTTTTGAAAGCTTCTCATATTCAAAGAGTGCCCATCCGGACCTTATCAAGAATAGGACCAAAACACAAGATTCCTCCAAGACAGTATTCCTTTATTGACACCCAATGCATTTCGGGCTTAGAATAGCCCTTGTCAGGGGTAACTGCAATTAAACCATTTCAGAAAATCACATTACTGTGTAATCATTGATCAAACATATGCAGTTCATCAAACTTGTATTTGCGTAACATTATAAACACGCAACCCATTGCCCCTACATATATCATAACAACAAATATCAAAATCTGAACCCTCTGAACCAGGGCACAAGTCGTAAAAAAAGAAGTGGGGGGGACGCTGTCACCGGAAGTGACGTCTCAACAGTAAGTGAGGTCACAAAAGGTGCCGAGCTCCTCGTCCCAGAGAAGCCAAAGAGTGAAGTCCAGCTGTTTTGCGGGGGACACGGCATCCCCCCGGTAAAATAAGTGGGGGGACACTGTCCACCAGCGTGGTACCCCGACTCGAGCCCTGCTCTGTACCCAAACAGTCCTTTCCCACCCATCGAATCTGCAGGGCTGCCCCGGGCCCACAAAGGGGGCACTCCTAAGAGGGCAGCCCCCCGTAGTGCCACAGCATGGCACACAAGTCAGCCTTCCAGTGTTTGGGACCCTCAAAGGTCCCCCATGCCTGTGTCACTTCCGAGCGGGAGGGTGCGGGAGGAGGTACATATACCTCTCCCGCCCACTGTTCGCCCTCTTATTATGCTGCCTTGACGCCGCTTGAGGTCCCTTTTAGCGCAGAGGTTCCATGGGGGCACGCCTCTGGTCTGGCCTTGTGCTAGTTACAGCCTGGTCAGCTTCTTCTGTGTGTGGTGAGTTGTGCCCACTATGCCCCGAGGGGTGCGCATTTTAGGTGGGCGTGCCTTGTAAGCTTGCGGGGATGTGGAGCTTATAGCTCGGAAGTTGTGTTGTTGTTGTAAGCCACCATGCATGACCTGCCCCTTCTGGGGTTTTTGACGGTGGGGGTGAAGGGGGCAGCAATTTAACACAGTCCGGGTGTGTAGTAGCCCCTCTGCCCAGACGCTGTGTCGCAGGGGCGGTGGGTGACATTTCAAAGTGGTGGGGCGCAAAGTGATGTGCATACAGCACCATAGCGAGCACAGCGAGTGAGCCCGAACCCCAAAAGGGGGGCTTGGGGAGATTACCCCCCCAAGAAAATTTTAAAGAAAAATCGTGCATTTTCAAGCAAATTTGAGAAAGCAGGAAGGTTAATAAAGCAATTGTGAAAGTGCAGTTATTACATTAATAGATGGCATAACATAGGTAGCAGCTTATTCAGTATAACCGCAGAGCTTCATACATTCCGTCCTATTACGCTCAGGTGCTGAATTCAGACTATAAGACTCTCATGAAAATCTCAGCTCTAAGAGTAGAAGAAGTTGCACAGCAGTTGGGAAACAGCCATCACAAAGCATTGGGGAAATGAGAGGCAATTACTTGAAAGCAAACTGAAAGCAATGCATCAAGTAGTAACTTAAAGCAATGCATCCAGCAAAACAGTGCATGCAGTCAACCATACAAAAGTAAACGAAAGCAAGTGTGAACCTGTGAACCTTCACTTTGAAAGCAGGGTGCTAGTCAACAGGCCAGTCACATACATTTAAACTGAAGAAGAGTACACCTCGGCATGCAGGCACCAACATAAAAGCACCAAGCAAGTCAAACAGTTTAATGAAAGAAAAATGAAAGCAATACTTCCAGCAAACTAGACAGTGACTCAAAAAGTAAACTGAAGCAAGTGCACACTGAAAGGAATGCGCAGTCATAAGTCAGACATTCACATAAAAGCAACTTACCAAGACACCCAATCAATTACATGGAAAAAAACTTGAGCCAATGTACCCAGAAAACCAGACCAGCACACCACAGCATCCCACCCCTGATAGGATGGCAGCTGTGCTCTTAGGGTCACCTCTCAGTTTTTTGGCAGGATTGAGCACCCCCCAGTTTTATGCCCTGTGCGCCTGAAGGGGAGACAGGCAAAAGGGGTCATAATGGGACATCTGGCACAGCCAATTCGTAATCAAGGTCACCCACCCAGCTCAAGACTGAGTTACAGGCTTATCTTAAATCTTTAAACAACCACAAGGGTATCTAGCTAGTTGGTTCTTGAGCCAAAAGAGTTCTCAGCTCACTGGGAGTCTGTACATCACGCCTGAGATGACATGATAATGTCCCTTAATCCGGAGCAACTGTGGGGACTGGTCTGGGTCTGACTTGGTACATCAGAACTGCCCCATACCTTACTGCATTAAAAACATTCAACAGTTTCTGGAGTGAGCCACTTGTACAAGTGGACATAAGTACAACGAAACTCTGGAACTGTCACAAGTAAGCAATCTGAAGTCTTGGTAGCTGTAAATAAACACTTTGACTGTCAGATCACCAATTAGCAATTAAAAGGCTTAAAAGCTCACAAAAAGCAACTTAATTACTCCAAATGTGAATGTCACTTCAGACCAGCTTTCGCCTTTCCCTTTATTTTCACTCTCCACACTCCAGCAGGCTGCAATCACCAGGGAGGAGCACATCAAGCTCACAATTTGACTTCCCAACAATAAAACCAGCAATTTACAGAGTATTGGGTTCACCGGTTTGGACAAATGCCAAATACCTTCACAAGCTTTCATACAATGAAATCTCCTAGCTTTCCCAGACTGCAGCCTTCAATATTTATGCTGTTCGCACGCCATATGCAGAGCTCTTTTATCATGCGCAGAAGATGGCGCAGTCCTGTCACATACACACAGTCCAGGCACTGAAGAAACATTGTTCGAGCTTCGAGAGATTACTATTGAATTCCAGTGACTTCTACATTCCTTCCAAATTGTTATGAAAAATGTGAAATAAAGATTCTGCCAGCTCAAACACATTTTGTCAGTAAGCCTTTAAATTATCTTAATCAACAGAGAGCGAGGCTAAGACTCGAACAACACTTAGTGCTTTTTCTTGAGTCTCCGTTTCACATTGTGTCGTGTGCTACATGTATACATATTTATGTAAAGACTATAGCTCCATACAGTGAAAATATGTTAACATGTAGTAGCACACGTGGCTAACTGGAGGTCCGTGAAAAAAGTAAAAAAAGCACTAAGTGCTGTTCGAGTCTCAGCGCCGGCTCTAATAGATCCTCTGATTCGGGGCAAATCGCTTAGCCTTGTGGTGCTTACAAACCTCTGAGCTAGTGTAATGTAGCCAGGGTGGGTGCACAGGTAATACCTACCAAAACCTTTGGGTCGAATTTGCAAAACAACAAACTCTCCTGAGTGAACACCACGAGGCTGTTAGACTGCACAGCTTAAATAGAAAATGCCTGGGCTACCAACTGTACTCTGTTGGACCTCACCTGTGACTCAACAAACAAGGGCTCAGCTTCAGCTACAGAACGATATCCGTACCTCCTACCGGTGATTCGACGCTACAGGGAAAAGTGCTGAAACGTGGTCACCACTATCCCCTGGGAATGGTTTTTTTCAGGACACCTTCCCTTTTCTCTGTAAGTGTCTTTCCGTCACCACTTAAAGGGACTGCGAAGTGCAGATTAAAAGCAACTGCCCACATAAGATGACGGTAAAGCTGAAGCAATAAAACTGACAATTATAAATCAAAACAGAGAACGAAACACCACATTTTAGCAGAGTGGCGAGTCAAGTCAGAAGGAAGACCGAGAACAAGTCACTAATAATAACAAATTAAAGAGAGAACATTCAAACCCACAGTTGCAGGTGTTTGGAATTTTCAACACTGAACCCCCCCCAAAAACGGTATCTCAGAGTGGAAGGTAAAATCCTGCAATTTGGATCACTCGGTCCCTCATATTCCCGCACACTCTCTGCCCGTGGGCAAACATGCCTCGAACACGGCACTCCTGCGTTTGAGGGGGTGCACTGCAGAACTCCAGGTATCTCACGGCAGCCGTAAATAGGTCATTCAGCCATTGTCAGTTCTGTGTATTCTCAATCTTGTAGCCCAGCATTTACAGCTGAAAAGGTGGTCTCTGGGGCAGCCGTGGGCAGAACATTTTAAATGTACTATTTCTACACAGATCTCAGGTTGTTTCATGTTAGCCGTAATAGCTCATACCCTCCTTGTTCTTTCTTTGTATATTTCGAATTTTTGTCCTGGATTCCTAATGAAGGAGCTGGCACTCTGTGTGACCTTTGACAGATTGTTTTTATTGCATTGTGCCTCGACATATGCATCTCACTCTTTCCCAGTGCCAGGCGGAACAGCTGAAGCGGGGTTTGGGTGCTTGGTTACCAGTAAAGAGCAGGCTCTGAGCTGCAAGCAGATGTGTAGCATTGGAAGATTCCTTTAACCTCTGAAACACCGTGGTATAACTTGCCCCATTCCTTCTTGGAAAGTATTAGTACTGGCACGGCTGCTTGTAATTTTAGTTAATAATGGTTACTTTTTATTACCTGGCATTTTTGGATTGCACGAGCTCAAATTGTGGCGATGGGGCCTTTATTTCTCTGCCATCCATTTAAAGTACTATCCAAAGTACTTTCGGGAAAGACCAAGTTTCCTTTGCTAGGAGAAAGAATGGGTGTTATCAGACTGCCTTGAAAACATGGAATGCACGCAGGGGAGCAGAGCAGGACCTGCAGTGCAGGGGTACCCAACCCGTAATTTGGTCCTATTTAGGACAAGTAAAGCCAAAAGGTTTTCCCTATGGGAGATATTATTTCCTGCTCCTAAACCAGGACTCAAAAACGACAAACTCAATCCACAACATTCATTTGTCTTGCATCTTGTTGGATGGGAGAACACTTACCAGAAAGGAACACAAACAATCGATTTAAAAAAGTATACAATTTATTATAAATAAAACACAAATAAATTCCCAGTTAAAAACATGAAATACACAAATAAAACCACCTAATGTGGACGTGGAGAACATTTTTCAAAAAAGACACTGCTATCTGTCTTAGTTATGTCATTTCGGACCCTCGTTTGACAACAATGGGGGAATAATATTCCTTTAAACCAAGTTATTTGTTGGCAACACCGAATATGACTTGATGAAAGTGCGTCAACGCATTTCGGAAGCTTAAGTTGATAATGGCTTCCTTCTTCAGGACAGTCTCTATATGTTTTCTCCACAGAATTGTATCATACCATTGCAGTTACGTTGTACGAAGAAGTCTACAGAGTACGTAGTGTTCCTGTAGTGGTCGCCTCTAATGTTCGCAGACTCCCACCGTCCTCAATATATAAGAGGAAGCTTCTGTATCCAATCAGATCTTTTTAGTAGCTCATTCAGTTGTAATATTATCCTCACATTCCTAGCATGATTCTCAAGGGGCGTAGATATTTTGATGCCTCCAAGCGAGTGCTTGATCTGTGTTAATACGATAATAACAACGATCTGTTTCGAAAAAGGAGGGGTCCTTTCACGCAGCCGGGTAGTATTATGCACGTGGCTATTCGATACACACGGCTGTCTTTCCCAGGCTGCAAAACGTGGCGTCTTAGGACCCCCCTTTTTCGAAACAGATCGTTGTTATTATCGTATTAACACAGATCAAGCACTCGCTTGGAGGCATCAAAATATCTACGCCCCATGAGAATCATGCTAGGAATGTGAGGATAATATTACAACTGAATGAGCTACTAAAAAGATCTGATTGGATACAGAAGCTTCCTCTTATATATTGAGGACGGTGGGAGTCTGCGAACATTAGAGGCGACCACTACAGGAACACTACGTACTCTGTAGACTTCTTCGTACAACGTAACTGCAATGGTATGATACAATTCTGTGGAGAAAACATATAGAGACTGTCCTGAAGAAGGAAGCCATTATCAACTTAAGCTTCCGAAACGCGTCGACGCACTTTCATCAAGTCATATTCGGTGTTGCCAACAAATAACTTGGTTTAAAGGAATATTATTCCCCCATTGTTGTCAAACGAGGGTCCGAAATGACATAACTAAGACAGATAGCAGTGTCTTTTTTGAAAAATTTTCTCCACGTCCACATTAGGTGGTTTTATTTGTGTATTTCATGTTTTTAACTGGGAATTTATATGTGTTTTATTTATAATAAATTGTATACTTTTTTAAATAGATTGTTTGTGTTCCTTTCTGGTAAGTGTTCTCCCATCCAACAAGATGCAAGACAAATGAATGTTGTGGATTGAGTTTGTCGTTTTTGAGTCCTGGTTTAGGAGCAGGAAATAATATCTCCCATAGGGAAAACCTTTTGGCTTTACTTTACAGTATATTGGTGCTCTATTTCCCTACGGGTTATTACGAGCCCCTCTCTTCCATTTATACCTATTTAGGACAAGGCCATTGGATATCTCTGAGATAGGGGAGACTCAGGGGCCTCTCATCTCATATTAAAGGGGGCACAGTCATTTTGCGGTAAACCATTGAATGCACGGTAGAGCTTCCTTGGTGTGATTGGGCCTATCTTGGCAGAGTCCTCTTTCACAGGGCATCCGAGGTGTACATCACACAAGCCTTTCATTTTCCACACTCTGCTGTGTCAACAGCTACCTGACAGCTGCGCAGCAGTCTGACACAGCCGTTGTGCAGCACTGGTGTGCTGGAAAGAGAGCCCTTGGTTTCCATTCTCCCATCATTCACCGTGCCCTGTGACATTGTCCCCTTCTCACATGTTGACTACTGCAAAAAGAACAATTGATGGACGGAATGCTGAACGATATCAAACATTCACCCCCAATACAGAGATCTAGGCCTAAATAAATTGTTTTTTTTGCCCACCATGCCATTCCAATTTAGACCCAGCGATATGTAAATCAGTCTTGACCCTGCTCCCAATAGGAACAGTCCAGCCCGAACTGCCCTGGACCGGAGACAAGCATCCTAGTACAAGTTTCAGGTATCACCTCATATCAGCCAGGCTAGCTTTAATACTATTGCAAAAACAACAGGTGATGGACCGAATGTGGATCAATGTCACACATTCAACCCAGTCAAATATCTGGGTCCTAATCCATCGTTTTTTTGCACTCCACACCACCCCGGGTTAGACAATGGCGATATGCAAATCAGCTCTGACCCTGTGCCCCATGGGAACAGTCCAGTCCGAACTACAAAAGCCATGTCCTTCCCAGAACGGAATCAAGCATCCGAGGACCGGACCGGTTTCGAGGTAACACCTCTCATCAGCCCGGCTAGCTTGACTCCAGTGGTGTGGAGTGCCTGGGACCCACGTCTGGGCATCCCCAGTACACTTAGAGCGGTAATTGCAAAAACAACAGGTGATGGACCGAATGTGGATCAATGTCACACATTCAACCCAGTCAAATATCTGGGTCCTAATCCATCGTTTTTTTGCACTCCACACCACCCCGGGTTAGACAATGGCGATATGCAAATCAGCTCTGACCCTGTGCCCCATGGGAACAGTCCAGTCCGAACTACAAAAGCCATGTCCTTCCCAGAACGGAATCAAGCATCCGAGGACCGGACCGGTTTCGAGGTAACACCTCTCATCAGCCCGGCTAGCTTGACTCCAGTGGTGTGGAGTGCCTGGGACCCACGTCTGGGCATCCCCAGTACACTTAGAGCGGTAATTGCAAAAACAGCTTTAATACTATGTCATAGTGAGCAGGGGACCCACGTCTTGGCATACCCGTCCCACTCAGGGTAACAAATACAAAACAATAATTGATGGAAGGAATGCTAAACAATGTCAAACATTGGCCACCAGTAGAGATCTCGGCCTAAATCCATTCTTTTTTTACCCACCATGCCATTCCAGTTTAAACCCAGCCATACGCATATCAGTCTTGACCCTGCTCCCCATGGGAACTGATTTGCAAATGGCTGGGTCTAAACTGGGGTGGCATGGTGAGCAAAAGAAGGATGGGTTTAACCCAGATCGCTTGATTGGAGGTGAATGTTTGATCTGTTCTGCATTCAGTCCATCATTTGTCTGTCTTTTGCTTTCTCACGCATGTTGTCTGAGGGCAGCACAAAGACTTGGGCAGTTCACTGGGTTTTCCTTCACTGCTGGGTCTGCCCTGCTTCCAGTCTGTGAAAATACCCTCCATAGAGTACCTCCTGCCGAAGAAATGTCTGCCCACTTGCTCCCCGCCAATGTGCTGCCTGCTTGTAGAGAACCTGAGACTGAGTAGGCACAACATCCTGGCAGTAAGGCAGGGCCACTGAAAGCATGCAATTCTGCGGCTGTGCTGTTTTCCGCATATACTGCATAATGTACACATTTTATACAAACAATGTTTCTAGCTCAAACCGGTCAAAACTTACCAACATTTCGCTACAAGTATTGCTGCACAGGGGAAAGCCCAGTGCAAAGATTGCCTGTGTTTTTTTCGTTGCTTACACAGTGTTTGGAAGTTTAACTGGAGCTAATGATGTGAAACCTTAGCCCAGACAGTGTTAACATGTGTGAAAATGACAACATTGTGAAGTAACATGGTCACAAAATGTGTAGCAGTAGGTCGCATCATTTTCTTTATCCTGCCGGATAATGTAGTCAACCCTGATACATAATTTGGTTATCTCTTGCCGCATAATTCTAGTGGTCCTGTAGAGAGATCCAGTTACCGCCGAGATAGCCCTCTTGGAAGTTCGGCTGTTTTGTAGGCGTGCTGCTTGCCCTGCTCCAGCGCCTAGAGGTCACTGTTCATGGACAAGCACTAGTCATTGTCTAATAAGCCTCCGCTGAGTTGGAGTTATTGGTCATCCTGGCGTGCGCGTGCTGCACCCCGGTCTCCTCAGTTCACCCGGCGGGAGCGGCAGCTGCACAACCCCGTAAAGAAAGACAAGCTTTGCTGCCAAGAACATTTTCAGGACCAGGGGCACAATGCCGGTGATACCGGTGAAATAAGATGCTACCGCGTTCGTGTATTCTATTACATTGGTCCCATTTGTTGGCCACCTGCCACAAACTTCCTGTGAATGATACACTATTTGAACGATTTGTGGAATGACCAGATATTGCCCTTTGTATCGTTGTTTTTACCGTGTGGCCGTTTTCCTCAGTAAAGAGTTTTTTCTTTTGAGGTAAATGCTCTGCCTGGACAGCCTTTGTATACTTGGCGCTGAACTGCTGATTGTACTGTATTCCCCCCTAGCGCCTCCTGCGCACTTTGGCTAGCTACAGGCCAGGCATATTTAGACACCCCCACCCTTTCTTCTCTGAGAAGGAGATGCATCTTCTTCTCGGGCTCTCTTCTCCTCGGCCCCTCTCTGCCCCTCTTTCTCTGTCCTTTTCCTTCACGTGCCTGAGAGAAGCCTCCACGGCCCCCTCTGTCCTGCCTGTGTCTCTTCCCCTCAGCTTCCCACTGTCTCTCTCCTCAGTTTCCCTCTAGATCGTTTCCCTTTGCTCTCCCCTGTTCCGCGCCCCCATCTGTTTCCCCTTTATCTCCCCTCTCTCTCTTCACACTGCCCCCCCTCTCTGTTCTGTTCAGCTCCTTCCATCGCTTCTCCTCAGCTGCGGGTCTGCCCCTCCCTCAGTGCAAGCTCTAGCAATGCGCCTCCCTCCCAGCCTCCTGCAAACATGAGCCCGCGTGGACTCATGGTCGGTCCCTGGCACCGCAGCTCTTGTCTTTGTCTCTCCTCCAATTGCGGGGGGTGGGAGGGAGGACCGGGAAATTAGAATAAAGAAGGGAAAACTTACCTGACGGCCGATCAGCGCCGCCTGCATCTTCTAAATTCTGGGACCTTGGCGCCTTCACTGGAGCGGAAACCCCGCCCTCCGTCCTCAGCCAATCCTGGCGCTGGAGCAGCACCAGGATTGGCTAGGGAGGCACATTTGCTGCTCGACCTGTCGCCCTTTGGAAACCAGGGCTGTGGCAGCAACCAAGCACCCCTGGGTCCATGTGGGGGAACTTACAGTGCGCATGCTTGAGAAAGTTGCCAACTTTCCCAAGCATGCGCACTGTAAGTTCCCCAGCGGGACGGTCTGCTGCAGCCTGAGTGTGGACTGTCACTCAAGCTGCAGCAGGCGACCCCCCCCCCTGTGCAATTCCCGGCGGTAGCTGATCTGTTGCAATGCAATGTATTTTAATTAGAAGATTGGCCGGCGGCCGTGATGCGGGTCCATGGTGGCTGGTGGGGCTACGCCCCTACGCCCCAATGGACGCACCGCTGCTGCCTTAGATGCGACCAAAGCCTTTGATAGGGTTAATTGGCCCTATCTTGGTGCTGTCTTGAAGAAGTTTAACTTCGGTGAGAAGTTCTGTCGCACTGTAGCACTTATGTACAATGCACCATCTGCACGGCTCTTAATCAATGGTACACTGTCTGACTCATTTAAATTCTTGAGAGGTACAAGACAAGGCTGCCCGCTCTCCCCTTTCCTCTTCAATCTGTACATTGAACCATTTGCCGAAGTTTTAAGGGGAGATGTACTTATTCCATCATTCAGATTTGGGGAGTGGAAAAGGCGGGTAGATCTTTACGCAGACGACATTTTAATTCTTACCTCTGATCCGGAGACCTCATTTCCAGAGGTTATTAAGAGAGCCGAAGAGTTTGGCCGCACCTCGGGGTATGAGATAAACGCAAGTAAAACTGACATCATGGCATGGAATATCCCCAATTTACAGCTGGATGTGACCAACTCAATGCAATATCTGGGTATTCGAGTAGTACAAGATGTCGGTAAAATTGCTCTAGTCAACCTAGAGAGAGTGTTCAATGAGAGTAGGAAACTGTTAAAATCTTGGTCCAATCTTCCATTGACTATCCTCGGCAGAATAAGTCTGATAAAGATGTCTATTCTCCCTAAATTTACTTTAATTTTTAATACCATCCCCCTCGCATTCGACAACAAAATCTTGGAGAAGTGTCAGAGAGAGCTAAACTCCTTTGTCTGGAACTATAAATCGGCGAGAGTGGCATGGAAAAAACTGAGGAGGAGGAGGGAAAAGGGGGGGACTGTCCTTTCCTGATTTGCAGTATTATGCCTGGGCCTTTCAGTTGTCCCATTCCAGAATGCTTTTAAAAGTTCCATCTAACACAGCTATTGGCGTAATATTTAAAGCCATGTTGACTGGCGCTGCTATACCAACTAATGGTTTCATGTTTAAATTCGGGGATCAGAAATACTTCAAAAAAGTGAAGCTAAAAACTCTTATGCCCCAGGCGATTGTCTGGTCACAAATAAGGAAAAAACTAGGTTTGCCGTATTTTTCAAATTATGCACCTATTTGGGAATCTCCCGGGTTACCGCTCAGTCTGAAAGATAGGCTGGCAATTCAGGTGAGAGATGGAGGAATATCAACCTGGGGTGATTTGCTTGTGGGCGAAACACTGAGGTCCTGGGAGGAGTTACAGGAACAACTGGGCTCAGAGTTTTCGAGGTTCAAGTTTATACAACTAGATAGTTGGGTGAAAGCACTGGCTAGGTCAGGGGTAACACTTGGGAAGAGAAATACTATAGAACAAAACTTGGTAGAACGACCAGGAGGGGGTAAAGAAGTTTCGCAGTGGTACTGGAATCTGCTAGAAGAGATAGACGGAGAATTAACCCTCCCAGAACAACTATGTGGAATAGAGCTTGGGGCCCAAAGTATTGACATCTGGCAGAAATCCTGCACCCTGCTATACAAAAGTGTTAAACCTGCATGGCTAAGGCGTAACCACCTTTTTACGATACATCAAGCCTATTTTTCCCCACTAAAACCGTCTAAATTCATTCCAGAAAGAAATGCAATAAATGCAATAATATTGCGGCCTCGGACATCCATATGTTTAAAGATTGTCCTAGCATAACACAGTTCTGGAATGAAGTGAAAGAGACTCTGGACTCCATTCTTAACATCTCGGTGTCCATTACATTATCTCTTATTATATTTGGATGAGACAACAGTATAAAGGGTCATGCAAGGACATTCTTGTTTTACGCAGTATTACTCACAAGAAGAGAGATATGTAAGGTTTGGATAGAAAATACGGCACCAACACACGCAAACTGGTTGTCATCCCTGTATGAAACCTCCAAGACAGACATGCTGAGATCTTGCAGCTCACGTAATGTGGCTTTTTGGGACTTTTTGGTTCAGTGGAGACAATAGCCGGGGTTCCCCCCCACCCCCTCCCCACCCCCTCCGGTCCAATGATTATGCCACAATACTCCAAGAACTAGCGCCCCCCTCTCGGTTTTATGGCTGGTTCCACAGGTTTTAATACCAAGTTTGGAGTCATCCCCTGTACCTCTTCGGGTCATCTCCTACCAATTCTTACTAATCGCGTTTTCTGGTGCAGCTACAACTACGCACTCTGATTTAAGACGCGCATGGCAGTTGGAGGCTATTTAAGAGGAGGGCAAGACAAATGAGGAAAAAAAAAAAGATTGACTTACTGGTATAAATTATGCATAAGTTGATATTTCAGAATATGGTTATCAGTTTGTATCCATATATAGATCTAAACAGATCCATCCCAAAGGTTATATATATATATATATATATATATATATATATATATATATATATATTCACTGAAAAAACCATAGGTTTTACACACGTTATAGTTAGGAAGTAGCATTTACAAAAAACCTATGAAATTCACTGAAAAAACCATAGGTTTGACACACGTTATAGTTAGGAAGTAGCATTTACAAAACCTATGAAATTCACTGAAAAAACCATAGGTTTGACACATTTTATAGTTAACTAGACATTTTACTCATATAAAACCAATGAAATTCCCCCGTTATTGTTACTTCAGCTAACTATAACTCGCGCGCCCGCAATGCACTGCTGATGATGTCACACATCACATCACTCATGACATCATCTATTAAATGGGTTAGTTTTTAAAATTACATATATTTTATATATGTAGATCTGAAAGTTGGTTGAACAAAAATGTAGTATATAAGTGTATAAACGGTTGTTTTTCTGGTGAAAAATAGATTCTATAACTGACTGATTAAATAAATCTTAATGAGTACATGGGTTACTGAGTAATATTTCAATATATACATATCTGTGTCTGTCTATCAGTTTCTATTTTAGTGGCTGAATGTGTTGATGAGTAGCTATATCACTGATACATTATATCTATATAGGTTATTGTTTCTTTATTATTACCAAGAGTGTCTCAGTGTCTAAGTGTTAATATGCTACATTAGGAGATTTTACATATTGCATACATGCAAGAATCAGTGACATAGTATTCCTATATGTTGTAGGCAGCATATGTGAGATGTTAGATATTATCAGTGATGTCAAGAGTGATGTCACTAACCATGTGATGAGTGATGTAATATGTAACATCATCAGCAGTGCATTGCGGGCGCGCGAGTTATAGTTAGCTGAAGTAACTATAACGGGGGAATTTCATTGGTTTTATATGAGCAAAAGGTCTAGTTAACTATAACATGTGTAAAACCTATGTTTTTTTCAGTGAATTTCATGGGGTTTTTGAATGCTACTTCCTAACTATAACATGTTTAAAACCTATGGTTTTTTCAGTGAATTTCATAGGTTTTTTAAATGCTAATTTTGAACTATATCGTGAATGCAAGCTATAGTTTTGTCAATGATTTTCCGCAAATATTTTTTTCGGAAAGAAACAGTTTTCTTGACTGTCAGAGTTGTATAGAGACTCCTTGTAAAGCGGTACTGGATTAGAAAGTCTCTACCTTGCCTTATTTTGAACGTATTGAAATTTGTCAGTAAATGGAGATCGCCTTTGTAAACTTTCGTGCGCGACCCGGTGCGCGCACCCTCTGCACCTTGCCTTATTTTGAACGTATTGAAATTTGTCAATAAATGGAGATCGCCTTTCTAAACTTTCGAGCGCGACCGGGTGCGCGCACCCTCCTATATATTTCGAGAAAACATTGCAATTCCAACTCATTGAGTTTCTTCATAGACCCCTCAAAGAACTTATAGTACGTCAAAGAGACTGTACCTAGCCTTCTTTTTTATTGTTATGAAACTTTTCAGTAAATGGAGCCGAATGTCTTTTTAAACTTTCGTGCGTGACCGGATGCACACACCCCGGTATTTTTCCAAAAACATAAAAGGTTTTATACTTTAACAATTGTATGCTTGAATCCCCCTCAGAAGATGTACAAAATCAGGATGTGTTTAGGTTTACTCCTTTTCACGTTTTGAAACTTCACTGAATTAGACCGCTACTTCCAAATGACGTACGTGACCAGATACTGTCACCGCGTACACGTCCTGATACGCGCATGTGAAGTCATGTGACTTGAAAACAACATTTCCAATTGCTTCTTAGTAGTTTCGGTTCTGGAATTTTCAGATTCCATCCACCTCCCTCCCTCAGCACGTACACGTCCTAATGCGCGTATGTGAAGTAAGGGGTAGTGGCAGTTCCTCCTGACCCGCTAGCTCGCCAGAGGCTACAGCATTGAGCCTGCGCTCCAACCACATGTAAACTGTGATTTGCCTGAATGTTTTTATATCTGTGACTTAAAACGGAATAATCGTCTTTTTAAAATTTGCTACTCGCATTCTTGCACGCATAATCACCTCACTTCAGATTGGTGTACATTAGCCGTAGGAGACGCTTCTCGGACTGCTGATTCGTCTTCCCTCTGATTGCAAGGGGGAGGACACCACTTCCTGCTTAGAACTGCTTGGTGGTTAGCGCTCTAGCAGCTGGGTCTCTCGGGGCTATTTAGCCCTCGCCCCCTAGTGAGCGCGCAGCGGTCGCGCGCAGTGGAGCCGAAGCTACGCCGAAGAGGAGCCAAAGAGTAGCCCGTCTGCGCCCGTCCGCGACAGGACGGGGCCAGGGGCCACTCACCCTGCTCCTCTTTCTTGTTACTCTTCCGTTCACCATGGCCACACCTGCAGACTCCCGCTTCAGGTACTCCTCACAAACACTACTAGCTCTCCGACCCCAGGGTCTCCGAAGATGTGCCGATAACAGCTGGCCATGTCCAGAAGGTCCCTTTTCCTGCTCTTTTTGTGGATTCCAAGCCACTTCCAATA
Source organism: Lissotriton vulgaris (assembly GCF_964263255.1). Taxonomy (NCBI): domain Eukaryota; kingdom Metazoa; phylum Chordata; class Amphibia; order Caudata; family Salamandridae; genus Lissotriton; species Lissotriton vulgaris. The sequence goes on along the minus strand of NC_141687.1, from coordinate 510,666,440 downwards.
CCATAATAACAGGGTCTCTACAAACCATCAAGCCAGTAACGAAAGGCTGGAAAAGCTTCCTACTAAATGTTCGATCCCTCCCGCGTCACTGCACTGAAATATGGGCACCATCCTTAGCCTCAAACCGGAAATATGCTTTCTCACGGAAACCTGGTTAAAGCCACACACTGTCCCAACTGTAACGGTAGGAATTCCTTTAGGATACAAAATTCTGAGACAAGACCGCCCGATAAAAACAGGTGGCGGTACCGCCATAATATACAAAGACAACCTTTGCATAACAGTAATAGAACAAGCCTTACTTCCTTCTATGGAGATAATGATCTTTAAAATAAATACTGGAATTAAGAATCACTGGAAAGGAGCCTTAGTATACCGACCTCCCGGCCCTAACACCGGCTTCTCACTAACTTTAACCGAAGCACTTGCTCCACATATGAAGGCCAGAGAACACTTCATTTTACTTGGGGACTTTAATTTCCACGCCGATGTACCAGAGGATCCTGATACCAAGCTTCTTCTAGCTGACCTTGCCCTCCTAGGACTACATCTGCGGAACAGCGGCCCTACCCACAGGGGAGGCCATACCCTAGATCTTATTTTCTCCAATGATCCATCTATACACTGCCATCCCCCCAGATCCGTACACTGGTCTGACCATAGCATGCTGGAATTCTCCATCATGCAGCTAACTAAACCTCCTGACCCTTCTGCTACTCTGAGCATCAAACGTAGATCATGGCACAAGATCACCCCGAATGCATTCGCAGAAGCTTGGAGAACACCGATTTTCACTGACTCTGACAATTCTGAGTCGGCCCTAGCCAAACTCAACAATACTCTCCTTGATACCATAAACCTCCTAGCCCCACAAAAACTAGTCAAACAACCATTGACCAATAAAAAGGAAACTTGGTACACTGAAACGCTAAAATTAGAGAAACAAAAATGTAGAAAGCTAGAAAAACTATGGAGAAAGAATCATTCCAGTGAAAGTAAGGAGCTTTATCAACAGGCTGTTTCCTCCTACTACAAAAATTTTAAAAAGGCAAGGAAAACCAGCCTTCAATCTCAAATTGATGAAGCTGACAACTCGACTAGAGAACTATATAAAATTCTCCGAAATGTCACCACTCCCTCAGCATGTGAAAGCCCTGACACTTTCTCTCAAGAGTTGTGCAATAATATCTCGCAATTCTTTGAAGATAAAATCGATACCATCTATAATAAAATTCTGGCCAAACACCCTAATACTATAGAGACTTCCAGTGCCTCTTGCACACAGACTAATACTGAGACCTTCACTGACATCCCTGAAAACACTGAGGATGCCATAAGATCATTACTAAACAATATAAAAACTGGGTCCCCCCTTGACCTTCTCCCCCTCAGAGTGATGAACACTCTGAGCACAGCTCTCTGCCCCGTTATTCAAAAAGTCTTGAACCTCTCTTACAAAGAAGGTAAACTCCCTCAGCAATGGAAAGAGGCAGTAGTGAATCCTATACGGAAAAACTCCACCTCCCCTTGGACAGAGCTCTCCAATCTCCGCCCTATCTCTCTTCTGCCCCTCCTGAGTAAACTGGCCGAGAAACATGTTAACACCCACATGTCCAGTTTCATAGAGGCGACAGGGGGCCTGGACCACTCACAATCTGGGTTCAGGCCCAACTACAGCACCGAATCAGCACTCCTCTCCGTGACCGATAACATCAAGATGTCACAGGATAGAGGAGGCTCAATGATTCTGGTGCTGTTAGACCTGTCGGCCGCCTTTGATACTGTGTCTCACAAGATTCTCGTGAGCCGTCTAAAGGGAGTGGGCATTGGAGGACAGGCCCTTTCCTGGTTGGAGAGCTTCCTGTCCGGGCGCTCACAATCCGTCAGCTTGGGACCCTATCGTTCCTCCTCAAGGGCGCTCACGAAGGGGGTGCCACAGGGCTCATGCCTAAGCCCCACATTGTTCAATGTGTACGTGGCCCCCCTTGCTGAGATTGTGAGGAAATACGGATTCACTCCGGTGTCCTACGCTGACGACACCAAACTCCTCTACCCTTTCCACTCCCTTAACTCTAATGTTAGGGAAAATTTTGCTGAAGGCATGAGGGCTATCTCTAATTGGATGGCTTCCAATCGTCTCCAATGTAACGTTGGGAAGACGGAAGTAATGCTCTTTGGAAAAGCATCTATACTATGGTCCCCTGACTGGTGGCCCCTGGACCTAGGACCAGTACCCTCCCCAAAATTGACAGTAAAGAACCTGGGGGTGAAGTTAGATCAAAATCTAACCTTAAAGGAACATGTGAATGCGATCGCTGGGGCATGTTTCCACACCATTGGCCTGTTGAGACGAGTCTTCCCCTATCTACCGGACAATTACAGAAAGACCCTTGTACAGACCATGGTGATAAGTCGACTAGACTACTGTAATGGGCTCCTGATACAAACCAACGAGGATGCCATAAACCGCCTACAGGTAGTACAGAATACAGCGGCTAGACTGATTATGAATGCCCCTCCAAGAACCCCCTCCAAGCCTCTGTTGAGAGAACTTCATTGGCTACCGATACGACAACGTGTCAAATTTAAAATCTGTTGCACTGTCCACAAATGTCTGTTCGGGAATGCCCCCAACTATCTGACTCAAAAACTACACCTCTACAAACCAGACAGATCCCTACGCTCAAGCAACCAACTGCTGATAAAAAACCCTCTTGTAAAAAAGACCAGACAGGGTGGCCGTGCCTCTCCCTGGTGGGCCCGACCCTATGGAACAACCTGCCCTTCAGCATTAGGCAAATTTCTAACCACCTCGCCTTCAGGAAAAAGTTAAAAACCAACCTGTTCCTTGAAGAATAACTAGACTGCCAGCTTACTAGACTACAGCTCATCTGCAATAATTCCTCCTTTTCTACATCTTAGCGAGCAAAGCGCGGAGATACCCCGTACGGGGTCGATTCTTGCGCTATACAAGAAATTAAATAAATAAATAAATAAAGTCATGTGACTCGAAAACAACACTTCCAATTGGTTCTTAGTAGTTTCTATTCTGGAATTTTCACGGACCACTCCACCCACTTCCCTCACTATCTTTTGTACTCTCAAGGGAGAACAACGTTTTACATCTTTCTGAAGACTTTGGTGAAATGGCTGCCGCTCCGAATTCATCTTCCGAATCTGAACAAAATGATCGACTACCTTTAAGAAAAAAGAAAGAATCTTTCATCTGGCAATTTTTCACTTATCCTAAGGATAAAAAAAAAAGGGAATGCGCCAAAAGTAACTTGCACAATATGTGACGCAGTTCTTTCAAGAGGAAATCCGTCGAAAAAGTATTCCTTTTCCATACATACCATGATGAGGCATGTGAGACAAGTGCACCCTGTGCAATTTGCACAGGCATCGACAAGAGCTCTGGCCACGCAACTACCATCAGAGGTGGCCAGCACATCTTCTGGTCGACGACCTGTATCTCCATCCAGTGCAGAGATGGACTTGAGACCATATTTGGCAAAGGTGCATATGAAATGCAACGAGTATGGAGAAATTCTTCTGTACGGAGAGCAGAGCCTCAATCTTATTAAAATAAAAATTGAGACTCATCAATGCTCCGACAAAAGATCATTTTTTTCATTTCATTTTGATCCTGTGTCACAGTTTTACAGTTGAAAATGTCGGTGCAAGTTTTAAAAATCAAAAACAATATAACACTTGTTTAAAAAAAAAAAGTTCTTTTCAGAACTAACTCATTGTACCAAAAAGAGCTCTATTCACAAGCTGAAGTATCAACGCTTTTTTTCAGAACAATTATGCAAAAAAGCGACGATACTTCGGACATATTATGAAGGAGACGTAATACATTATCGTCGGTTTCATCGACAGGACACTGCCGATAAAACGACGATAATAGCCTTCATAATATGATCTATGAATTGCAACCGAAACCTACGTTACTTGTCTTTACATCTAACTTTAGATTAGATTGCAATTCATAGAGCATATTATCAACGCCGTTATCGCCGCTATATCTGCAGTTTTCTGCCGATAAAAGCGGTGTTAATGTTACAGTAACTTACTGACATGCAAAGTGGGCGTACGTCAAAGCACATGCAAAATGTGGTTGGAGGGCAAAACACCCTATCATAAAAAGAGGCGTTGCGAGAAAAAGAGGTGGAATAAACTAGTTTATCGCAGAACTGTTAAAGCCTGCTCTAATCAAACATTCGACATCGTTAACATAAGAGTGTAGAAAATAAAATTAAATCCACCCCGTCCCCTAATTACAAGGCACACATTACTGTGTGAAAACAACGTTTGTTTTCACGCGATAATGTTAAGTACCGCGGCTGTTACAGCATTTACTATCACATATGTGTTCTCATTGATATTAAATCACTAACACCGTGGAAAATTCCGCCCATACCGTCGATTTTTACAACGCCGAGCAGCGGCGATTTTTATCGCTTAGAGGCCTTGCTATTATGAAGGTTTATCTCCTAAGTCTCTGATTCTCAAACTGTGCAACGCGGCTCCCCGGTGCGCCGTAATGAGGTGCCAGGGGCGCCGCCCACATTCTAGACTGACTAACCGTCCGTAAATTCCACGGACATCCCTACCCTGTTATCTGTAATTGTGGCCATCAAAAGGAGCTGCGCTGCTCCCCTCTGAGAGGCCTCACTCCCACTGCTGCAGTGGCCTCGCAGTCCTCCAGGAGCACAGGAGCAGCCCCTCCCGCCCATTGAAGTTCTGTGTCGGTCTCATTACCACTTAGTAAATGAAAATAAGCACTGAAGAATATTCAAGTATGTAGTACTCCTCCTGCTACAGCATACAGAATGGATTGTGTTAGGTATAAAAAAGTGAAACACCCACGCTACAATCATATAGAACACTTCCTTTAAAGAAGCCTGTGAATAAATTTAAAAGATCAGGTTAACCTTCTTTTACTCTCTCATCATTCTTGAACATAAGTATTTACAATACTATATTGAACAATGCCATGGTTGCTGCTTTTTTATTTTAAGAATCTTGCAATCATTCGCAAAGCCAATAGTCATGGCTTCTTTTTCCTGACAAAAAACTTGCAATATTACACATCTACATAGAATGACAGAAAAAACATAACACTACAAAAGCCCAACACTCTAGTAAACGCAGATTTTAAACCTATGGGGCAGATTTATGTTAACTGGTTCATCCCCAGGGATGCACCAGTTAATGTGCGCCACAGTATGCCACTGCTCCGCCACCCATGGTGCGCCACATTTATAATGTGGCGCACCATGGTGCAAAAACAGCACAGATGCGTAACGCATCTGTGCCGGAAAGGTGATACATTGCTAGAGTTGCGTCGCAAGTGTGACGCAGCTCCAGCAAGGCTCAGGAGTGCCCCTTATTCACAATGCTGCGTCAAGACCTACGCCTGCTTGAAGCACATGCAGAGTTTTGAAGCAGCATGGGCCTGAAAGTGACTGAGTGAAATCTCATAGATTTCACTCAGCCACTTTCAGGATGCGTTCCTGCACAGGAACGCCCCCCCTTCACAGGAACACTTCCTTATGGTGCAGGGCTTTACAACTTGACATATCTCCTAGATGCATCACGTTGTAAGTATGGCACATTATTTGCACCGTCATTGCATCAAATAAAGTAACGAAATTGTGACGCAAAGAAACGCAAGGTCATCATAAATCTGCCCCTATGTGTTTTAAACTGCCCTCTAAATTACAACCAACACTCTCTTTGAAGAGACCCCCCAGTTTTTTTAACACCTCTTAACTCCTCCCATGCTCATGACAGAGCCACTCCGTCATGAGCATCGCCTGAGCTGTCCTCATGACGGAGCGGTTTTGTCATGGCCTTGCCGCTGCGCTTGCGCAGCACTGATTTTGCGCCTGCGCGGCGCGTTCTATTGACTGAGCGGGGCCATGACGGAACCGCTCTGTCATGAGCACAGCTCAACAGTGGCTCGTGAAGGAGTGGCTCCATCATGAGCATGCGAGCGACACTCAGCCCCCCGCCCCCCTAACACTTAGGCGGAATTGCCACTGCAGCAAAGGACTTAAAGTCCTGGAAAGAACACCATTTAACATTTAATATCATTTACCACCAATGTTTTCATATATCAGTGTTGCTGAACTCACTCAGTGAAATGTCGCTGATTTCATTAAATCACTTTTAAGGCACTCCTTATGACAATGCACCCAATCCTGTGTGGAAGTGCTTGTATTAAACATGACACTGGTATAACCAGGATAGACAAAGAAATGACACAGTGATGGAAAAGTTTCTTTATTTTTTATACTCACCTAAGAAATAGTAACAAAGTAAAAGTAAATTTCTTAAAGTATCTGTGGAAGAAAAGTAAAAATAAGATTATAATGTACATTGCATAAAACAAAAAAAAGTAGGAGTGAATGAAACCGAAAGTAAAAGAAAAAAAGACCAAGGGAGAGAGAAAGAGACAGAGACAGAATGTCTAGTATATAAATCAATAAGTAACATAAGTAATTGAAAGAGATAATAACACTGAAGGAATGAGTGTCTAAACGAAAGTAAAGTAAGAGAGAAAATAAAAGTATGATCAGTGATAGTACACGAAGTAAACAGTCTCTTAAAGAAACACAGTAAGAGTACAGGAATATCTTAAGGAGATAAATAAAATAAAGGAAAAACAGTAAGAGAAACAGAGTGAAATAGGGTGAGTAACAGAAAGTAAACAGAGTACAAATAGACAAGCACTGCAAGACACATATAAATAGAAATAAAGTAGGGTAAGAGAAGTAAAGTATGGGCCTTATTTATGAAGGCCTTGCGCCGCCCATGCATCACTTTTAACATGGCAAAAATTGGTGCATCGGTGGCGCAAGGCTTTCATAAGTGAGGCCCTTTACATTTAAGTGTAAGAATTGAGCATAATTAATGAAAGCAAAGTAAGGGAACAAATATTAGATACAGTAAGACAAACAAATTAAGTTCTAGAAACAAAGGTGATGCAAGGTCAATAAAGGTGAGTCACCATGAGACAACAGTAGAAACAAACTGAAGAGATAGATAGACTGAAAAAGATAGTGACAGAAAAGATGTTACAGAAACAGGGAAACAATTAAACAACACAAAATGTGAATGAGTTAAAAGGAATAAGTGTGACTAAACAGTACTGAGAAAGGAAGGAGATCAAAACAATAAGAATAAGAGAGAGGCAGACAAAACTCTCGGATGTTATTAGTTGTACTTACCTTACAAATGTACTATCTATCAGCCATATTACATGGTTTATTTTTGCTGTCCTCAGAATACATTGATTTTCACTATAAACAGTGATTTCAATATTAATCATCATGTAACAGCGGGGAAAATAAAACACAATCAAAATGATTGTGTTTAAAAAAAAACATACAAAATCTCCATACATAATATAAATACCTGAAAAAAACATGTCTCAAATGTTTTTCTCTAAATGGCAATTTCTTGAGTAAGCACACTACATCTTCCACAGTTACAAACTAATTAAACTATACCACCTATTTTTAAATATATCTCAACAAAGCCCCGTGCAAGTATCTTCTTTAAAAATCTATCTTAAGTACACATTTTCATCTCTCATACCTTTCCGCGTGGCCAAATTGTATAAGTTAACTCGTTATCTTTTAACCCCTCCCCTGCTGATGACGGAACCGCTCCGTCATCAGCTACAGTTGGGCTGTGCTGATGACGGAGCGGTTCCGTCATGGCCCGGCCACCGCGCCTGCGCGGCGCTGATTTCGCGCCTGCGCGGCAGTTTTAATGAGCGGGGCGGGTCATGACAGAACCACTCCGTCACCAGCACAGCTCAACTGTAGCTGGTGACGGAGCGGTTCTGTCAAACAGCATGCGGTGGCCGCGCGGCCGCCCCGCCCCTTTAGCGCTGCGGCGGAATAGCCGCCGCAGCGAAAGGGTTAAATACCTCTCCAAAAACTTGTGTCCATATATGTTCTAAAATAATTATCTGAAGTACTCATTTTCTTGTCCCATATTTTTCCGCGTGGCCAAATACTATGAGTTAAGTAGGTATTTTCTGAAATTTCCTAATCTTCGTTTTATCTATTCTTTTCTGAATCTTTCCAGTTAAAAATTGTAACGTGTTCTGTACCATCAAACATTAAGTAAACTTGTACCTGATGCTATCACTATGCCAAATACAAATTTCATTTCTAGATTTGCACACCCTCAGTCACATGATATTTCTAAACAGAGTTTCATATCTTTACAGTATTAATCTTCCTACACCATGTCATTTTACTGAAATTTGGGTTGCAAAAATAGCAGATAAGAGTTAGTTAAGTCAAAAGGCAAACGTTTCTTAAAAGTCAATTGACTATCATTGCAAAGCGTCCAGCCTGTTGGACACTTCAAATAAGCTGTGTAATGTCCTGATGATGTTGAAGGCCCTTCATGAAAAATAATGGCTACAGTTACAAATGTTCTTCTAGAAATAGATACTTGAGAAGCCACAAAATTTTTAATTAAAGTTGACAATTTACTCCCATCAGCTCTGCATCGTTGAAACATTAAAATTACATATTGTCCATATCTGTGGATAAATAAAGTTGATAACATTTCAGACTTACATTGAGAACAGACCATGTTCTGATGCGCATCTTTAACTAGTTTATTAAAAGACACTTCTTTACAGTCTGGTAATGTTAAATATATAAATCTTTCACTGTGTATATAAGTAATACTTAAAAATGAGCAATTATCTCACTTATGTTCCCATTTATAAGAAAGGCCAAAAAGACTATCAATATCTACACCTTCATCTTCCAAAACTGTAAACATATACATGATAAATTCCTGACATTCTTGCTGAATATTCTGAGAAAATTGATTTAGTCCTGCACATATGTCTAAAACATTCCTTAGTTCTGAAACACTTGCTACTTCACTATCACCACTGCTACATTTTTCAAATACCGAATTTAATGAACAACAAAATGTTTGCTCCCGATTTTGTACAATCTGTTGCTTAACATTTTTTAGAAAAAAAACAACATTAACTACTACATTTGCATAGCAGTTGACACCAGACCTGTTTTCAAACTAAAATCCAACAATCTCTTCAATACTTACCTTTGTCTTACGCCTACCAACGACAGCTACATCTTTTTTTCTTCGTTTGTCGACTACTTCGGCACATTTTTCCTCATTTCTCCTTTTCTGACCAACCATACGCCTTTCAATTAAAGGATATTGAGGTAAACTTGGAGCATATTCTCTTCTTAACCTATTATACTCCTTCACACAATTTAAATCTGCACTAATCTTTGTCTCATCATAATCAATTAGATAAAGTCCACATAAAGTTCTAACTCGAGATAAAGCAACATACACCATACCCTCTTTGAATACAGTGCTTCCAATATTTACCAAAGCACAATCTATACTTAAACCTTGAGATTTGTGAATTGTCACTGCATATGCCAAACAAATTGGAAATTGCTTCCGACGGACATATAAGTCTTTCACAAGCAAAAAACGAGTTGAACAGCGACTAATTTGTTGAACTTCCTCAATTCCATCAAATTTTATTCTTAAAAATTCAATCTCATCTCTATTTGTGTAATTGACAAAACCAACATTACCCATTGCTCCATTTACCAATCCTCTTTCTACATGTAAATTTCTCCGTAAAATTATCTGACAATTTAAACATACATACAGATTTTTCTCTAAGCCAGCAGTTTTAGATATAGATTTCTGAAGAGAATCCAATTTTAACTTCAACTTTTCAGACAAAACAATAGTACTACCTTCATGCTCTATTCTATCTTTAGTTTCCAGTTTCTTAATTTCTTGATTTTCTAAATTCAACATTTTCTCATTAAAAATTGAACATTCTTTGAGAGTTGGCATCAAGCATATGACTGACTTATCTGCTACCTCTTTACTATATATTTTCTCAGGTACATTATCTTCATTAGGAAACAGCTTGGAAAGTAATCGTGTTCGTAGAGTGTCTTTCGCATCTTCTGTTAGTTTTCCAATCCTTATATCTTGAAGAATATTTCCATATTTAGTATCCTTTGCCTGTCGCATATTTTGAATCAGTTCGGTCTAAGTATCTGTTGCATTCTTAAATGCACAAAAGCAAGCATTAAATTGGATACCATGCTTACCTCATCAATAATAATAAGTTTCATTTTTTTAAGGACTCTAGAAACTTCAAAACAAGCTTCTCCAGATAGCTTGTTATATTGTAATTTATTTTCATGTTCAACTGGCAGCATCAGTAAACGATGTAAAGTAATACCTTTAATATTATGTGCTGCCCAACCAGTTGGAGCAGTAACAACACACGACAGTGTTGACTGAGTTCTTTGCTGTAGATATGTAGTAATTCCTTTAATTAGGAAACTTTTACCAGTTCCAGCTTCTCCACTTACATATAGTCGAATAGGTTCAAATGACATACATGAGCAATCTTTTTTCTCATGACGAAAGCCATGCTCAATGTGCTCTGTCACTTCATCATATGTCTGTCTTTGCTCAAGATTAAATTGCTTCTTTAATTCTTCTAAGTTTATTACTTCCCCTTGACCTTGCTGCATTGCTCTTTCCACCTCATCCATGGCAGTGCCTGCTTCATTTTGGATAGTTGATTGTCCCAGTGGATCTTGACTTAATGAAGCCGAACTTTGACTACCTTGTGAACTATCTCTAGCAATCTCCGCTGCAATTGTTGCCTCTTGCTCTATTTCATCATTCAACATTTGGAGATAATTACTAAAAACAGGACATTCGATACTACTTTTAGATGCGTTGAATGAATCTTCATAACTATCAAAGTCACCAAGTAATATGGCTGAGATACCCGCCACCCCCTCTCAACACACTCCCCAAGGATGGGAAACCGGAAACCGTTCTGAAGTCTTTGGAAGACGGGAGGGAGTAACCCTCCCGGCCGTATTTATTAAAATATGAAACAAAATCAAAACATTAAATAAAACAGTTTCATATTATGTACAATTTCATTACCACATTGCGATGTTTGGCTAACCTTAACAGATTCTCTAATACAAAGGTTCTCCTAGCCGAACTAACATCCTACAAAACATTTACTTGAAATTTTGAAATTGTACATCCTAACGTTTAAGGGCCAATGGCAAGGTCGTAACCGGTGTCAAGATCCCTAACCCAGAAATATCGCCCTCACTTGTGAGGAGCGGCCCAGAGGCGTACCTCAAGTGCAATTACCAATTTCCCTTGACTTGACGGGGGCCCCAATAAAACTCGACGCCACTTAGAGGTCGTACGAGGACTCGTGTGAGGTATCTAGAAGGTAGCGTAGACCCCCCCCCAAACCCCACACAACTTACCACATCTGCCGTCGCAGACGTCCTGGCCCGGGAAATTCCCCAGGAGGGGGCTGTAACCCCTCCTACCCAGGAAGGGGCCTTGACCGCCTTTCCTTTTCTTTCGGCGACCCATCCTTAGAAGGGACCGCCTCCCCGTTGAGGGGCCAATGGCCACCTCCCCCGAGCGCTCCCATCCGTGTTGGGTGACGCCCACTCATAGGGATCTTCCAATTAGTGCTCACCGATCATGACCTTACCGCCCGACCAAAATAAATACGACAATGCTAACTAAATGACTAAACTAAAAAGACAGTAGCAACTACACTTTTATTAAATGCATGCTTACCAATGAACACTAAAGCAGAATTTCTTTATTTGCGAACTGTAACACAAGTCGACCATTCTTTATTACATATTCAAAATCATCATGATAATAACACAACCTGTAAACGAAAATCAGAGTTATCCATCAACTTTTATTCAAAAACCACTTGCTGTCCTCAGGGGCTGGTGGGTGGGTCAAAATTGGCTCTTCGTTCCGTCTCGAGCTCACGTGCAGCGAGGAGGTGCAGCTTCAGAGCACAGGAACAAGAGGATGCCTTCGGATCTTGCTTCTCCTTTTATCCGTCTTCAGGGCGGGCGTAAACCCGCCCCTGCCTGCCCCAAGGGCGTGGCCAGCCGCGTCGGTGTCTAGGCCAACCCACTCTAGGGCGGGAAAAGGCGCGCCCCGGCTACGCCGCTTCGGGCATACCAGCCGAGACTCGCCTCCCGCCCAAGATGGCTTCCCGGGGGGATCGTGGTACTCCGCCATACGTTCGGGGGGACCGAGTGGTCGCCCCTTTCCATATGGCTGAGATACCCGCCACCCCCTCTCAACACACTCCCCAAGGATGGGAAACCGGAAACCGTTCTGAAGTCTTTGGAAGACGGGAGGGAGTAACCCTCCCGGCCGTATTTATTAAAATATGAAACAAAATCAAAACATTAAATAAAACAGTTTCATATTATGTACAATTTCATTACCACATTGCGATGTTTGGCTAACCTTAACAGATTCTCTAATACAAAGGTTCTCCTAGCCGAACTAACATCCTACAAAACATTTACTTGAAATTTTGAAATTGTACATCCTAACGTTTAAGGGCCAACGGCAAGGTCGTAACCGGTGTCAAGATCCCTAACCCAGAAATATCGCCCTCACTTGTGAGGAGCGGCCCAGAGGCGTACCTCAAGTGCAATTACCAATTTCCCTTGACTTGACGGGGGCCCCAATAAAACTCGACGCCACTTAGAGGTCGTACGAGGACTCGTGTGAGGTATCTAGAAGGTAGCGTAGACCCCCCCCAAACCCCACACAACTTACCACATCTGCCGTCGCAGGCGTCCTGGCCCCGGGAAATTCCCCAGGAGGGGGCTGTAACCCCTCCTACCCAGGAAGGGGCCTTGACCGCCTTTCCTTTTCTTTCGGCGACCCATCCTTAGAAGGGACCGCCTCCCCGTTGAGGGGCCAATGGCCACCTCCCCCGAGCGCTCCCATCCGTGTTGGGTGACGCCCACTCATAGGGATCTTCCAATTAGTGCTCACCGATCATGACCTTACCGCCACAGGCCGGATAGTTGACCGGCTATCCGGACCCCCCACACAACTCCTACCTAAAGGTCATGTTATAACGTTTTCAGCCATGCCAAGAAGTCTCCTATGAGTAACTCATTCCCCACCCGAGACAAATGCACACCATCCCCCAAATACATACTGTCATCATTAATACACCCATGTGAAATAGAATGCAGTGTCTTGGAACGGAACAACCTACTCACTTTGTTATTAAGCTTTCTAACAGAATGATTTAAAGCCGGAACCGAAATAGCCACCCGCCACACTTTTCGTGGGATCATATGGGACCATGCAATTGTGCACCCTGGAACTCTCCTAGCTAACCAACTTACAGTGGAAAGCATTGCCTCAAGGAGAAGTCGTCTACCAGTGATGACCAAATCATTACCCCCAAGATGTACTATGACTACAGCCGGCGGTGACCTCGTCCGCCCTAGTAAACCCTCAAAAAATGATTGAAACTGGTCAATACAGAGACCGCCTCTTCCGTAGAAGGACACACTGTACCCGTATTCCCCAGCCACGTGAATCATGTCACCTGCCTTGAATACGTCCGCGGCACGTCTCACGTATGAGTGGCCCACGACCCACACCTCCTTTCTCACAGCCGGTGATGTCTGACCGCTGGCCCGGTGTTGGGTCGACTGCAAAGTTCGCCCCGCCTCGTAGGCTTGCGCAACTGAAAACCAAACAAAAACAAGAAGCGTGAGTACATTGTTACAGCTTCACAACATGTGCAACCGCACATACCTTTTATAACAATTGGAGGACCAACGCCCCACCCGTTTAACTTGTTCAACATTCAGACCCCTGGCTGTAGCTTCTGTAGCAGCCCCTATCCGAAAGGAATGGGTCCCAAACTCGCCCGGGTTCAAGCCCGCAGCGGCAATCGACATCGCAAGCACCCGCTGAAACTGAAACTTTGTCAGTGGGGTGGCGTCAGCGTGTCTCAACAAGGTCCCCCCCCATGATGCCACCCTCGGTGCTAAATAATCTTCTAGACACCTTACCGGGCACATGGAGGACCCGGGAATCCTGCGTATGATTACGCAGTCACCCATCCCACTTTGATCGGTCTTGGACCTGACAAATGAGACCGTCATCGTCTCCCCTCTGATCTGGACGTGCTCCTGGCACAATCCTCCTGTCACATCCTGCTTGTTCCTCGCCACTAGTTCGCTTACCCGCATAGCCCCATGGAATGCCAGCGTAAAAGCGGCTCGGAATAACACTGTCTCAAACTGCGATGAACACGTAGCAGGGAGTCTGGATAATAACTGGGCCAGCCTATCCAAACCTATCGGGCGCCTCTCGTCTACTCTGCGACCCTCAAGGCGTTGCCACCCCCGTAGCGCTTTCTGTACTACGAAAGACGCTGTCGGGTCCTGGATCCCATGAGCCCTAGCAACAAAAGAAATGGCAGCCCGATGCCTCTGAGCCGTGGCCACCGATTTCCCAACCAGGTGTAAAGACATCAGAAAATTTACCACCCACTCCTCCTGTCCCCAAAGCTCCTCTCTATCAGTCCCCAAAAAGGCTAAATAGGACCGGAACGCCCCTTCATATGCCTTCCTCGTCCTGGGTGCTAAACTCTCTCCCACGAGGTTACGAAGTTCGGGGCACCGAGAGACCAGAGAGCTTCGGGAAAAGGGTGCCGGCTCCGGGTCCGCTGTGGGAAGAAAACCCCAGAAAGCCTGCATACGAAAACGAGACAGTGCATCAGCTGCCTGGTTCATTACCCCTGGGACATGTCTAGCTTTGAACAACACATTCAATTGCATACACAGTAAAACAATTTCTTTTAGTAATCTCAAAATCCATTTGCATCGTGCTGCCTGGCTATTGATACACTCGACCACGGTCATATTGTCAGACCAGAATACCACAGAGTGATCCTTGAACCCTTCGGGCCAAGTTCTCAGGGCCACTAAAATGGGGAAAAGTTCCAGGAAAGCAATGTTACTTGTCAATCCACTGTCATGCCACCATGTCGGCCACTTTTGTGCCGACCATCTTGTGCCAAAGATGGCACCAAAACCTATGCTCCCTGCCGAATCCGTCCACAGCCCCAGCTCCTCAGAGGACACGGCCGGTTTGTTCCAGACGACTCGACCATTGAAATCCGCCAGGAATGCCAACCAAATGCGCATGTCCTGGCGGACCTCAGCCGAGAGCCTCGTGCGATGATGGCCTTCCTTCAGGCCGACCATGGCTTGAGCAATCGAACGAGAAAAGGGGCGGGCCATTGGTATAACCCTCAGGGCAAAATTCAACTGGCCCACTAGCAGCTGTAACTGATGTAGTTTGACCTTGGATCCATTTATACACATTTGCAGGGATGTCTTGAACTTTAACACTTTTTCGGCTGGTAAACGAAAACAACCTTCATCGGAGTCCAACTCGATCCCCAGAAACTCGAGGCAAGTGGACGGCCCCACAGTCTTACCTGGTGCCAATGGCACGCCAAACTGATTCATCAAGACACAAAATTGTGCCAAAGCCTGCCCACATTCCGGATCCCCGGCTGCCCCCAGGAACAAAAAATCATCAAGGTAATGCATCACATTTCGGAAACCCGTCTTCCTTGTGAAGACCCATTGTAGAAAACTACTGAATTTTTCGAAATAGGCACAAGATATAGAGCACCCCATCGGCATACACCTATCCATGTAATAATGACCCTGAAACATGAAACCTAGGAGACGCTGATCGTCTGGATGTACCGGGAGCAACCGGAACGCTGATTCGATATCAGATTTTGCCATCAGCGCCCCGGGCCCCAGGCGATTCAAAATGGCTACGGCCTCATCGAAGGATGCGTACCGCACCGAACACACTTCTGGGTCTATCGCTTCGTTTACGGAAAGACCACGTGGGGCTGATAAATTATGTATCAGCCGAAACTCACCCGGGTCCTTCTTTGGGACCACACCTAAAGGGGAACAAACAAAGTTAGGAACCGGTGGTACACTAAATGGACCGGCGACTCGACCTCGAGTCACCTCTTTCCTGATCTTATCCTGTACCACGGTCGTATGCTGGAAGACCGATAGCTGATTTTTACATTTCGCTGCACCTTGAAAGTCCCCCACTGGGATGCGGAAACCATAAGAAAACCCGTTCCGCAACACCCCAGCAGAAGTACGATCCGGGTATTCACTGAGCCAAGGAATCATCGCCAAGGTATCAATCGGGGTAGGTAAAGGCACCCCTCGGACTATATTAGACCTGTTTGGCGCCTCCTCTACCCCCGTTATCACCCGTTTTGGCTCTGCACGTGGACTCAGGATGGGATGATTGCCCACTACATTCGTGCCTAAATTTGCACGATCCCTGGGGCCTGGTACATTTACCCCTGTTGAAGTTCCAACAAACCCCCTTTTTTCCTGTATTTCCGGCAGGCCTCAAGTAATTGTCGGTACCTGCACCTGATCGAAAGGGCGTCCCCGCATACTGGCGGTAGGATTCGCCAACGTTACTCCCCAACAATGGCACTTTCAACATACCAGTCTCCTTCATTTTATCCCAAGACACAGAATCATAACAATCCCAAGTTAAGCTTTTATCATGTTCTTTAGCCTTTCTAAACAGATTATCATAGCAGAACCAATGATTACCCTCATGTGATACCGAGTACCCCATGATTCGAGACTGATAAATCGGCAATTCGTGCAGCAGATCGGGCCTTCGTTCCCCCAATATCGATGTAAAGACCCCCCACGCTTTGCCCCAATTGCCAATATTTTCGTTCACCTTAAAGGCGGCCATTTTTGCGCGCCAAACACTCGGATGCATGAGATCCTTCTGGCCCTTAACATGCTCCATTTCATAGTGATCAGTAAGCAACGAGAAAATGTTTACATATTCTCCCGCCCATATCTTCTCCTTAATAGCCAAGGGAACATGCTGACCCACCCTTTCCCTACGAGAAGGTGCTGACTCATCCCTTGCAATCGGCAATGGCCGCTTACCTGAACCGGACGGCGTCTCTGCGACCGAACCTGTCCCCTGTGGCTTCTCTACTACCGCAGCCGGTGTGGATACCTTCGCTGCTTCCCGTGACTCACGCAGTTGCTTCATCAGCACCTGCGCGTCGACAGCCGTGGCGCCCTCACTATCTTTACCCAACCACGCTGCTAGTTGTGCTGCCAGCTCAGGCGGCATATCGTCCCCGGACACGGGGGTGACCACAACGGGAATCGGATTCCCTCCCTCCGGCATGGGGGTGGGTGCCTCTAGCGGGGCACTAGGGCCCGGGATGTCTTCCACAGCTCTCCCTCTCCTGGGCCTCTTGTTTTTCCCTCCCGGGGCTGCTCCCGCCAAAGGACGTTTCGGTCCCCCTTCCTCGTTTTCATCCATTCGCCTCTTTAACTCAGTCATCTCTTTCATAAGAACGCGCAGCATCTGGTCAGTAGTCATGCGCTTTCCCGCCTTTTTCGGCATTCTCCAACAGAGTATCTGGAAAACAAACAAGAAAGATTACAACGCTCAAAATTGGCTCTTCGTTCCGTCTCGAGCTCACGTGCAGCGAGGAGGTGCAGCTTCAGAGCACAGGAACAAGAGGATGCCTTCGGATCTTGCTTCTCCTTTTATCCGTCTTCAGGGCGGGCGTAAACCCGCCCCTGCCTGCCCCAAGGGCGTGGCCAGCCGCGTCGGTGTCTAGGCCAACCCACTCTAGGGCGGGAAAAGGCGCGCCCCGGCTACGCCGCTTCGGGCATACCAGCCGAGACTCGCCTCCCGCCCAAGATGGCTTCCCGGGGGGATCGTGGTACTCCGCCATACGTTCGGGGGGACCGAGTGGTCGCCCCTTTCCATTCCTCTTCTGTACGCCATGGTTTAAAGAGTTGCAAAAGAGCAAAATAGTAAAATTCTCTTTTGTCAGGTGTATCGCAACTCAGTTTTCGATGATTAATCAAGTGTCCTTTTCTTTGTTTCAACAGACATCCTTCATGTCCAATTACAGCGTGTACACCTTTATCAATATTCTCTGCAATATTCCTTTTAAAAGTGTAGTTTTGAAGTATTTCATACAGACAAATGTTTTCAAGCAGAGTACTTCTATTTGGATAGTATGTATCCAACATATTTGTTTTCAGAATGTCTGTACTGTTTGGTTCTTTCTGGGCTAAATATTCAATTTCTTGCACAGGTTTCAGAACACGGTTTCGTGTTTCTGCAAGACCCAAACTCACCCAGAGAATAGTCCTTGATTTTGCATAAAGACTTGCTGATGATAACCGATCACAACATTTATATGCTCCAATTTCTCGATGAGACAACATCTTCAAACTGTACGTATACAATTTCTTGCTTAGGCTCTTTTCATGAGAAATGTCTTCCCACATCTCCTTCAGTTCCGTCTTTTCAGATTTCGTGATGTAAGACGTTACATATCGAGCCACAGCAATAGAGTTGTCTGCAACATATTGTATGTCCATGTTAGCATTCCACATGGACAAAATGACTGGGTTATAGTCATTTATATATTTGGATTCTTTACCTCTTCTTAAATTGTACGTATTTTTAGGTGACCTACTTCTGATGTTATGTCGCAAAGATGACATCAAATTGTTGACTCTTCCTTTTGAAAGTACCGGTCGTGCAAATCCAAAACGACATTTGGTGTAGAATTTACTCTTTGATTTGAATTTTCGCCGACAATATTTTCCACAACGATGACTTTGAAAG
This sequence comes from Lissotriton vulgaris, assembly GCF_964263255.1. NCBI lineage: Eukaryota > Metazoa > Chordata > Amphibia > Caudata > Salamandridae > Lissotriton > Lissotriton vulgaris. The sequence continues at coordinate 510,647,801 of NC_141687.1, read as the reverse complement.
CGTAACACTTTGCCTCTTAAGTCCTTATCAGTTGTACTATTAGGTATGTCACAAGTGGCATACTGTTCAATAAAAGACAGTACAGTCTCATCCGAGTCTGTTCCAAATTTAGGAGCATCCTTGATCCATAACAGCATATGAATATGAGGAGCACCTCTTGCTTGATATTCTTTTCTCCAAAAGAAATCCAGTACTTCACCAAGAGGCGGATTTTTCTTGTTTGTAATAAAAGACATCATAGCTTCAAATCTATGATTAAAATATCTGCAAACATTAACCGGATCTAACGAACACAGTTCTCCAGGTGTCTTGTAGTTTATATTTTCTATGTTTGCATTCGCCTCCCGAAGAAATTCAAGTAAATCTTCCCAAGCATACTCTGCACAGCTTAGAGTTAAAAACCATGTAGGTGCTCCTAAGTTACTAAGCATGCACTTCAAATCTCCATGACGACGGTACCAATACTCATTAGTACCACGCTGACAAGCCATTAAATTAATTAGGTGTGAATCCAAAACTATCTTTCTGTTGCACTTTATCCATAAATTCCTTTGCTGAAATATTTTGCAGATGAACTCCACTTTTTAAGATATGGTTTACTGCATAAGACAGACCAGATAAGCCACTCTCAAACAGAAGATGAAACAAATATGGAATGCATTGGCGAAACCTCGGATCTTCTGCATATAATCTTGTTGTCCGGTACTCAGATGCAGGAATCTGCATAGGTCGATCATCATATCGTGTACCTTCACCTGTAGGGAATAACTGTGGAAAACAACGACCTTCCAAACTGTCTTCCCATACACTAATAGGATTTCCTTTTGCTTTTTTCATCTGAAATAATTCAATAGCATTCCCTATTGCTTCTTTGGAATGCAGTGGATGAACACTGTAATGCTCATAAATTTCTTCACTTCTAAATAAGTCAACTTTTCCATTTGTCCAATAGACAAATCATTGTCCTCTTCTTCACTTACTTCTTCTTCTTCTACGTATACATCTTTATAGTACTTATTGTTTTGGACTAAATACAACGTTGCCTTCTTGACTTTTCTAACATCCACTAAATCTTGCCAGATTTTCTTACTCTTTGTAGGTACACCATTAACTAGAATAACTAGAGGTTCCTCTTCTACATTTTCAACACCAATTGTTTCTATATTTTTTTTTAATCAAGTGGCAAATATACAACTCTACCCTTTAATCCTCTTTGTAAATCTGAAGGATTTAATTTGCCAGTCTTAGGCTCCATACGAACAATAGCCTGAATAGGATGTACACATTGAATCAGAATAGTCTCATAAGTATTTAAATCCATCAGTTCCGATGGAATATTTATCAACTCAAGATTATTATGGACAGCTCTAGCAGGCATTCTATTTTCATTTATTTTATTATAACAATATTTACAAATATGTTGCTCAAAACCCAAATCAAAATAGTTTTCCACCAACAAATAAGTTGCAAAATCTTTCCATTGACTATTACTTTCATCTTCACTTTTTAAATATAAATCAACTAACCTAGTTTGACTTTTGTAATGAATGCGTCGACAACAGACAGAAGGAAAATTTGGTTTCTCACCTGCAATAACCTTAAACTTTGTTATTTCCCGTTCAAAATTTTCAATATTAACATTTACAACATTTTCTAACACATTTCCTTCTATAATTATATCAGTTTCTGCATTATCTTCCTCTGGACCAAAATAACTTACCTTAATTTCTACACAAATCTTCTTAACATCTAATTCACATCCATGCAAATGAGCACTGTTTAACTGTTTAAGTTTAAGTGCTGGACTTTTTGCATAATACAACTTTCTCACTAATTTTCTCATTTTGGTATGATGTACTGCTAACATCCTGAAGTGATGAAACACACTCTGGCATATTTTTTTAGAAAGACAAGCCAGAGAATGACCTTGCAGACCTATTTTTTCTCGCACTCTGCAATGATCTAATTCTTGCAACATTACAATTTTTTTTTAAGACTTTCTTTAGTGTACTTACGTAAGAAATTGCAAAAGAAATCAATTGAATCCTGTCGTACACTACTAATGCTACTATAATTCCAACTGTAAAAAGGAATATTAGGACGTCCCTCTAAAACTTCTCCAGCCATCACCTCTTCTGCATTTCTAACCACAATTTTCATTTTCTCAATTACACAACCATCCTTCACCTCATATGCTCGACCACTGGTGTCAACTGCATGCAACAAATCGTTACTTTGAAAGTAACTCTCTTCATTAAAAAATGGCTTAGAAGTTGAAGTATGCATCCACTTCCCAGAAAACACTTTACAAAAATTACTTCAATTTATGTGTCTCTTCCATTTACTTTTAGCTTTTAAAACTCGGACTGCCTTATTTAGTGTATTTATTCTATTAAGTACTAATATAAATAATTTTCTTTTTGTCTCAAACGCCCCCTCTATATGTTCTTTCTTCTTATAAAAAGCAGATCTTCTTTTACAAACTTTCTCCTTTTTTAATAAAATCGAAACTACTCTGTTATAAAACATACGCTTCCTGATTTGCGTAAACTGATTCGTCCGAGTTTTACTATAAAGATTTTCCTCTCTGCTGATTACAGAAACATTTTTATGTTTTGTTCCATTTCTCCATCTCGATACTGATAACTCTTTTTCCTTTAGAACGTTATCGATAACAGTTTTCCTTTGACATAATCTTCTTTAAAAAGTTTTGGTTTTCTTACCAGGAGCACTCTTCTTTTTATCCGTCCTTTGTTGTTTTGATAATTCTTGAATTTCTTTCTTCTTCAAATTGTATGTCCGTTTATAGAGCTTTCTTTTTTCACTTCTGGTCGGCATACTAAATTAAGTTTCTGATGAAAATGACAATCTGTAAAACACAAACATAACAAATATTATAGTTGGCTACTAGCATATAACATACAAATTAAAACCACAGATTCATTTTCTAAGTAGAATAAAGACAAAGAAACAGTCTCTGAACAGAGTAGGAAATCCTGTAGTGAATGTTGGTTCTAAATTTATTGCGAAAAGTGAGACAACGGGGGGTCCCGATGCCTATGGTAACATCCTGCACACTTTCACGTGAACCATTGGGTTCTCCTCAGGTGTATGTATATACCAAAATAATGATAATTCAAACTGTTTTCATTTGTATCAATATTCTTTGTTTATTCTTTCTTTTTCATTCACTTAAATCCTTTTGTTTTCAAAACAGTCTTGGGTCTCATCTCCCATTTACCCAATGCATTTCGGGTCTATGGTGACCCTTCTTCGGGGGTCTTATGTATTCCCGCACTTGACTGTGGAAGTTCTGCTCCCGGTTCTAAATTTATGACAGTCGATAGCTGTGTTAACATTATAGACGTATTTTCTAATTCTATTTTTTAAAGTATACAAACAGTACACTTTTTTCAAGAACTATCGGTCATCCTAGTGCTTTAATATTTTTTAACTATAATCTCTTTTACACTTCATGAGAACATGTCTTGTCACTCTCATAAAGCAGATGAACGACGAATAGGACAAGAAAACTGTCTTCAAGAATGCTTTACTATGAAAAATAATTTTATTTATTTAAAAGTTCATAATTTAAAAGAACTTCAAGCATAACGTCATCAGGTACTTCTTGTAATTCATAGTCCTCATCTTCAAAACACTCCTCATCCCCTTCCACCATCTCTAAGTATGCAGAGTCCAAGGAAATGTACATAAAAACACCATTTTCATTTTGTATTTCCTCCTGAAACACTGCTTCTAATAACTTGTCCATCAGTTCATTAATAATTTCAAAATGAATTTCTTTTTCTTGAGAACAATTCTCCATCTCTATATACTGTTCGATGTTCTGTATCCTTTTAAAAAAATATAAAGACTAAATTATATCTTTTTCATAAATATATAACTGAAAAGTACCTTTACTAATTTTTAAACTACATATATTTTTTATAATTTCTAACTTATTAACTACATATATTAAGATAGCACCTTCCTCTTGTTTTGAAAACAAATTGTCAGTATAACCCTAAACATTAACACTGTTCCTTTTTTTTGCATTAAATAATTACTGCTGTAAAAAGACATTTTACTGTAAAATTTGTTTTTAGATTTTTTAGACATCAGAAATATTGATAAACTTTATAAATAATTTTTAGAGATCCATTTTCTGAGTTCTGAGTTCAGCACTACAAAGTGCTATTCAAACTATATACACTCTGAAGAGAAAGTTCACATTGTACAAACCATAACATTCACTTAACAGATTACTACTTCCCACAGAGACAGTTACTTTTATGTTTGAACAGCATACTGAGCATGTGAATTTCATAGCATATACAAAATTTCATGCTAACCATGAAGAACCACATCATAATAAAGCTCTGCAAATATATGTAAAACAGTGCCTATAGATAGTACAGTCAGAGATATACAGGAAAGATACCCATCACACCAAGAGCCATATCATAATACCCCTCTGTAAATGAAGAAAAAAGACTGGCAAAGATAATACAGCATGATTTCAAAAATAATGAAGACTTCGCAAGAATTATTCCATGGAAACCGGAAAGAATTATACTCAAATGATACGTAAACCTGAACTCAAAAAGAACACATGCACCAGGCCCATAAAAAGTTAATTTCAACTGTCAGTGGAAAAATATCTCAAAATACATATCTAGTACAAGCAGATACAGACATGGCAAAAATAGAAGATAAAATCATGGTCCAAACCAAAATTTTTACAAATATTTTAAAAAATCTTCTTTATTATTTTAATGTGCAACCCAAAAAATTGCCTTTCAAAAATACCAACTCACCTGAAAAAAAGAATATAATTTCTGAAATTCAGCGAAGTGGAAGGCAGGTTATGCTGTTCAGCACCAAACACTATAAAAAGAGAATAATGAAATTTAATTAACATATTACAGACATATTTCTTACACAACATAGAGCCATTGTAGCAAAGAACAAGCATAACAGATACATTCCCCAAGATTCTCTACCATTAGATATCCTAATGCCTAACTAAGTTCAATAATTATTTATTTAACACATGCCATAACTAAATATAAAATAAAATATCAAATATAGAGTACAAAATAGATACAGGACAGGAGAGATACAGACTACAGGAAAGAGAGAGACAGTAGCAGGAAGAGGAACATAAAGAGACAAACTAGCATTCAAAGCACAAACAGATAGGCAGAAAAATAACACCACCACTGAAAAGTCAAGAAACAAAGGCAAGGTACAATAAAGAAAAAGATGACCATACAGAAACAAAGTAGAAATAACAGACAAAGAACAAAGACGACAAAAGACAGGAGGTACAGAGACAGAGAGGACAGAAGGCAAACACTACAACAGGGTGAAAGAGAGCAGAAGGAACACAGAGATGGACAAACAAGGCACAAGAGAGAGAAAGATGGAGAGAAGAAGAGTGAATAAGAGGAAAAGAGATATACACCACCATACAGACAATCTAGGAGGAAGACTGAGAACAGGACACAGAGAAGCATACAAAAAGAGCACGAGAAGAAGAGAGATATCACAAGGGATAGTGAAGGTAAGAGTGCTTTCAGGCCAAAAATAAAACAATCTCAGAAATGAATAAATATAGTGAAAACCACAACGAACACAAAGAGACCAAGAGAAACAAAAAGAATAGGATACAAAACGTCTCATTTATGAAAGACTTGCGCTACAGATACGTCACTTTTTCCCATGTTAAAAGTGATGCCCCGGCGGCGCAAGGCCTTCATAATTAAAGGCCCATGTGAGGGAGAACAACAACTGCATAGAGAGAAAAGAGACACAGCAACGGTAAAAAACTGCACAGTAGACAAAGATACAGAGGGCGAGCCAGACACACTAAAATATATAAAGTAAACAGCACAAAAACAGTATGTTGAGAAAACGAAAACAGCAACACAGATATATGTATACTGACTCCACTAACTTAGTGCAAGAACGTATCTGTTACAAGAACTTCTGCATAATCTTAAATCACAACTCTTTTTTTCCCTTTACCCCCACCACTTTCCCCTCTAAACTCTCACCCACCATTGCAGCTCTCGGCCACAAACCACACTGTAAATTTTGCCCTCTAATTTTTTACATATAGGTATGGTACAACACGTAACAAAATACCTACAGCAACTAAGTACTAATACCTTTGACACAGATTAATAGCTGCACAATTTAACTAAAAAGTCTGCCTACGCCAGGCCTCAAAAGTGCAGCCCAATACACAACAAGCCTACCTTTAAGAAACTGCCTGTGCTGAAACTCGAACAGACCCGGCCAACTTAAAGCCCTGAAACTATCTTAATTTTCTCCTCTCTCTTTAAACCAGGAGTCTCCAAACCAGTTCTGAAGGGCCGGATCCATGCCATATTTTTGGGATAACCCCATTGAAAAACATGTAGTAATTTTTAAAATCAGGCTTGCATCTGGCCCTCGAGGACCGCTTTGGAAACCCCTGCTTTAAACCTTTACATTTCATTTTCAAACCACGTTTGCTTTCCATAACACACGTTTTTTTTCAATGCTCCACATTCAACGCCTAAACACTTTTCCCTTTTTAGTATCCGAAGCCTCAACTGCAACATGGCTAATGCACGAATTAATTAGTCTACCTTTCCCGTTTTTTCACTCTTTAAACTCTATAAATTTCTTCACATAAATAGATACCAGCGGCTCAGTACCTCCTACAGTCATAAAACTAAGTCGCTCCCTTTCACTTACAAATGCCTTTGAGACGGCAAAAAAATGTCGGGCAGATTTACAATCCCCTTACGCCACTTTAGCATCACTTTTAACATGTGACAAGTGAAGCATAACTACCGCACGGAGCATGTTAATCTGCCCCTAAATCTTTATAGAAATGACTGTACTCAAACATGTAATTAGTCGTTCACATGCAGGCACTTTCAATCACATGACTTATTTAACTAGAAGCGCTGTAATGTTGCATGTCTTTTCCAAGATACACCAGTGCCTGCTATAATGCTGACTTTTTCTTTATTCTTCCACAGTGGTTATTTTTTTTTTATGTAATGAAAATTACTATGACTTTTTAAACGGCAAAGCTTACGCGGTAATAATCACTCTGCATATGCTTCCCTATGAATTTAGTTTATCTACCCCCGCATGGGAACCTTGATGTTTCCATCTGGCCGCGAATTCCGGCCTTGAATCCCAAGACATGAACAACAGTCTTATTGTCACAAAAACAAGTTACCCTACCATCTGTTCGCAAACATATCTTTCACTTAGCTAATATTCACAGAGAAGTTCATTCCTTATAAAATAGTGACCTTCCTTTACAATTTGCTGAGGTGACTCCCTTAATTTTTAACGCATCCTCCACTTCAAGACAACCCTATTTTTTTTATAACTACTAAGCAATGGTTTAGTGACTTGTCTGCCAGAAATTATTTCAAGTCATTCTGCTACTCTTCACTCCATAGTCGGCGACCTATTTTTCAGGACTTCCTGTTCTACTACCAGTGCTGCGACTTTTGTGTTCCTATCTTGTTTATTACAAAATGGATGTCCCTCCTGTCTTCACAAACGAGCCGGAGCACTTAGAACTATTTCGCCAGAGGATGCTTGAGTACTACGGCATTTTACCACTCTCGACTTTGATTGCATCATATCGATTATCATTTCGATATTCCTATTTCACCTGTGTGCAGCCTGTATTTCATTGCCTGAGCTGTGATTTCATGGGGGCCCTGGACTTATGTCTCTGCAACTTGGTACCTCCTGAAGTGAATTACAATCATCTCATGAATCCGTTAATTGATCATGAACAGCTTTGATCCAACGGAGGGAATATGGCCTTTGCATCGATACAAGGAGTTCTGGGTCATTGGAATATATTCGCAGCGGCGCAAGATTTCCGGGCACACAGCTACATAGAAAAGACACCGAGTTGCACTCTGATGGTACTAGAGGCTCCGGTAATTGAAGACCATGTATGTTGTTTTCCTCTTTTCAATTGGATGGCTGACATGTTTTCGGATCATAACAGTGACTTCCTTTTAGAAGCGGTAGCTGCTTATTTCGCCTACACAATTGTAGGATGACTCTTATGCAAGCCATTGACGTCCACATTTTGTTTTGCCTCCCTATCTTTTTCACGTTTTCTTGGATTTTTGTTTTACATCAACAGACCTATTGGCTTTACTAACAGTGGACATTAAAATTTCCTGCTGGTCAGATTTTTGTGTTTTATGTGGACTACATTTTTTTTCCTCAGCTACTCGATTTCGAACTTAAGTTTTTATTAAACTCTAATGTCAACAATTCAGTTGCATATCTTATCTTATCTTATTTCAAACGTACTCGGAGCAAAACTGGCTAATATATGCTACATGTGCCCTGATTAATGTGTAAAGATAGCAAGTGTAAACGCCATTTCTCCTTTGAACTGCTTATTTCCGCCTCACACACCTCTGCTCCTTTAGTTTTCCATGAACTGAAATATTTTTAATGCATACGACAAAAATATGTTCTTTCACTAATATTTCCATTACTTTTCGTGCTGTATTTCAAATGGAATACTGAACCCTTCAAAAGATATGTCAATACAGTAGTTCTTCTCAACACTAATTTCCAACAGATTACATACATGCACCTCCAGCCAACTTTTAGCTTTTGGTGCCTTTTTTTTTCCTTACACAAGAGCATAACACAAACTTGATAGTGCTTCGCATACAGAGAGCTGATTGTTAATGAGCTGATGTCTAACCACTAGCATTTTCATGTATCGTTCCTAAACTGAAAGGCAAGACACCTTCTTAGATTTAATAAAATATAATGTACTTCCTCATAACAGTGTACAATTAATTTTGCTAAACCATATTCGTTTTACATCAACTATACCGTTTGTATTCTATGTACTAGTGACTATACCAATTACTTTGTTTCTTGCAATGTCTGTACTCGTATTAGATAAGAGACTTGCCTTGAAAACAGTGCATTTCTAAATAAACATTTCAAATATACACGTTCTCTCTTTTAATCCATAATCTCAACTGAAATAATTGTATACTAAAAGAATATTCATGTGTTCCACGTAACCTCAGCTGTACTAACTTCATGTTTTCTTTTGTCGACCTGACTTACTCATACTAGAACCCGCAGGCCTATGACGGCCCGTCAACCCTTTCTTAGTGGGTCGCGCACCATGTAAACAGTTGTACCTCTGTAAAAAAATAATTTATTACTGTTACCAAGCACCGCCGCAGTTCTGCTTGACTCAGTGTTAATCACTGCTCCCCCGCTTCTACTGACCAGACGCTATGTCGTATTTCACTACTTATCACGCTTTCATCTCCACAATAACAAACACTTCTCCGCCAGCCACCAGAGAACAGAGTGCAGATGCAGAGGCACTAAGTAGTGAAATACGACATACCCTCTGCTCTGTGGAGCCAACCGAGCAGTAATTGTGAAAGTAGACATTCACTAGCGCTTCAAAAAAGCATCTCAATTATATAAATATTTTTTTGAAAACGTTCCAAGTACTTTGATGCGACTATCTGTGTGTGCCTGCACAGCAAACTTCCTCAGCCCGGACTGAAGGCAGACACAGACAGACACACATACAGTAAGATAACACAGGGCAACGGAGACGGAAAGCAGAAGGGAGATTAAGATGGAGTCAAACGGCAGGAGGGAGAGAGATATTTGTATACTCGGTTTGCTACCTCAATGTATGAAGGCATGTACTGCACAAACCTGTGTACAACCTCATGGTCAGAACTTTTCATTTTATTTTACTCGACCACCTCCCCCTCTCACCCCACCCCCACCAGTGCAAGCCACGGCCACAAACCACACTGTAATTTTATCATCTGACAGAAAGTTTATGAATACCTTAATCATTACCACTTTTTGTCGACGGTTTCACATTTCTACTACACGAACCTGTGTACAACCTCATGGTCACAACTTTTCATTTTATTTTACTCGACCACCTCCCCCTCTCACCCCAGCCCCACCAGTGTAGGCCGCGGCCACAAACCACACTGTAATTTTGTCGTCTGACAGAAAGTTTAAGAATACCTTAATCATTACCACTTTTTGACGACGGTTTCACATTTGTACTACACGAACCTGTGTACAACCTCATAGTCACAACTTTTCATTTTATTTTACTCGACCACCTCCCCCTCTCACCCCACCCCCACCAGTGCAGGCCGCGGCCACAAACCACACTGTAATTTTATCGTCTGACAGAAAGTTTATGAATACCTTAATCATTACCACTTTTTGTCGACGGTTTCACATTTGTACTACATGAACCTGTGTGCAACCTCATGGTCAGAACTTTTCATTTTATTTTACTCGACCACCTCCCCCTCTCACCCCACCCCCACCAGTGCAGGCCACGGCCACAAACCACACTGTAATTTTGTCGTCTGACAGAAAGTTTAGGAATTCATTAAGCATTAGCACTTTTTTGACGACGGTATCACATGTAATGTACCATTTCTCTGTCTATCTGCATTATCTGTGTCTCTGCTGATACCATTTTTTCATTTCAAAATCAACTTCTCTCATTATATGTAAACGCTTCAAAATCACACAATCTCTATATTAAACATATTTTACATTCCATTTTTTGCTGTTCAGCAAAATTATATACAAAACTATGATTTACATTGGAAAGAATATGAAGGAAAGGCTCGCAACTCCCATTAAATTCACAGGACTTCAGGCCCACACGCCCCTCCCGTCTGGTGTAGCAGCCTAAGGTAACATATATATTCTAGGTACACACACCGCCGCACCAGAACGTTTCACATCTCTATAAACATCCATTTGAATGTTAAGTAGGCCTTGCAGTTATTTTACCCCTCCTAAAAGCCCCTGCACCTTTACTCTGCCAACTAATTAAACATTCAAGTTTGCCTAACAACATTTTTTTAATTTGCTCCCCCCCCCAAATTTCGTTCCAGTTTCGTCTCTGACTCACAGTGATTTTAAAAAACTAAACAGTAAAAGATTACATAAGAACATGACTGAACACCATTTAGCTTATTGAAATTTATTATGCAAAATGTAAAACTAATAATTGCAAACAAATAATGTCGATAAAGAGTGATGAAACGCGCTTATAGATATATAATTGACTTCAACTTTAATTTTCTCAGCAACTACTGAACGGATTTACACCATTAAAAAAAAAGCGTAATCTGCGAGCCGGACTCTACCGTTTTGCCAAATTTCTTATAAATCCATTCAGCCGTTCGAGCTGTAGCCGTGTCTAAACGTCCTATGGAAAATAACATAGAGAAAACATGTTTTGGGACCCCCCTTTTATCTCAGCCCCCACTTGACGAATCCCCCCCCAAACTTTCAGGGAAGGACCGCAGCGGACCGAGCCATCTTCTTTGAGAAATTTGCGAAGATTCATCCACCGGGGCCAAAGTTAATCCAAATAGAATGTTGAGGATTTCCTATGGAAACTAGGTCCTAACTATAACTACCTACTGGCAACCGCCAGTAGGATATATATATATAGATATATATATATATATATATATATATATATATATATATATATAATTTGGACATGTCACAATATTTAGAGAGGAATGGAGATATGGTATCTTATTGGTGTGCATGACTCCACATTAGAGCCTACTCCCTTTCTATATACCTCATACGGTAAGGAAAGTTCCTCAAAGAATAGGCCACAATGGATGAATAAGGAATTTACCTGATGTAAGTTCGCTGCAATAGATATACGACGATGTTTCAATAATATTAAACTTGATGGGCTCACAAAGTGACAGGATTTCTAGAGAGAAAAGTGGTACAAAAATACTATTTAGGAATCCCTACTAAAAATGTATTCTAGTTCAAGGTACTAGCATTAGGAAATCCTCATTCCGAAGTTTACCTGGTTCAAATGGAGCCTTGAGTAAATGCGTTAGACATACGGTGATGTCCTACTAATATTAAAATTGATGGGCTCACAAAGTAACAGGATTTCTAAAAGGCAAATAATAAATAATTACCCTTAAGAAAACTCTACAAAGAAAACGTTTTGATCAAAGTACTGCGCATGAGAAAATCCTAACTCCATAATTTACCTGATATATTTTTATCCTGATTGCCTATGACATAGTCCAGCTCAAACCAGTTCTGGGAGCTGTTGACTTCTGCACTGGCGCGAAACTGGACAAAGGACATGGGAGTATACTCTGCACTGTCCAGACCCTCCCCTGGGAGGGTCCCCTGAATCTGTCCAACCCTCTACCATAGGTACAAAAGGGCTTACCTGGCTGTAGGACCCTAGATTCGATGTGGACAAGATTCCGATCAAGAAACCACTGACCTTCGATCGTCTGGACACTCTGGAGTTCGCTGGACTTCGACTGGGCCTGACTTCGTCTCCCTCTCTGTCCAAAGCATCGTCCGTGCCCGTGCACCATACAGGCTCTGTGCAAGACCTGTGGTGCATCAAGGACAACTGAAGTGTCTCCCTTGGGGTGAAGGAGTCACTCCATTTGCAGGCACCGGAAAGCAAGTGACTGGTCTGCTGATCCGGAGCTCCTGCCGACTACGAAGACTACAGCAACACAGGAGCTGGGTTCCTATGTTCCTTGAGTTTGAGCTGCTCTCTCACCGAGTTTGAGACCAGTAGTCCTCGTGGGGACCGCATAACCCGAACCCTGTGCACCCCATACATTTTCAAGGGCATATGCTTGTTGGTGTTCCCCAACTTCCTGCTTTGCCCAACCTCTGTGCACATTTTGTACGAAGGACTCTGGCCTTCTCGCACTCTGTGCCCTGCAAGATGATACTTTGTGAAACTGTTAGAGGTCACCTCGCGACTCCTGTGCCTTTGGCACGTGGGTCCATTTGGTTGCTCCAGGCTTGTTTTGACTCCCCTTGCAGTGGTAAGACCTCTGGTCCTTGCTGGGCCAGACCGTGACTTTCGGCGACCTTCTTAATGGGTTGCTGCTGCCAAAACTTGTTGGTGCTCCCGCCAGACACTGACCCCTCAGCACTCAACATCTTTCATGGGACAGCCTGTATCCAGCTCTTGGTCATGTTCAATATCTCCTGGTCCCTGTGGCTGTAGAGTCATCTCATTCTTCGCACCTGAAGCACCCGACATGGGTGGGCATTCTTCTACCAAGCCCCTGGTTACTCCTGAGTGACCCAGACTCTGTCCCCTCTGCTATCAGGTTCCTTCCTTCAAGAATACACCTGTGGGTTCAACTGGACACTTTTCTTATTTCCAGCGGTGGCATTTCTTTGAAGACTCCCATTGAGAACAACAGCGGTTTCAAAGGCCACTTCGACCCTATGCACCCGGCTTCCCTGGGATAGGTAACTCTGGTATTTCAGTATCCACGGGTGGAGTGGCTCTCCACCCTTCTATGTTCCAAAGGATTTCCTCGTAATCCACTGGGAAGGGTCCTTAAACACTAAATCTGCAACAGCAACTCTCCAATTGAATTGTACGTAGCACAGGGTTGTGTTTTCACACTACATCCGTCCTCCGTGGGGTCCCTACTTACTCACCTGGGGTGGTTCCTTGGGGTCCCAGCAATTCTACAACCTCTAGACACTGTCTTGACTTGAGTTGTGGTTCTTATACCGCTATTTTAGTATATGGTATGGTCTCCCCCTGGAGCCCACTGTGTATTAGTGCTACTTACTATTGTTTCTGTGCTACAGTATTGTGTGTTTTGTGTTTATTTGCATGTAGCAGATACACTAATCAAAAATATTCATGATTTAAAAGGTGGTATTAGGATATAGACACCCTTCTCTTATGAAAATCTATCACACTGAATCTCATGGATTTTATCAATTACAAATGACTTGGGATTTTTTATCAGGTAAAATATATACAGACCCAAATGGTGAACTCTCTTGGGGCCCGATGTAGGTGGCCGTTTCAGGCCATTTACCGACCGGCAACGGCCGATTTCGGCCGTTACCGACCGGTAAATGGCCAATCGGTATGTAGGGGCCTAAATCCAAGGCCACATATAGGTAAATCTACATTTACAAAATCGGTAAAATTACCGATTCGGTAAAATACCGAATCGGTAATTTTACTGATTCTGTAAATTCCATATGTAGGTGGGACTCTTCTGAGTCCCAAAGGCCTTAACGAATCGGTATTTTACCATGAAATCCAACTTCATGGTAAAATACAGATTCCGGTGTGCATGCACATGTGTGCATGCACACCTATGCCATGTGGCAGGCAGGCCTGCCCCTAGGGCTTGTATGCCTGCCACATGGCACCCAATCCTGTTTAGGGGGGTGCCAGGGGGTGTCAAAGTGACACCCCCTGCACCCTTGTGAATTCTTTAATTACCGATTCGGTAAATACCGAATCGGTAATGCCTAATCATTCCTATGGGCTTCAAAGCCCATAGGAATGAATGGGCAATCGGTAATTAAAGAATTGTTAAGGATTCGGTAACGAATTCAGATGTTGGGACCTACATCCCATTTACCGATTTTGAAATACCGAATCGGTAAAATTCGGTATTTCAAAATCGGTAAATGGGATTTACCTACATCGGGCCCTTGGTCATGAAGAAACATTTCCATGTGTACACCATAGTTTTACAGCATGAGGTATTAAAATGTTGTTTGGTTAGAAATCAGTTATTAGCAAAGGTTGATTTTAGAAAAAGTGGTAAATTGAGGGAGGGAATCTGTACATGTAGCAATGCTTTTTTATTTATTTACCAATATTCATTTAGTAATGGACTGCTGTCTTTTAATAGACACTCTAAGGAAATTTAGTAAACCTTTGCTTTTAATATATAAGACAGTGACACTTTTTTTTTTTTAGAGATTTATATAGCGCGAACTAGACCCGAGACATCCGGTATCGGAGCGCTTCACAAGAGCACCAGTTATGTTACAGATGGATTCATTTTTGTTAGGCACAGGCAGATTAAGTGATTTGCCCAGAATCACAGGATATTGAGCGTCGTTGCTGAGATTCGAACTCGGTTCCTCCACTTCGAGGTCGACCGCTCTATCCGCAAGGCTACATCCTTTACATCCTGACTCAGCATTAAAATGTTAGTTGCTATGAAACATTTTGATGTGATGAGGTTAGGTCACGTTTTACGTGCTTTTAAACATCTGTCTCTTTAATAGATTTAATTGTGTATTTGATTAACTGTTTTAATTACAAATTTGTATTCATCAATTTATATTTTAACTGACTGCAATGTGCATAGTGCAGGGAAGGGAAAAGCCCACTAGTAACCAGGGTGAGGTGCCCCTCGTGACACAGGCCTGAGTCCCCCACTACCTGTAACCTGCACAGTCTATGACCTAACTTGGAAGGGCAGATTGGTCATGTACTCAAAAGGGATGAGGAAAGCACAGCAGTGTTTCTTACAACCTGTGTGTGCCGAAAAAGGGACCGAAATGATGGCACCATGGGCACAGAGGAGAGCCACCATTTATAAGAATGTTTGCCACTAGCTGCAAATTTCAGTGAATTCTTTCTCTTCGTGAACACTAGGCTTTTTCTGCTAGTCCCAAAGAGAAAAAAAGCACCTCAAACTCTCTGTTCTAAACAGAACGGATGGTCTGATGGACTTACACCGAGGGCACCAAGTCCATCAGGCCTGCCAGTGGAGCCAACAGGGGCTCCTTGGGTGGAAACATGACAGTCCACCCAACTCTGTGTAGAGCGGGTGGACTGTCCCATAGGGGGGGCAGTGGTACTCTGCCACATATGTGGCAGGGTACTCTGTCTGCAAAAGCCTAAATCAGGCCCTAAGCTTTGTGTTGTTCAAATACCATGCCCTTCAGACTCTGCAATACTTGTGTAGTTTTCAATTATTATATTGAGGATGAGTTGAGATGATTATGGATGTATTCTGTATTGGCTATTTAGATTATAGAATGATCTATTCAGATTCCTGCGTGCCACACATTAAGGCGGTTTAGCTACGATTGAGAAATATTCATCTTCTTGCAAAAATAGGGAAATGTATTTTTCATACAACTTAAGTAGTATTTTTAGGGTACAGAATTACACCTGAGAGCCTTTAGATTGATCATAAGTGAATGTTACAATATTGCAATAGCCCACAACAACTTCTGTGAAAGCTGTTCAAAGTTTGTGGGCTTTTCCAATATTTATAGGTAGTTCATTCATCACTTTTTCTGAAATTGTAACACCAATTGTGCAGTTACTGTGAAAGGGAGCAGTTTGAATTTTTGAGAAGTGTCAAATCAGGCCTTTTGCTTTGTTTTTTTGGAAAAACATTTTTCTATAGTTCCTCTTTTCCAACACCCTATTAAACCATATAATGGGGTGAAGAAGAAACTCCTGGCCATTAAGACATCTTTTAAAAAAAGGAAAAATGATTTGTTGGGGGACAAACATTATTGAAGTATATAGGTAATTTTCTTATTATGCATGATTAATTAAAACCGTTGCATACATTAAATGATCATTCAAATCAAAACACAATTTACTATTACAAAAGATTTAACCAATTTTAAAATGATCCACATTGTGTTGTACATAAAACTGTATAAAAAACGCAATTAGTATTTAGTAGGTTAAAAGTCGATCTCATGTGGGTTGTGTTATTAATCCTTCACAGAAAAGGGGAGAGGGTCATACACAACTCTACCACCGAACCCCCTAATATCACATGTACACACATAAAGGGATGGCGAGGAATAAACCTCAAGTGAAAAATAAACAAGCAGTGGTACAATTATGTGTTTTGAAAAACTGCCCTTACTCACACACAAATGTGTGTAACATGCTTCATCATCGGGTCTGCTTACAAAACGCCCGGGCGTAGCCACGCGCAGGGCGGAGCATAGGGTGGGGGAAACACAAAACACAACGACGGAGACAAACACAAATGTGACAAACAGTGTTCACAAAAAGAAGTGTTAGCCCAAGAATGGGTAACGTGATAGAACAAAGTGCAGTCAAAATAGTGCTGTTAAAACTGGCTCATGGATACCTGACCAGCCTTTATTCATAGGTTCCAAGGTCAGGATTAAAATGAATGTAGGATGGAAGTGTTAATGAAGAAAATCAGGATCCTCCAACACCCCTCCTTAAACTGCGATAGTCAACATGTTTTGACCATATTATAGTGCCCACATTCAACAGGTCACGTCGGCCTTCTTCAGGACATTTATCAGTCCCAGTCTTGTCTAGCCCCTTACCTTAATCAGGCACTTAAGAACTAAAAACGATCAAATAGATCAGTACCATGTGGAGGAAATCCTCCCATCACAGAACACAAATACTGTGGAGAGATATAAAATGATTCTAGCAGTTCAAAAAAGGGGGGATACATCAGGTGCACATATTAGATGTTAAATAAATGCGCACTCAGAAAAATTCTAAATGGTCCCAATATCTCCCCCTGTGTGTCCTTCCTAAATGGTAAAGCGAAAGCAATATGGAGTACTAGCCCCCGAGTATCCAGAGGGTTCCCTTCCTCCAACCAGTTGCCTCCACAGAGTGTTAAATGCTAAACCATCCTGGCCAACTGTTCAAGCATTCTACTCCCCCGTATGTGTCTTACTGTTCCGGTAAAGTCTCCAACACCTCTTGTGCCTGTTCCTGTGGTGCCGCGGAGGTGTCTGCGAAACGCCGATACCTCCATTTTAAGCTAGTTACCAATGGCAATCAGCCAGTAAACCGTCACAGGCGCGCCTATGTCACGGCGCGCCTGCGTCACGCGACAGTCACAGGCTGGGGCACCTGGGAATTGTAGTTTATTCATTGCGACCTTCCGATATTAATGGTAATGCCCACTGATAAGGCATACAGTTTTTGCCTTAAAAATGCAGTTTCCCTTAAAAAATCCAACTGAATCAGACGTGATAATTAAAGACTCCCACGAGTGAAGAATTAGCAGCAATCCTATTCTTGGATAGAATTTAATATAAAGTAGCAGGTTAATCACAGAAGGAGACTAATCTATACCCATCCATCTACCAAGTATAGCGGAGCAGTAAAATTTGCCAAATAGCACAAATGTGAAACACAAGTATACCATGATAGGTTAAACAGCGTCCACTCTGATTTCAGGACATACACTTACCACCACTCGATACTCCAGAAGAAGATGAAATATAATTTATAAATTATAAATGGTACAGTGGTAGAAGGCATCCCTTAATATGTGTACCCTGGTCAAAATCTCAGAAATAACTCAGGGTGAGGTGTAGTACAATTTCTCTTCCACATAGAGTGCACCCTGGCCCAACACAGAAGAGGGACTAAGATAATATTTATGTATTCACCATACAGACCAGTGCACAGTATCACAAACTGATGTTCCTGCAGAGTTGGTGGTGGCCTAGTATATATGTGTTCACAGCTTGTGAAGGTCACCTACTCAATGTGTGCCAGGGTATGTCATCATTAAGGCTTTTGAGGCGGAAAACCCATTTCTGTTCACTCAAAAACAGGGCTCTGTTGTCATCCGTCCCCTAAGATCCCAAGTGTGGTTTTTCTATGACCGTCCATCTCAAGTCCTCTGAGGTATGACCCGCCTCAGCATAATGTGTATTCAGCTTAGCATTAGACCTGCCACATCTAATCATGCTGCGATGTTCCATTATGCGGGTCTTCACCTTCCTACTTGTCATGCCTACATACTGTTTTGCACATGGGCACGCGATCACGTAGATAACTCCCTGTGAGTTACAATTAGTATGTGCTCTCTGTTCCCAGGGAGTTGATAGACCCAGATCAATACACTTGGTGTCAGTAGTGAGATGACAAACACTACATGAGCCATAGCAGAAGTGACCAACCACTGGTGGCAAGCCAGTGATAGTAGCCAACCTGCCCTGTGTGCGAGGTACCCGGGGTCCGGTGTCAATCAGTAAATTTTTGAGATTTTGACTCCGTCTGTATGAGAAGAGAGTTTTTTCTACATCCAAACTGCCAGAGTTCAGAATCTTCCAATTTTTAAGTAGCGTCCGTCTTATTTGTTGGGATAGCAAAAAATATATGGTATCCCAACAGGTAGAAGTATAAGGAACAATTTTAGATGAGATATGTAAAAAACATTATCTGTAGGAAGGGAAGGGAAGGAAACTCAATACATCCGTATAAAGTGCCAAAGGCATCATGTTTATCAGAGGAAAACAGGGTTTAGTACAGTTATGACAGCACTGTAGTAAAACAAATAATACAACCCAAATTGTACTTGGTGCGTGAGCAGTGCAATTAGTGAGCAAGGTGGCGACGCAAGTGACAATAGGATGAGCGTGGACGGTGCAGTGAAAATTGGTGTCAATAATGTACAGTGTTATAAGAACAACAATATGGCTACAAATGATTTCCAAGTAGTATGTTCATGAAGTAGCTTAGGTCCATATTGTGGGTAGCGCCTATAGCTGGGCTGAATAGTCAACGGCGTTTCGATCCATGTGAATGTGGATCATCTTCAGGACTGGGAAGAAAGCACAGAAGATCCCGGAGAGCTATCGGCCGCAAGGAACGTACCTCCTATGAATGGGCAGCGGCACCAATAAATCTGGGCAGGTCGGGCGTAGTCAGGGAAACGCCACGAATGCCGGAAATAACTAGTGTGAAGCTGGGGGTGTGGTCATGTCAGCTGGGTCGTGACGCGTGTATGAGGGGCAGTCAAGGGGGCGTGACTAATATGTCTGAGAGAATCCCCTGACAGCAGCCATGCAGGGACCGTGTAAGAAGTAATGGTCCAAGTAGAAAGAGTCAGAGTGGTACATGTAAGCGTAAGCAGTGTCGGGAACCAAAGTTGCATGGGCTCCCGATGATCATTGATTTGGGATTACAATAATTACATTTGGCAAGGGTGGAAAAAACTGTAAGTAGTGGATCACGTTTACATTGTGGAGAAGAAAATACAGAGAAGTCAACGGAAGTAGAATTTACACATAAAAACACAGAAATGACATAGTAAAGGTTGGAGGGTTAGTTGAGTATCAAGGAAAGACAGGGGAGACATGACTTGTGGAGGGACTAGATGGCTATTGTACTATTCCACTCGTCAATAGTATTCAGACCACGGTTGACGGAGTCACAGTAAGTCATCCATTTGCATTCGCATCTGTTGAGGAGATGTTTGATGTCACCGCCTCTGGATGGAAGGGTCACCTGTTCAATCACTTGCCAGTGGATGTCGGTGTCCAGATGTTTCTTTTCGAGGAAGTATGACTCCAGTGGGGCAGTAATGTTCTTGCAGTTGATTCTGCTCTTGTGTTGGATTATTCTGTTTTTGACCAGTTGGGTGGTTTGTCCCACATACATCAGGTTGCAAGGGCATGTGATCACATAGATGACATTTTATGATCTACAGTTTGTGAAGTGTTTCAGTTTGTACGTTTTAATTGTTGTAGCAGAAGTCTTTAGTGTTGGAGGTAAGGTCACAGACAGAACAATTCTGGCACTTGTGGTGTCCAATTACTGTTGGGAGCCCCCATGCTGCAGTAATAGTTTGATTGTCCGTTGTTTTTTCTTTCCATGTAATCGTGTGTACCAAGTGTGACGCCAAGTTATCACCCTGTTGGTAGGAGAATAGGGGCGGTTCTTTGAAGGGTTCTAATGTTCACAATAATGTCCAGTTCTTTTTGATGATTTTATCCACTTGATTGCTGGTGAGACTGAATTTAGACATGAAGGGGATCCTTTTCATCAGTTTTTTAGGTTGGGGTGTCAACAGATGTTCCCTGTGGCAGTACCATGCCCTTTTCTTGGCCCGAGAGACAAGGCGTTTAGGATATCCTCTGCTGCTTATTTGTTGGGAGGCAGTATTAAATGTTGATACAAAGACAGGTTTATTAACTTCTGGTCTGTTTGTTTTTGTTAAAAATGATTCCCGAACAACATTTGATGCTCTCTTCTTGGCATGTTTAAATATCCTTATTGGATAGCCCCTTTCTTGTAGTTTAGTAGACAGGAGAGCCGCCTTTCTGTAAAATCGTTACGTTCAGAAAAATTCCGTTGCATACGGAAGAATTGACCAGCCGGTAAATTCTCCCGCATTGACCTAGGGTGAAAGCTATTAAAAGCTAGCAGTGCCTTCTTGTCTGTAGGCTTGTGATACACTTTGGTATGAAGTACCCCCCTCTAGGTTCGAAGACCAAATTAAAAAAGGGAAGGCTTGTTTTCGTGATAGTGGAAGTAAAATGCAGAAGCGGGTTTTTTTCATTGAGCCATTCTTAAAACAGATCACCCTTCCATATGACTAAGATGTCATCAATGTACCGACGCCAAAGCCTCATTTGAGCCCTCCATGGGCAAGCGTCGTCGTAGATGACTGAGTGCTCAAAGGCACCCACGTAAAGGCCTGCCAAGCTTGGCGCGAAAACGCTGCCCATGGAGGTACCATGAGTCTGGAGATGAAGAGTACCAGCATATTCAAAAAAGATTTTTGTAAGGGCAATTTCTGCCAGGTGCAGAATAAATGCCCTTGATGTTTGACACAGCCAGTCCTCCGAAAACAGAATATCCTCGAACACCCAAAGGGTTTTCCTCTGGGGAATATTAGTGTATAAGGCCTCAATATCGAGGCCTATGAGGAATTCCGTATTCGGGTTGAAGGGCATATCTTTTAGATGGCTCAAGATATCAAAAGTATCTTTTAAATAGGCTGGGAGTTTCTGGACCAAGTGTTTCAGAAAGACATCACAAAATTGTGACAGAGGTTCCAGCAGAGACCCCATCCCGGAGACAATAGGTCTTCCAGGAGGGGTTCTCGTTGGTTGTGTTATTAAGCAATCAGTCCCCCAAATTCATTAGCAAAGTTTTTGCTTGCTTGGTTAATATTTTTCTCCGAGAAGTTCTCTTGCCACTCAGGGCGTTAAGGGCAACAAAAACAGCTTTAATTTATGTCTTTTGGTGAGCTTCGATGCTGTGCTTAAGTATTTTAAGTAACTTTTCTGAGCTGACTAAAGTAGTACCCAGGACCATCATGTGGAGATAGTTCATAACCAGCAAAGATATGTTTTTCAGTCTCTGTTCGGTGAGATCAAAGAATTTTGTAAGGCGACAATTCAACTGTGCTAAGTTGGATTCAAGTACAGGATTACAGCCTGCCTGCAGGATCTGATGCTGTGCTGGTTAAAAGATGGTTTTAATAAAGTATTCCTTATGTCTTTTAGTATATCGTTATCACAGAAGTGTGCAGTTCCTGACCCCAGCTAGAGCATTTACTCCTAGCAACATAGATGGACCATTATGACTTTGTGATAAGTTGCAGACTAGGATATAGTAAGACTGATGCTTTATTATGGCTAGAACACAAAATGAAGGAGGAAATTATTTGACAGGTTATCATCCATTGATTCTGTCCCCAAAAGCTTTGCAAAGTCAATTTTTTTTTAATTCACGTGGATTGATTTTTAGCAAAAATACATAGAGATTAAAACTTCCCATAGCAAACCAGTGGGTTTGTGGAGACCCTTGCCTGTCCTGCTTGGACTCTGACATACAGTTTTAATGGATTATATTATAGAATTGCCCAAAAGTCAAGGTTGCACAGTAATCCTGTGGTTGTAGACCATTTGAATAAGATGAGTCATTTCATGTTGTAGAAAATGAGCCCACATTACTATCGAAGCCCGGGCTGCTGGCGCAAGTCGCCTCTTAGTTCCCATTCTGAATAGTTACCAAATAAAGAGACGGGCGCTGGGAGCAGGAATCACAAGAACAGGATTTATTACTCATGAGGAGAGCCTGTCATTTCGGACACGAAACACAGTGTCTTTCGGGAGGTGCTCTAACAAGTTCTCTGAGACATCGCCTTTTATACCTTACAAAACATTCCTTATTACAATAACGACATTGTGAAACAAGGAAAAGACATCCCCGTAATTCTCATGTCAATCCCACCCCACATATATCCACAATAGAAGCCCTCACCCTGCTGACATAAGGAGGGGGGTTATCGCGCAGCTGAGTGTTCCGCCGATTCTTTGGATGTGTGCGCCTGATCGTATCCCAGGGGGTGGGGAGGCCAGGATCAATAGTGGGTCCTTTGAAGAGGAGTGACTCCATACAATAAGAGGCAGTAAACAGTATCTCCCGGCTTAGGCGATGGCCTCGGACCTGTGTGGACAGTCAATCGCGGAGGGAGGGTTTACCAATAGAGGGGTTATTCATGAAAGGAAAGGAGGTGTTGGTCAGGCGAGGCCATGACTCCCAGGGACAAAGTCGCATTGAGAGAGAGAGAGGTCTTATGACCCGTACATGAGAGAGCGGGGACAGTCAGGTACAGCTGGGGGGGGGGGTTTCGTCAGCTGAGGGGGAAGGATGCTTCTGTGAGAGGAAATGGGGGGGGTGTGCGTGGGTCAATCAGGAGCAGGGTCGCGCAGAGGGAGAGGGCTTCATGATCTATGCATGGGAGAGTGGGGGGTGTTCAAATGCGCGCAGGAGGGACGCCGGGGATTAAAATGAGCGGGCAAAAGAGGCCATGGTGCCTAAAATGGCTGTCATGTACATATGAAATAAACAAAACAATTTGCCAGTACTGTGCAATGATTTACGAAATTTCTTGTTGAAGAGCTACTAATTGCTCTTTCAAAAATGACCACTCTTTCAGTCAAACAGAGTTTTTTGAAACAATATTTTTGTTAATCTTTATTTTTTGTCGAAATTGATTTTTTTAGCTTATTTTTATATTTAGCAGTATTTTGTTTAACAATATTTTTGTATTTTGGCTATCTACAAAAATATACAATGATACGGATGAGGAACAGGCTCATAAACACAGAAATTGATCAATCAAGTGTAGAAAACAATTAGACAATTCACGTACAACATAGACACTAGACAACAATAAACACTCAACAGTATCAAAAGGGATAGGGCGGTGGAAGTTAGTGGCGTTATTTCTACCTGTTTGTAAAGGAAAAGCAAATTTGTCTTTGTTCTATGTACAATTCAGCCTATTTACAGTCAGTAATATTTGGGTCCAACTGAATGAATGTTGACATTTCACAAAAATACGAAACAATCAATTTTGAAACCAACTTAAAACTTTCCAATTGTTACAAACGCTTGGCCACCACACTGGCCAAACAGCCACAACAGTGGCGCCACCTAACAGCTACCACCTCAATCGGTCGACGCGTTTCGAATCCTAGTACATTTAATAGGATTCTCTTCAGGACCACACAAAATAAATCTGTGGAAAAAGTGAATAAAAAACAAACTGTCAGTGGAAAGAGTGACTCTCAACTTTCACTTAGCATCCACACACGCTCGGTTTGTTTACCTGTCAGTATTATCACTGTGGCTTGTACGTGATGATAAACTGAAAAATTAAAAGAATAATTCTTTTCAGACACTATCAATTGAAAGAATCACGTACTCAAAAAGGGACGAGAGTCTGTGGTACTCACTGGGGGGTAATAACATCTAAAACCTCATGCGGGCATCCAAAGAAGCAAGTAATCCATTGGTTTTATAGTTTTTCCATGAACTGGCCTCGAGACTCGATCTGGAAATTAAACAAACAGCGGCTATCAGTGTGCTGTTAAGGGCTCCTCAATACATACATCGAAGAAAAATAACACTACGGAAGGCGGCATTGCCGAGCGAGTTGCGGGACCTGTCGAATTCGAGTAATGGCAGTATCTAGTCTGTTTGTTCTGTGCCGTTGCGGACTCGTCGCTACATGCATTAAAGAGAAGTTGCATTACGGACGGCTACAAGTTGCGGGGACCGAAAACCTAAAGTGTAGGCGGTGTCTAGTTACCTGAGGCTTCGCGTCTCTCTCCTCCAGGCTGGGTCGCGGTTGATTGCAAACGTGATACTGGATCCACCGGGTCGTGTTATTTTAAGTCTGGAGTATTTCCGGGTTCCTGCTCTGTGACTCATGGGATTTGTAGTTCAAGCAGTATGAGTCATGGGAGTTGAAGTTTGGGAATAGTCCACCGGTCCCAAGTTGAGCGCTACCGGGTTTCAATCAATGTGTTGAAGAATAAAGTTTGTCGGGTTGAATAATTGGATACCAGAGGATGCATATTTGATGAAAAAGGGGGCATTTTTCGCGAGGCTGGAGGGTGAAAAAATGAGTATAGATTCACAAACTATATAATTCGGACATTTCATTCAGGCATTGTGTGGTCGTATTAAATTTCAGAATCAACATGGCTTCTCTTTGACGTAGTTTAGCCTCTACATCTCCGCCTCTTGGGTCATGGTCAATTTTGGATATTATAGTCCATTTCAAGTCTTGTTCTCCATGTAGCTCATCGAGCCAATGTTGGACTAGTGGGGCGGTCACGACTTTTTTCTTTATTCGGGACTTATGTTGGGACATCCTTTGTCGGACTTCTTGAGTGGTTTTACCTATGTACAACTTGTCACAAGGGCATACAATGCCATATACCACATTTTTTTGATTTACAATTGGTAAATTGTTCATGCTTCCAGGATATCCCTGCATGTTTAAACAAGTTTCCTTCCATAGTGGATGCACAACAAAGGCATGTGCCACATTTCCGGTGGCCAGTGATAGGTGGAAGATTCACATAGTCTCGTACTGTCAATGTCTTTTGTTTCGGGATCGCTGCTCGAACGATGTAATTAGCAATGCTCTTGTCTTTTTTATAAGCAAACAAGGGGCATTCTGTGAATTGGGTGTTCAGGTCTCTAAGTAAATGCCAGTTCTGGTGGATCAATTTTTTAAGGAGATTGGATGATGGGCAATATGTTGACACGCAAACAGTGCGTTGTTGTTGATGTTTTTCTCTCCTCACAAGTAATTCTTCTCGTGGCGTCCACCAAGCTCGTTTGATTGCTTGTTTTAATAGTTTGGCTGGATAGCCACGGGCTAGGAGTTTCTCTTTTAGGACGTTGGCATGATCCATGAATTCGTCTTTGAAGGTACAGTTTCTGTGAATACGCAGAAACTGTCCTATTGGGAGATTTTGTTTGAGACTCCTCGGATGATTGCTTGAGAAATCTAGTGCCTTGTTACGGTCCGTGTCTTTCTTGAATAAAGTAGTGACTAATTGTCCATTTGCGCAATAAACTTCCACATCCAAAAAGGACATTCTGGTCTTAGAGGTCTGTAATGTGAATTTGATATCGTTTGTCCTGTCATTGATCCAGGCGTGGAATTGGTTCAGTTGTTCAGATGTCCCTGACCAGGTAAAAAAGATGTCATCTATGTATCTCACCCATCCCCCTATCCATTGGAGGAATGGGTTATTGTTGTAGACGAACATTTCCTCATATTGACTCATATAGAGGATCGCCAATTCCGGGGCAAAAGGACAGCCCATGGCGACCCCCTTAATCTGAAAATAGAAGTCGTCACCGAATTTAAAGTAATTCTTTGTTAGGGCTAGTTTGGCAAGTTGTAATATGAATTCAGTTGGAGTTTTTGAAGGATTATCCCGTTTGTTCAAGAAAATCTCTAGGACCTCCAGTGCCTGATCTTGGGGGATCTGTGTGTAAAGTGAGACTATGTCCATGCTTACTAGCAGGTCTTGGGTCTCACTAAATGGTATTTGCTCCAATTTTTTCAAGAAGTCCGTGGTGTCCAAAAGAAAAGATTTGACCGTCAGTGTAAAAGGCTTCAAAAAGAAATCTATAAATTTTGAGACAGGTTCAAATAATGAATCGCATCCAGAAATTATAGGTCGTCCTGGGTTTTTTTTTTCGTTCTTATGTACCTTGGGGAGTACATAAAACAAAGGAATCCGTGGGTGTTTATTGGATAGAAAGTTAAATTCGTTTTTACCAAGAAAACCTTGTTCTAATCCATTATTTAGAATCTGACCTAATTCTTTCTGTAGGTCCAAAGTAGGGTCTTTATTGATTTTACGGTAACAGGTTGGATCTGATAGTTGTTTGGTCGCTCCAAGATGTATTCATTTGTTCCCCAAACTACTATTGATCCGCCTTTATCGGCTTGCTTCACTATAATGTTTTCATTTAGTTTAATAGATTGCAAAGCCGATTTCTGTTCTTGAGACAAGTTCGATTTAGTATATCCGTTTCTTTTCTTTTCTTGCGCAGCCAAGGCTGAAAGTATGGTTTTTTCAAAGTATGTTACCTCCTTGGGTACTTTATATGCTGGAGGGCAGAAGTTTGATTTCTTCTTAAAGCCAGTTGTTTCAAATTGAGGAGGATTCTCCTTGTCCGCAAAAAAGGTTATCAATCGAATTTTTTGGCAAAATTCTATAAATTCAAGCTTCAATCTGACAAAGTCTGTAAACTTAGATGGTACAAAAGTGAGCCCCTTTTCTAGGACACTAATTTCAGATGGAGTTAAAACAGTTTGTGAAAGATTGAATACTGAAGATTTTTGATATGGTATTAATTCTTGTAATTTTGCCTCCTTGTTGACATCTCCCATGGTTGATTGAATCTTGTTTTTCCACGGGGCTTTTGCTGGCCCTGTCCTAAAAAAGGTTGTTGTTGTTGATTCTGGTAGTTGGGCTGATAATTCGACTGATATTGTTGCTGATAATTCCTTTGGTATCCACCTCTTTGGTTATACTGCGGACGGGAAGTTCCTTGTTCAGAGTCGCTCCCTCCTGAGGATGAGGTGTCAGAAAAAGTAAGGTATTTTGTACGAGATCTACCCTGGTTGTCGTTGAGGAAGCGTCTTGCTTCAGGTCTCGAGTAGAATTCTTGTTGCAGATACGGATAAGCTTTTTCAAAATTGAAATTCCGTTTGTCTCTTTCAAAATTATTATCTTTCTGTTGAACAGTAAAATCTTTAAATTCAAGTATCTCTTTTTCGACTCCATCAAGTAGTGTCTTTGAATCCTGAATTAGGGGGTTCGATTTTATTTCAGACTCAAGTTTTTCGATTTCCTCAAGTTGAGATTTTGATAAACGTTGAGCGGTTTCAATAGTTAAGACCATCAGGTCTCGGCTACATTTAGTCTCAATAAAACTAAATCCTTTTTTGTATACACTATCCTCAGTGAATATCACTGGTATGTTCTTCACTATTAGTCCAGATGGTATAGTACCTGACCTAAGATGTTGGAGTAGGTAGTGGCCATGCAGGTCTGTCCTTATTTGTTTTTTCTTCAGGCGGACCAGTTTATCTGATTCATTATTGACTTGAGCTGCATTACTGAGTGTGGCGGAGCCAAATGAAGGAGGGTCTCTCAACAGTTTTTTGATGTGATCCTCACTATACGCAAATGTTTGTTCCTCTGACATAGTTCGGAAAGTGAAAAGATCTAATAATCCTGCCTAGATAGATCTTTTTTTATGAAATCCATTCACTGTCATTCATACCATCAGAAGTGAAGTGCAAAATAAATAAAGAAAAGACAAGTGGAGTTGACAACAAATATCACCGAAGGCAACCAATCTATGGTAATCCAGTAAACGACAGTGGCCACTCACCACAAACCACAGACTGTGGAGACACTTTGTTCAGGAGAAAGAGACTGCTTTAGGTCTCTCACAACCTCGCGGGCCGGCGCCCGCTAAATCAGATAAGTAACAACCCGGGTCTGGCGTGTAGCACAGTAAGGCTGCGCCCAATCTAGAAATAAACAAAACAATTTGCCAGTACTGTGCAATGATTTACGAAATTTTTTGTTGAAGAGCTACTAATTGCTCTTTCAAAAATGACCACTCTTTCAGTCAAACAGAGTTTTTTGAAACAATATTTTTGTTAATCTTTATTTTTTGTCGAAATTGATTTTTTTAGCTTATTTTTATATTTAGCAGTATTTTGTTTAACAATATTTTTGTATTTTGGCTATCTACAAAAATATACAATGATACGGAGGAGGAACAGGCTCATAAACACAGAAATTGATCAATCAAGTGTAGAAAACAATTAGACAATTCACGTACAACATAGACACTAGACAACAATAAACACTCAACAGTATCAAAAGGGATAGGGCGGTGGAAGTTAGTGGCGTTATTTCTACCTGTTTGTAAAGGAAAAGCAAATTTGTCTTTGTTCTATGTACAATTCAGCCTATTTACAGTCAGTAATAGTTGGGTCCAACTGAATGAATGTTGACATTTCACAAAAATACGAAACAATCAATTTTGAAACCAACTTAAAACTTTCCAATTGTTACAAACGCTTGGC
Organism: Lissotriton vulgaris; assembly: GCF_964263255.1. Lineage (NCBI taxonomy): Eukaryota > Metazoa > Chordata > Amphibia > Caudata > Salamandridae > Lissotriton > Lissotriton vulgaris. The sequence goes on along the minus strand of NC_141687.1, from coordinate 510,618,720 downwards.
CACCACACTGGCCAAACAGCCACAACAGTGGCGCCACCTAACAGCTACCACCTCAATCGGTCGACGCGTTTCGAATCCTAGTACATTTAATAGGATTCTCTTCAGGACCACACAAAATAAATCTGTGAAAAAAGTGAATAAAAAACAAACTGTCAGTGGAAAGAGTGACTCTCAACTTTCACTTAGCATCCACACACGCTCGGTTTGTTTACCTGTCAGTATTATCACTGTGGCTTGTACGTGATGATAAACTGAAAAATTAAAAGAATAATTCTTTTCAGACACTATCAATTGAAAGAATCACGTACTCAAAAAGGGACGAGAGTCTGTGGTACTCACTGGGGGGTAATAACATCTAAAACCTCATGCGGGCATCCAAAGAAGCAAGTAATCCATTGGTTTTATAGTTTTTCCATGAACTGGCCTCGAGACTCGATCTGGAAATTAAACAAACAGCAGCTATCAGTGTGCTGTTAAGGGCTCCTCAATACATACATCGAAGAAAAATAACACTACGGAAGGCGGCATTGCCGAGCGAGTTGCGGGACCTGTCGAATTCGACTAATGGCAGTATCTAGTCTGTTTGTTCTGTGCCGTTGCGGACTCGTCGCTACATGCATTAAAGAGAAGTTGCATTACGGACGGCTACAAGTTGCGGGGACCGAAAACCTAAAGTGTAGGCAGTGTCTAGTTACCTGAGGCTTCGCGTCTCTCTCCTCCAGGCTGGGTCGCGGTTGATTGCAAACGCGATACTGGATCCACCGGGTCGTGTTATTTTAAGTCTAGGGTATTTCCGGGTTCCTGCTCTGTGACTCATGGGATTTGTAGTTCAAGCAGTATGAGTCATGGGAGTTGAAGTTTGGGAATAGTCCACCGGTCCCAAGTTGAGCGCTACCGGGTTTCAATCAATGTGTTGAAGAATAAAGTTTGTCGGGTTGAATAATTGGATACCAGAGGATGCATATTTGATGAAAAAGGGGGCATTTTTCGCGAGGCTGGAGGGTGAAAAAATGAGTATGGATTCACAGACTATATAATTCGGACATTTCATTCAGGCCTTGTGTGGTCGTATTAAATTTCAGAATCAACATGGCTTCTCTTTGACGTAGTTTAGCCTCTACATCTCCGCCTCTTGGGTCATGGTCAATTTTGGATATTATAGTCCATTTCAAGTCTTGTTTCCATGTAGCTCATCGAGCCAATGTTGGACTAGTGGGGCGGTCACGACTTTTTTCTTTATTCGGGACTTATGTTGGGACATCCTTTGTCGGACTTCTTGAGTGGTTTTACCTATGTACAACTTGTCACAAGGGCATACAATGCCATATACCACATTTTTTGATTTACAATTGGTAAATTGTTCATGCTTCCAGGATATCCCTGCATGTTGAAACAAGTTTCCTTCCATAGTGGATGCACAACAAAGGCATGTGCCACATTTCCGGTGGCCAGTGATAGGTGGAAGATTCACATAGTCTCGTACGTCAATGTCTTTTGTTTCGGGATCGCTGCTCGAACGATGTAATTAGCAATGCTCTTGTCTTTTTTATAAGCAAACAAGGGGCATTCTGTGAATTGGGTGTTCAGGTCTCTAAGTAAATGCCAGTTCTGGTGGATCAATTTTTTAAGGAGATTGGATGATGGGCAATATGTTGACACGCAAACAGTGCGTTGTTGTTGATGTTTTTCTCTCCTCACAAGTAATTCTTCTCGTGGCGTCCACCAAGCTCGTTTGATTGCTTGTTTTAATAGTTTGGCTGGATAGCCACGGGCTAGGAGTTTCTCTTTTAGGACGTTGGCATGATCCATGAATTCGTCTTTGAAGGTACAGTTTCTGCGAATACGCAGAAACTGTCCTATTGGGAGATTTTGTTTGAGACTCCTCGGATGATTGCTTGAGAAATCTAGTGCCTTGTTACGGTCCGTGTCTTTCTTGAATAAAGTAGTGACTAATTGTCCATTTGCGCAATAAACTTCCACATCCAAAAAGGACATTCTGGTCTTAGAGGTCTGTAATGTGAATTTGATATCGTTTGTCCTGTCATTGATCCAGGCGTGGAATTGGTTCAGTTGTTCAGATGTCCCTGACCAGGTAAAAAAGATGTCATCTATGTATCTCACCCATCCCCCTATCCATTGGAGGAATGGGTTATTGTTGTAGACGAACATTTCCTCATATTGACTCATATAGAGGATCGCCAATTCCGGGGCAAAAGGACAGCCCATGGCGACCCCCTTAATCTGAAAATAGAAGTCGTCACCGAATTTAAAGTAATTCTTTGTTAGGGCTAGTTTGGCAAGTTGTAATATGAATTCAGTTGGAATTTTTGAAGGATTATCCCGTTTGTTCAACTTCAACTCCCATGACTCATACTGCTTGAACTACAAATCCCATGAGTCACAGAGCAGGAACCCGGAAATACTCCAGACTTAAAATAACACGACCCGGTGGATCCAGTATCGCGTTTGCAATCAACCGCGACCCAGCCTGGAGGAGAGAGACGCGAAGCCTCAGGTAACTAGACACCGCCTACACTTTAGGTTTTCGGTCCCCGCAACTTGTAGCCGTCCGTAATGCAACTTCTCTTTAATGCATGTAGCGACGAGTCCGCAACGGCACAGAACAAACAGACTAGATACTGCCATTAGTCGAATTCGACAGGTCCCGCAACTCGCTCGGCAATGCCGCCTTCCGTAGTGTTATTTTTCTTCGATGTATGTATTGAGGAGCCCTTAACAGCACACTGATAGCCGCTGTTTGTTTAATTTCCAGATCGAGTCTCGAGGCCAGTTCATGGAAAAACTATAAAACCAATGGATTACTTGCTTCTTTGGATGCCCGCATGAGGTTTTAGATGTTATTACCCCCCCAGTGAGTACCACAGACTCTCGTCCCTTTTTGAGTACGTGATTCTTTCAATTGATAGTGTCTGAAAAGAATTATTCTTTTAATTTTTCAGTTTATCATCACGTACAAGCCACAGTGATAATACTGACAGGTAAACAAACCGAGCGTGTGTGGATGCTAAGTGAAAGTTGAGAGTCACTCTTTCCACTGACAGTTTGTTTTTTATTCACTTTTTCCACAGATTTATTTTGTGTGGTCCTGAAGAGAATCCTATTAAATGTACTAGGATTCGAAACGCGTCGACCGATTGAGGTGGTAGCTGTTAGGTGGCGCCACTGTTGTGGCTGTTTGGCCACTGTGGTGGCCAAGCGTTTGTAACAATTGGAAAGTTTTAAGTTGGTTTCAAAATTGATTGTTTCGTATTTTTGTGAAATGTCAACATTCATTCAGTTGGACCCAACTATTACTGACTGTAAATAGGCTGAATTGTACATAGAACAAAGACAAATTTGCTTTTCCTTCACAAACAGGTAGAAATAACGCCACTAACTTCCACCGCCCTATCCCTTTTGATACTGTTGAGTGTTTATTGTTGTCTAGTGTCTATGTTGTACGTGAATTGTCTAATTGTTTTCTACACTTGATTGATCAATTTCTGTGTTTATGAGCCTGTTCCTCCTCAGTATCATTGTATATTTTTGTAGATAGCCAAAATACAAAAATATTGTTAAACAAAATACTGCTAAATATAAAAATAAGCTAAAAAAATCAATTTCGACAAAAAATAAAGATTAACAAAAATATTGTTTCAAAAAACTCTGTTTGACTGAAAGAGTGGTCATTTTTGAAAGAGCAATTAGTAGCTCTTCAACAACAAAAATTCGTAAATCATTGCACAGTACTGGCAAATTGTTTTGTTTATTTCTAGATTGGGCGCAGCCTTACTGTGCTACACGCCAGACCCGGGTTGTTACTTATATGTCATGTACATATGGGCACAGGCTTTTACTGGCGGAATGATGCGGTCAATATTTCACGGTATTCATGGTGCCTACAGGGAGGGGAATGGAAAAAGGCAAATGAACGCCGCTTATGTACATTAATTTTTCTAATTTCCACAGTCGGCGCTTTTTACATAAGAAAGTTCATTTCCTAATCGATGGGTGTACACATAAACATGTACGGTTGATGAAAATTTGTCAATACTAGCAGATTGCATATAACCATGAGCAGTCGATGTGATTGGCAGAATGCAATACATAGAATTTTACATTTGTTGGGTTACTACAAGCCTAGGGTGCAGTATACTACACAGTATAAATGCTTCTGACTTTCTCATCAATGTACAGCTCTAAAGGTGACTGACAAACATTTTGAAAACAATACCAAGTGGTTGAGGGAGGAATTCAGTCCAATATATCTTCGTCACAGTGTCTTTTTAGCAGTGAGCCATCACTGGTGGGCTCTCATCCGTATCTTTTCGTTGGCGCTGTTGAGCACCGGCGGTGGAGCTATAGGTCGAGCTCGGATCTATCCTTACGCGTTGCAGGGTGCGGTCAGTCCTCTGCTGTTAGACCACAGTCCTGTTCCCTAACCAATCCCTTTGGTGGTGCCTTATGCTCGGCACCTATATTTCTTTTTACTTCCGTTTGCAAACCTCATTTCCATGTAAATGCTGTTTCTTCTTTCTGAGTCAAAAAGTCATGTGGAAAAAGAGGGGGTTGTTGGATAGTCGGGGGAAGAGAGGGCGGAGTGGGGTCAGATCCTTTCGGACACTTCCAAGGGACCAAGGGAGCAAAGGATAACGAGCAGGCAGGCCCATCAATCGGGCCCAAAAAAGGGGGCGAAGACTTCAGGCACACGTGGGTTAGCAGACTGAGGGCTTCAGGGCAGCCCGGCAAGTTTCATTTTCCACGTTTGAAATTGCTGTCTCGTCCCGTATCTTGTTGCTCTGCAGCTCCACCTTTGGTCGAGGTCACATGTGTCTCAAGATCTGCAGCCAGGCTGTACGTCACGTCCGACCCTTCTCCTCCTGTGATCGTATATCTTTGAATAGGTACAAAACAAGCTTTAGAGAACTGGCAGGAGAAGACATTTATGCATGTGAATTCCTCCTTCAATCCTACGCACTTGGGTGATACGTTCATCGGTCACAGTCAGAAGTCTATTACCATGCAGTGCATATGTCGGCATTCCTACTGAGTTCATGCCAAGTTTATTCATCGTCTATTCATGACACAAATGGAGAGAAATTAGACTCCTATCAACTGCGCATTTCATCAAATTCAACATTTCGGAACCTCCAGCGGAGACTTGTCTTTCAAACCCGAGCCTTAACAGTCTAACATTTCCCTTCAAAGCTGGCTAACCTTTTCGAACAGGGCGGGGGCGCTATCATCGAGAGAGAGGGAGGGTAAACAGGCTTTTCTCGAGGAACGACAGGTGATCAAGGTCATTAGTTATACTTCAAGGACAGCTGATATGGAGCAGGGGTCAATCGGGAGAAGCGGGGACACTTTGGACATTCGCGCTTGAATACATAGGGGTGGGGCAACCTGGGCATTGGAGCATTGGTGATCAATCTGGGCATTGGGGATCGTATTTCTAACGAACTGAAGAATAGGAAGCCATTGACATATAGTCCCCCCTATAAAAGGCCAGATTGGGGGATATCAGTCGTTTTACCTGCCCTTTCTTTCTTAGCCAATTCCAGTTCATTTATTTTGCAGAAAGGAGAGGTAGCGATATGGCAAGTTACAATCGTTTTGGTTTCTGTCAATTTCGCTGAACACCTTCGTGTTCAATAAGTATCCAATCAGACTGGTGCCAGCGGGGCACAATTTTACCACAAAAAGGAAGATGGAACAGGGGGACTCTCATAGAGAGTGAGAGTCGTCCGCAACCTAAACGAGCCATTCGGTACACGTATGACATGTAGAGAGAGAGAGAGAGAGAGAGAGAGAGACGTGTACAGTAATGGGTCATTTAGTGCGCTCACAACACAGAACAGCAGGGGTCAGGTAACACAGAGACGCGAGCAAAGGGGAGACATAAACCCATACAGTACATGCACACAAACTCAGACGAAGGAAGACAGTACATGTATTACATATACAAGAGATTCACGACAAAACATAGAACAGTTATTGGCCAAAAAGATCTCTTTTTGCATGCTGCGTATCTTTAATATCCTGTTTATCTACGGGCTGAGCTCTTTTTACCTTTTCCTCCTTTTTCCTTTTGCTTGCTATTTTTGCGAGCGTTCTCGATTGCTAATACTTACACCTCGGTCAGCCGGTCAGAAATTAACCTGGTCGGGCTATTGCCCACGGTTAGATCTTAGACCACTTTTGAGTTTCCTCTTTTGGTGAGAAGTTCTCCAGGCTGAGGCAACGGAGGGTATTGATCGGGAGAACAGTCGGACAGCTTGGCTATATCTATAAGAGTGTGAGAAGGAGGTGGTACATTTTGAACATCAACAACATTCCTACCTTCCCAGACGGGTGGTGCCTGGGTAACCCTTACCCTGGGACTTTTCCTTGTCCTTTCCCTATCTAGTTGAACATCATAGTTGCACTATCTGGTGTGCTGGTTCGAGTCAGATTCCGTCATACAATACTAACCTGTCAAGTTTCTATGTCAGTCCATCCTCCCAGTCGTTATGTTCTAAGGAGGAACAGTCATATCTAAGTCTATGTCTTTCAAAACTCGTTAGCATAAGTACTATGCTCAAATCCCCTCCTTCCCCTTTCGTCGGTCGTTCGATCATCACTCCTCCATACTTCAGCCGATGTTCCGGCGCAACCTGCAGAAGGGAGGAGAAAGAAGGGGGTGGGGCAGCATTCAAAACACATCAACGCGCATAAATCCGAAATTGTTTTTACCTACCACATACTCGACCTATCTCCACGGGGCGCATTCTCTACCATCTCGGCGTTTAAGCCCAGAGGGACCAGTAGTGTTAGATAGATAATCATCGATGGTCTGCGTATCTACATGAATCACTTGATTGTGGCCTTTTAGGTCATGTGCAAGGGTGGTGGTCAAGTGGCATTTCTTTGGTATCGCTTAAGGGCGTCTAAAACACTTTTCCGGCTGCCTGTGACACATAATGTAGCTGCTAAGTATCGGGCCTTTTTACCCTTCAACCTTAATAAAGCTGCTTATTTTTCGCTTATATTGGAGACAGTGGTAACACATTCGAAACTCATTAATGCAATCGCTACAATTATACTTTTTTTTTTCAATAAACCTTTAATTAAAGAAATGTTGGCGCACAAATACGGGCCTACAACCCAGTGGGCCGGCTACGGAGCAGACTGGAACTGTGCATAAGAGGAACAAAGTCGGTGGCCATTCATTTCATAAAGTGCAGCAGTGCAATAAAATCGTATCGAACTTTCTTAGGGGGCGAGTATAATGCGTGTCAAGAATTCAAGCTTTCAAGAATATCATCTCATTGTCCAACTATTTACTCAATACCTAATGTATATCAATTCATTGTCCAAATGCTCAATCAGTGCCTATTTTATACCAATTCATTGCTTCCAACACATAATTAGTACCCACCCTAAATCAGTTCACTGTCCCAACACATAATCAATATCCATCTTATATCGCTTTCTTTTCCAAGCACATAATCACTATCCATCTTATCGACTTTCATTGTCCAAAAAAATGCATACATATCTTGGAGCATCAAGGCTGAGCAATCAGGGTGCAACAAGGAGTTTGAAAGTTTCATTTTGTATCGGCGCCATTTTGGGCGAGGTCAGGCAGGTCCCAGTATAGTCAGAATGCCTCCACTGACTCGTGGTTGGATCAGAACCTCTTTTGGCAGTTCAAAAAGTTTTTCGCAATGGGGTAACAGACTAGCGATATGAACCATCAGTCAAAAGTGGGGAGGGAGGCAACAATCTTTCCTACCGGGTCATTCTGGTGTTCCACCGGAACTGAACAAATCTGTATCTTTGCAGGGTTTTAGTCATTTCCAAACTGAGGCTGGCGCCGGCAGGAGTGCGCCGACGTCTCGTGGCTCCATCGGAGGACGGGGGCGGGGGGGGCGCCTCGTGGAGAGGTCGGCCTCCCTGGCTCTTTTAGAATCTTCAAGGTTGAGGAGCACAGGGCGTGTGCCCGTCCCGGGCAAAAACCCGCTTTTTGATATGGACCCTCTTCAAGCAGGAGCGTTGGGGTGTCGCTGGAAGCCTCCACCTGGAGGGAGGTGGGGGAGGCTCGTTCGCGCCGCCTCCCCCTTCCAGCGACCCCACGCCGTTCTTCGGCTCCAGCGCTTTGGTATGCCATGCCAGGCAATGAAGATGGGGGGGGGGGGGGTCGGAGGCAGTAAGACATCCCCCCCCGTCATGTGGCGGGACTACCTGCAACTCTCAAGGGTTGCCGCTGGCGGGACTACCTGCAACTTTCCAGAGTTGTCCAAGACATAATTGAAAAGAAAGAAGTGTTGTTGCAGCCATTATAGCTGAAAGAAGCGCTGCCGACCTCGCCTTGGCTTCGGACTTTGATGATGGCCGGATCAGGCAAGAGAAGGGGGCAGGGGGGTCGGAGGCAGAGGCAAGACATCCCCCCCCCGTGGCCTGCAGGGCAGCAGAAGAGGGGAAATGGGGAGACCATCACGATTTTCGGGCCGTCCGCCCTACAGCTTCCCCTTCCGATGGCGGCCAGCCAGGCCCTGCTCTGCACGCGCTGAGGCCTCGCCTTCCGGATGGGCGTAATCGCGGACCTGTTGCACTTCGGGAGTTTCCGGAATGGGGGTAGGTGTCTATTGATTTGTATCTATTCCAGGTTACCGTTATTTGGGCGTGGTGGGCAGTGAGGCAGACATGTTTGGGGCAGGAATAGGCAACGGAGCCTAGCTACCTCGTGGCTGTCTTGCCGTCAAGCTGTCGCCATTTTATATTTCTTATTACGAACTATTCCTAATGTTTCTTATTTTTAGCGAAGTCGAAAGCTCATCAGGGGGTTACTGACTTAGCCCGATTTCTTTTATTTTTCCTTCCTTTCCTTAGCGTGTTTCAAGCTAAAGTTTCTGTTAACAGGGTACGGTGATCACTTCATATTTTTATATGTCCTTTCATTAGGGGCACTCCTGGACGGACCAGATGAGTTACCTCCAATAAATGGTCCGGGTGGAACTAGATTATCAATCAGTGGGGAACACATGTCCCTTCATTAGGGTATCATCCTGGACGGACCAAATGATGTACCTCCAATTACTAGGGTAGCCTCCTGGACGGACCAGATGGCCTACCTCCAATAAATGGTCAATGAGTGGGAAGCATATGTCCCTTCATTAGGGTAGCCTCCTGGGCGGACCAGGTGAGCTACCCCCAATAAATAGTCAATCAGTGGGGAGTGGGTAGGCCTGACGAATCATAAAGGGGCATAACCTACCCTTTACTACTTGCAAAGACTAGACAGACTATTTCTATTCCACGTTATTTGCAAACAGAAAATACCTCAAACGAACAATTCCTTGGACAACAATGTCCAGTCAATCAATCAATCAGTGGGGAGAAAAACAGGCATGACGGATTACAACGGGGACAAACGTCTGCATTACCTGCCCTTCGCTATCTGCAAAGGGAGACAGAATATTCCTATTCGTCTCTGTTTGTGGACAGGGAAGATCTCAAAGAGCAACAATCGATTATTAATCGATATCAAACAATCAGTGGGGAGAAAGGTAGGCATGACGAATCATAAAGGGGCATTACCTACCCTTCTCCATCTGCAAAGAGAGACGAACGTTCCTATTCGCCGCTGTTTGCAAACAGAGAATGTCTCGTTCTCAAGAAGAGAACCAATATTTCAAGTAGCAACCAAAGCTAAATGAACAACAACAACAATATCAGTATTTAAATACCGATTCCAATACAATCAATCAAACAATCAGATGGATAAAACCATCCTACCAATCAGGCGTAAAAACGCCCTACTTAATCTTACCCGGACCGGACCATATGGACAGTTCTTTGTCTTCCTCCTCCAGCGCCCGATCGTTCTCTTACTCCATGCAGCATTCCCGTGGGATTCCAGTTAGGACAGTAGGTCACTCGAGAGAGGTCCGTTCAGAATCGGTGAAGTTCATTCAATCGGCAGCCGGACGAGGGCCCTCTCAAGGCAGGTATACTCCAATCATTTAGATGTTCACCTCATCGTCTGGATCTCTCTTACTGGACCTTATGTCACTGATGGACCCCGCGTTGGGACGCCAATTGTAGAAAATGAGCCCACATTACTATCGAAGCCCGGGCTGCTGGCGCAAGTCGCCTCTTAGTTCCCATTCTGAATAGTTACCAAATAAAGAGACGGGCGCTGGTAGCAGGAATCACAAGAACAGGATTTATTACTCATGAGGAGAGCCTGTCATTTCGGACACGAAACACAGTGTCTTTCGGGAGGTGCTCTAACAAGTTCTCTAAGACATCGCCTTTTATACCTTACAAAACATTCCTTATTACAATAACGACATTGTGAAACAAGGAAAAGACATCCCCGTAATCCTCATGTCAATCCCACCCCACATATATCCACAATAGAAGCCCTCACCGTGCTGACATCAGGAGGGGGGTTATCGCGCAGCTGAGTGTTCCGCCGATTCTTTGGATGTGTGCGCCTGATCGTATCCCAGGGGGTGGCGAGGCCAGGATCAATAGTGGGTCCTTTGAAGAGGAGTGACTCCATACAATAAGAGGCAGTAAACAGTATCTCCCGGCTTAGACGATGGCCTCGGACCTGTGTGGACAGTCAATCGCGGAGGGAGGGTTTACCAACAGAGGGGTTATTCATGAAAGGAAAGGAGGTGTTGGTCAGGCGAGGCCGTGACTCCCAGGGACAAAGTCGCATTGAGAGAGAGAGAGTTCTTATGACCCGTACATGAGAGAGCGGGGACAGTCAGGTACAGCTGGGGGGGGGGGTTTCGTCAGCTGAGGGGGAAGGATGCTTCTGTGAGAGGAAATGGGGGGGATGTGCGTGGGTCAATCAGGAGCAGGGTCGCGCAGAGGGAGAGGGCTTCATGATCTATGCATGGGAGAGTGGGGGGTGTTCAAATGCGCGCAGGAGGGACACCGGGGATTTCAATGAGCGGGCAAAAGAGGCCATGGTGCCTAAAATGGCTGTCATGTACATATGGGCACGGGCTTTTACTGGCGGAATGATGCGGTCAATATTTCACGGTATTCATGGTGCCTACAGGGAGGGGAATGGAAAAAGGCAAATGAACGCCGCTTATGTACATTAATTTTTCTAATTTCCACAATGTTCGACCTGGAATTTACACAGTTTTTTAAATACATTTTTGGATTGCATGGTGTTCCATAGGCTCTGATTCTAGACAGAGGGTCTTAATTAATTTCGAAATTCTGCTCTGCTTTGTGTAAATAGCTATATATGTAAGTGTATCTGTCCACTACCTGCCATCCTCAGATGCATGGGCAGATAGAAAGGTTGAATCAATGAGTTGAGAATCCTTTGAGATACCAAGTTTCGCCTCAAGAGAAGGATTATTGTTAGCAAAGTTAACATACAATAATACTGAACATTTACCTATTGAATATTACCTTTCTTTAGTATGTATGACTATCATCACTGTACATTTCATTTGGAAAGATATAGGTTATTGCCTTTAAACAACCCACCACGAGGCCTTGGAGACCTGTGCCCAGCTGAAGTGACAAGTCAGAGTGGTGCAGTTCAGTGGCTCTGTTTTCTTTCTCATTCAAATCTCTTTTCCAAGTTATTACCACTACCTATCATAGTTGAGGTCCTGAAACTGGTCTTATGTGTTCCCTTGCTGAGGATATCTCTTCTTTGCTGAGCATACACATTTTTGTTTTGGGTGATGGTTTACACAGAAGGTAGCGACAAGGGATGTCTCAAACTGGAGCACCTAAAAATGAGCACAATCATCTGTGAAGACCTTGAACTTGGCACTCATTAGCCTTTAGAACTATCACTTTTGGGAGATACAAAATTGCAGGACCTGCCTGGATGATTCCTTCTGTATAATAAAGTAGACCGCAGTCCCCACCTCTCCAAATCATCCATCCGGCATAGATTGGCCGTTAAGGGCAGTGGGCTTTTCCCAGGTAGTATGGCAGGTTGGGGGCTGTTTTATTGTTAGTTGGGCCGATGTTGTTGCTGTAGACTAGGCTGGTCTTCTTTGCTGTCTGCAGTGTTTCAGCACTTTACAAACAATGCAGAAAAAATGGTTTTGGAGCATGCTAATCAGTCCATATTTGCTTGATACCATTTGGTTTTTTTTATTTGGTCAGCTCTGGTCTCCTGTAAGGTTGCCATGTGCAGTGCTGACCTTCAGGGGGATGAGGAGTCTGCTGTAACTTGGCTCCGACATATATGATAAAGACTCTTCAATTCAAATGAGTGCATTTATTTTTATTATGTGACCGTTGCAGCGCATTTCAGTCAAATATGTTAAATAATCCACTGCATTTGAGTGACAAATGTTAGAAGTGATTCTAATCATGAACTTAGAAACATTCATGCCCATTCACAACTGCAAAGCGACGATACAATTGGTGAATCAAGAGTAAAGTTAATTGTCTTCTGCTCCTAGGACCTAGTGTATAACTATTCATTGATTAACATTATAGTCTTGATTTTGTGCAGCACACACCCTCAACTGATGTACTTCAGAGTGTGCTCATATGATGATGAAGGAAAAAGAGGCAATGTGAAAAAAGCATATGCCTAGAATCACATAATGTGGTCAAGTTGGTGCCGAAATTGATGCCATGTTTCCTGGTTTCACGTGGTGGAATTTGGTCACTGAATTGTTATATCTTTCTTCCATTTTAGAACAAAGCATAATGTTTTGCCTTTAATTATCTGAGGCACTAAATCAGTGCATTGTGTCAAATACATCCAAACTATGCATGCTTTACAAGGATTGGTGGTAGTAGTCTTTTGGGGAGGGTGATGCCATCGGTTAGTGCATTGTGACTATTTGCTCCTCGTAGCTAAACGTCTTTGGGGCACATGCATCAACCTATTTAGGAAGTGCAAACGGTGCGAATCGGTAAATTCGGCCGTTTGCACTTCCTAAATAAGTTTTTGGGATGCAGCATGCATTTTTGTGAAAATCACTATTTTAGCGATTTTCAAAAATGCGATTGCTTTTAAGGAATCGCAATTTTGCGTTTCCTTAAAAGCAATGCATCATTGTTTTGAAATTTGTGAATTTCAAAATAGGGAGTGCAAATTACCACGAGGTTGAACCTCGTGGTAATTTGCGAAAATGTTTAAATATGCACAAAAATGCATTTTTTAAAGTGTAATGTTACAAACACACATGTCCTTAGGATATGTGTGTGTGAAACATGCACTTAAAAATGCATTACAGGGGTGCAGTGGGGGGTCCTTTGGACCCCCCCCCCTGCACCCATGTAATGCATGAACAAATTGCGATTCTGAAAAAGAAAATCGCAATTTGTTAAAGCCTTCCCATTGATCCCTATGGGCCTTTTGGCCCATAGGAATCAATGGGAATAGCGATTTTGCACTTTGGAAATCGCATAATATTTGCGATTCGGTAAAAATTGCAATTTTACCGAATCACAAATATTTTAGGAAAATATACATGCATCCCATTTTGCGAATTCCAAATTGCGATTCCCTATTTTTCGCAATTTGGAATTCGCAAAAGGTCGGGATGATGCATGTGCCCCTGAATTCATTGTCATTCATTCTTGAATTAGTTCATCCAACTCCTCCTCACCCATCCATCTATTCATTTATGTAGCCTTCGAGTCATACAGCCATATCTCCAGTTTCTATCAATCCAATGATTGAACATGTTTTGATAAAGAAAAATGTGTTACAAAACACACTAGTTGCAATTTTCTTCCAAAGTTTCCTGGGAGGTCCTCCTCCCTCAAAACCATTTTTACAGTTGTCAGACTCACTCGTTACATGCGGCGTGGGAGCTGCTCTGACAACATTTACCAGGGTTATTTTTGGTTCCCAGTCCGGCCCTGCCTCCATCAAGCCAAAATGTGGTTTTCAGAATGAGACAACGGGCAAGCCTCTGCTAATAAGGTAACACACGGTAACTAACACAGCCCTGTCTCCATTCACCCACACCTTACTGTCTGATGCAAAACCCAAAGCTCAAGAGTGCCAATAAGACACAATGCTAGTCGGGGGAGGCTATCCTTCATCTTCCATCATGATTTACGGGGGAGGGGCAATCCGAAATGCATTCCACGGGCATTGCAGTCACATACTTGTTTTCAACATGAAGTTCCACTATCAGTCACCGTATATACTCCCCATGCAAACATCACTCACTAGAGTATGCCAGTGCAAGGTCCAGGCATATCATTGTAGCAGGAATGAATCTGAATGAGGCTTTTAGGTATCTCTCTCTTCAAGGACAGGAGAAAGGCCTGTCCTGTACTTCATATAAGAAAAACACTATGCTGCTGCAAACGCTCCAAAATGATATCCTGGAACAAGTGCAGTAGTTCTTTTTTTATTTTAGACGTTTTCTATAGCGCTGTCAAGACCCAGAGGTAACAGAGCACTTTACAGTAAGAGAATAGCATATAATCAACAGAAGCTTGACATATGAAAGGTTTTAGCAATCAACGAGTGTCAGAGTAAGAGCTGCATAATTGTACTGCTGAACTTCTTTGGTTTCAGGGTTCAATGCGGGCACAAAGTTCTGGGGTTGCTGTCTGTTCCGTGTTATCCACAAGCAAGGGAACAGATGAGGAACAAGGATGTGTGAGTTGGCTTTTGAATTCTACAAAGGACGGTATGGTTCTGATGTGCGGGGGGGGGGTGGAGTTCCAAATTTTAGGGGCGTTTCCCGTGAAAGAGCAGTCCTCTGTTCTTTTCTTTCTAGTTTTAGGTAGGATGAGCAGGAGGGAGTTAGAGCTTCTCAGATTTCTGGCTTTGCCTGCTTTTTTGCGTTTTTTTGCCAAGTATTCGGGTTTGCCGGTATGGAGGGCTTTGTGTGTTAGGCAGGCCGTTCTGAAGTTACTTCACATTTCTACTGGGAGCCATTTGAGTTCTTTGAGTGCCGGGGAGATGTGATCAGATTTTTTGATGCCGGTGATCATTCTGGCTGCCGCATGTAATGTTGCTTTGATCGTTGCCAAGTGCGATTTAGGAATACCTGTTAGGATTGCATTCCCATAGTCCAGTCTTGACAGTACCAGGGATTGAGTGGCCAGTTTGAGATCCTTGTTAGGAATGCAGGGTTTGGTTTTGTTAAGAAGTCTGAGGTTAAAGAATGCACTTTTGGCCGAGTTCTTAATGTGTTTCATCATGTTTAATTTAGAGTCCAGGGTGATGCCAAGAGATTTAACAGAGTCTGCTAGAGTAAGATTCCCTTTGAGCGCATCGATTGCCTTTAGCCGTTCGGTGATTTGAGGGTTGTCCTCCTTGTTCGAGATGAGGAGTGTCTCGGTCTTGTCTGGATTTAGTTTCAGGTGGTTGTTTGTTAGCCACTCTTTAACATCTTTCAGGACATCATTTAGTCTTTGGATGCCAGTGAGAGAGGAAGTTTCCAGATAGATCTGTGTATCATCCGCGTAGAGGTGGAAGCGGATGTTGGCTTTTCTGAGTAACTTGAAGAGCGGGTCCATATAGATGTTAAAAAGCTGTGGAGAGAGCACTGATCCTGGGGGGACACCCTTGTTAACTTGCTGGGTTGCAGAGGTGAAGTTCTTGATTTTTATTTTGTGTGTGCGGTTGTGTATAAAGGAGGAGAACCACTTGAGAACTACCTCGCCCAGGCCAGCTCTTTCTTGGAGAGCCTTGATGAGGAGTTTGTCGTCCACCGTGTCAAATGCTGCCGAGAGGTCAAGGAGAATGAGGAGGCAGCATTTTTCTGAGTCTAGTGATCCATGGATGTCATCTATGATGTTCAGCATCGCGGTTTCTGTGCTGCAGCCTTTTCTAAAGCCAGACTGGTGGGGGTCTAGGAGGTTGATGTTGTCCAGGTGCTGTGTCGGTTGATGAAGTACGAAGCGCTCAAGTGTTTTTGAGAGCAAGGGGAGGTTAGATATAGGTCTGAAATTGTTCAGATCTGTCGAGTCTAGACCGGGTTTTTTCAGAAGGGGGTGACTTGCCCCATTTTAAGGCAATCAGGGACCACTCCATTTTTTAAGGAGCTATTTATGATTTTGCCCCATATAGGTGCAAAAGCGTGCTTCATTTTCTTGATTAGTAGGGGAGGAATGGGTCCTGAGATATGAGCTGATGGTTTGGAGGTCGAGATCAGCGAGATTATCTCTGTTTCTAGAACGGGGCGAAAGCTAAGCCAGGGGGTGAGAGAGGAGCCAGGAGAGAGGGCATGGGGTACAGCCGTGCTGCTCTTCTTGGGGTGTGATTCGTTGATGTCTATTGATAGTTCGATTTTTGCGATTTTATCGTTGAAGAAGTGTGCAAAGTTGTCGCAAAGTTCTTTGGACGCCTGTACAGAAGAGGACAGTGGCTTGGAGGTTTGTTGTCTGATGATGCTGTAGAGCTCCTTCAGTCTGTTTTTGGCCTTGTCCAGTGCCTCGCGGAAGAAGTTGGATTTCTTATTTTTGATGTGGTTGTTGTACTTCCTACGGGCTGATTTCAGTTGGTCATGCAGGGTGGCAGTCGGGTTATTTCTCCATTTTCTTTCTTTGGCTCTTAAATTTCTCCTTTCTGCGTTGAGGTCAACGTTGAACCATGTTCTGTACCTGTGGAAAGCATGCTTTGCGCGCACTTCCAAACCAAAAAGGCACACTCTGCATCTGACAACCTTTCACACAGCCTAGGTGTAAGTATGTGTACATGATTGTTGTGCATGCTTGTAACAAACAAAAACAACACAGGATATCAGTGAAAAGTACAGCTGAGTTACTCAGGGTAGGAGTGCACGTTGGTAAAACCGTGCAGGGGACATTCTTGTCCAAGCGTTTTTTTTTAAGGATTTCTTAGTATTTTGGGTGAAATGTAGGTAATATTGGAATGTTTGTTTTTATGGATTTTACATGTATAAGACACCTATGAGTTTAAGATACATTTGTCGAAGGTGCCCCTTTTTGCAGGGTCACCCCCTAACTTTTTGCCTAATATTTGATGCACTTTGACTGAGTCTGCCCTGGGTCCCTGACAATCAAGTTCCCAGGGCCTGTGTTCTTTCCCAAAACAGCACCATTGCTCCCACAATTTCCACACCTCTGGCCCACTTTTAAGTACCATGTAAAATGGACCAGTTGTACCAAGGTTCTTGTGACCAGAGAGGGTCCCTTAGGGTTGCAGCATGTATTCTGCCACTCTAAAGGTCCCCACACCACACACATACGCCCCGCCATTGCAGGCTATGTGTTGTGGTGTAGCTAAACTAAAAGAGTCGACATGGCACACCTACCCCGGTGCCATGCATACACATCACTGCCTGTGGATTAGGTAAGTCACCCCTCTGGCAGGGTGCACTATATCTCAGGTGAGGGCATAACTGCATGAGCAATATGCCCCTATAGTGTCTGAGTCCATTCCTGGACACATTCAGTGCAGTGAAGTGATTTTACCTACAAGGGCTGGGAGTTTGTCAACACAAACTCCACAGCTCCATGATGACTTTACTGAAGACTGAGAAGTTCGGTATCAACCTTCTCAGCATAATAAACCCACATTGATGCCAGTGAGGGATTTATTATAAAATGCACTCAGAGGTCATCTTAGAGATGTACCCTGAAAAAGCGGCCAACTTCTAGTGTATTTACTAACCGGTCCCTGACAGCCAGCCACACACCAGATAGGTTTCTGACCTCCTGGGGTGAGAGCCTTTGTGCTCTTGGAGGTCAGGAATAAAGTCTGCTCTGGGTAGAGAAGCTTCTTAACTCTCCCTTGCAGGAACAGCAGCACTTGGCGGTGAGTCTCAAAGGCTATCCCCTTGTGTTATGCTGATTTAGGCAGCTCCAACTAGTGGTAAACACCTCTCTTGAGAATTCTCTACCTTTGTTTGGAGAATTAGGCCTAATAGGATTAGGGATGTACCTTCTCCCCAAAGGGAGGGGGCACCTAAAGGGTGTAGTCACCCTTGGGGACAGCAGCAATTGCCTACTGACCTACTGACCTCCAACATCCATAAATTCCCTTAGATTTAGCATTTAAGGGCTTCCCTGAACCCTGTTCCTCAAATTACGAAGACCTATGAAGAAGAAGGACCGAAGAGCTGTGCAGCATTGAAGGAGGAAGATGGCAACTGACTTGGCCTCAGCCCTACCGGCCTGTCTCCTGCTTCAAGGACACTGCTCTCAGAAACCAATGTATGTCCCACAGCCAGAAACCTCTAAGAACCCCGGAGACCAGAGTTGCCTTCGACAAAGACTCTTTTCCACCGTAGACACTGGATTTGTCCAGAACAAAACAACCCCATGGACACCGGATCCAGGCTGATCTGTAACACTGGCACCACTCTGCACTCAAAGCCCACTGCCCGAGTCTGAGTAACACACGTGTCCTGTGAAGTTCTCTCCAGCGATCCTGACCTCATCTACTTGGTGGCTGACCCCTCTAGGACTCCACGACATCGCCTGCAGCCTCTTCACAAAGGGTTCCCGCTACCGGATCCAGCTGAGAAAAGCAGATACCAAAATGCCCCCTTTCATACTCTGCCCCTCACTTTGGGAAGCCTAGCCGATGGTGTCCAAGTGTCCCTAGCTATCCAACTTACCTGCTAAGCCGTTGGTTGCCTTTGTACAGCCTCAAGGTCCGAGCCGGCAGTCTTTTTGTGCAACTGACCACCCCATTGAAAAGCCTTTGGTGCCTGATGCTGATTTGCACCCTGTACCCGGCTGCCCCTTTGCCGCTGGTACTGTAGTCTTGCTGCTGCCTCGTGGCCCCCCCGTGCTTGCTTTAACCCCTGTGGCCTTGCCCTGAAATCACAGGTACTTACCTGTTAACCCATGCCTCTACGAGTTGCCCTTGGTCACCATAGGCTAACGTTGGGCTCAGTGACCTCTGCACCCAGTTGCACCAGAGCTGCTGGTGGTGCAGGACCCACCAGAAACTGAACCTTGCCCAGTGTTGGTCAAGACCCCTGAAGACTAGGGAAGTAAGTTGAGTGCTTACCTGTTACAACATGAATCTGTTTCCTTTCATGGGATTGCATTGTGATTCTTCCTATTGCAGATAACTGTCTATCTTTACAATTGCAAAGTCTACTGCATTGTGTATTGCCTTGCCAAACTATTCCTTCTATACCTTGGAAAGTATTAGGAAAGGCGGGGCCGGTATTGGCCCCGCCGCATGTATGGCGGGCCGCACCCGCCCCCACCCGCTACTCGCTCGATGTTGGGGCGCGCCCCCATCGCGTCACCATGACGCGGCAGGCGCGCCTCAACAGGGATTAGACCTCGGGTCCCCTAGTGACCCGGAAGTGATTGAATCACTTCCGGGTCACTATGGAACAAAGGCAAGGCTGGTTAGACCCCGCCTAGCGGATGAGGGGTTAAAAGGCTGGGGAGCGCGGGAGTCGGTCTCTTTGACTCCACGCTCCACGGCCTGCCCCTCCAGCCTCTAGGAGGCTGTAATTGTTTTTCTTGTTTTTTCTCCCACTGCAGGTGTGCGTTTTCTTACAGGATCAGCCGAAACGTCGGGAGGAGCAGTCCGAAAAGAGAGTTTGGGGCGAAGATGGAGGGTTACAGATAGCGGGCTTCATATTCATCCATGGGATCGCCATCATCGTGTACAGCTTTGCCCTGGACCTGGAAATGCAGCAAGCTGCTGATGAAGTTCATCCGGACCGCCGAACACTTCGGAAGCCAGCAGATGCCGGGCGTTGCTGAGGCGATCGGCGCGTTTTTTCACTGAGTCAGCGGTGTGCGGAGTGAGCCAAGCAGGGGCAAGCCATCGAAGGGAGCGGGGGAACTACGTGGATTCGTCAGTAAGTTTCGAGAGTGATGGCCTTTCCAGTCAAGGTGAGCGGGGGCCGCATGTGCTGTGTGCCCCTGTAATAGGGGCGGTATGAGTGGCGGGGGCGTGCACTATGCTCATTCGCCTCTCTGCTGGCGGCATGCGCATGGGAAGGATTCACGCAATTTGGGAAACCTGCTAGCGCTATATACCGAGCTCTTGTCTGGTGCATTGTGGAAGCAGATGGGACAGGTTAGGCAGAACTGGCGAATAGACCCCGAGGTAGGAATCGTGCATGCATTGTAGATGCAGCAGGGCCACATGCTTGAAACATGTAGGAGCGCATACCGGCTAACGTCTGCTTTTCTTACCCAACAAGCGGCCTCATTGAGGATTGGAACTGAGGGGGAGTGGGCAGAGGGAACAGTGTAGCAGCCTTGTGTCCGTTTTATTCAGGGGTTTTCCAAGCACTGTTCTATTGTTTTTTGGTTAGTACTACAGCATTAGTTATTGAGTATCCCCAATAGCATCAGATACATAATAAGGTGGTAAATAACGGCTCTGTTCAAATGATCCCCTCCCTGGGCCAAGAGCTCTAGGAAAGGTTGTGACTTTATGGCCTGGGCTGCCAATTTTGAAGTTGGGACACCAGGTTCGAGCCTTGGCTCAGCCTCCTGTAATTCTGAGCAAATCCTCAGGGCCAGACAGGAAGTGAGGGAAGGAGGTGCGAGCTGGTGGTTAACGTGCCGACCCCGGTTCGAGCATGGGCTTCGTCATATAACAAGTTGCACCAAGACTAGGGCCACTGGAATTATGTTTCAGAAAAGGGGGGTGGTGATGGACAGAGTATCTGAATTAAGCAGAACACTCCTACCCAGTCAACAGATCAGGGCTTGATCCATCACCGTTTTTAAGGTCACTGCACCATCCCAGCTCAGAACCTGGCTACATGCAAATTAGTCTGTCCCTGGCCCAGTGCATCATGGGAATAGGGCAGACCAAACTACCAAGCCAATTCATTTACTGGAAAGGAAACAAGCTTCCGGGGACCGGTTTCTGGCATTACAGCCGTCTTCGGCCCGGCTTGCTTGAATCCTGATGGTGCAGTGAGCAAGGGACTCATGTCTGAGCATACCCTTCCACGCTTATGGTGGACAAAACGATTCAGAAAAGGGGGGTGGTGATGGACAGAGTATCTGAATTAAGCAGAACACTCCTACCCAGTCAACAGATCAGGGCTTGATCCATCACCATTTTTTAGCTCACTGCACCATCCCAGCTCAGAACCTGGCTACATGCAAATTAGTCTGTCCCTGGCCCAGTGCATCATGGGAACAGGGCAGACCAAACTACCAAGCCAATTCTTTTACTGGAAAGGAAACAAGCTTCCGGGGACCGGTTTCTGGCATTACAGCCGTCTTCGGCCCGGCTTGCTTGAATCCTGATGGTGCAGTGAGCAAGGGACTGATGTCTGAGCATACCCTTCCACGCTTATGGTGGACAAAACGATTCAGAAAAGGGGGGTGGTGATGGACAGAGTATCTGAATTAAGCAGAACACTCCTACCCAGTCAACAGATCAGGGCTTGAGCCATCACCGTTTTTTAGCTCACTGCACCATCCCAGCTCAGAACCTGGCTACATGCAAATTAATCTGTCCCTGGCCCAGTGCATCATGGGAACAGGGCAGACCAAACTACCAAGCCAATTCTTTTACTGGAAAGGAAACAAGCTTCCGGGGACCGGTTTCTGGCATTACAGCCGTCTTCGGCCCGGCTTGCTTGAATCCTGATGGTGCAGTGAGCAAGGGACTCATGTCTGAGAATACCCTTCCACGCTTATGGTGGACAAAACGATTCAGAAAAGGGGGGTGGTGATGGACAGAGTATCTGAATTAAGCAGAACACTCCTACCCAGTCAACAGATCAGGGCTTGATTCATCACCGTTTTTTAGCTCACAGCACCATCCCAGCTCAGAACCTGGCTACATGCAAATTAGTCTGTCCCTGGCCCAGTGCATCATGGGAACAGGGCAGACCAAACTACCAAGCCAATTCTTTTACTGGAAAGGAAACAAGCTTACGGGGACCGGTTTCTGGCATTACAGCCGTCTTCGGCCCGGCTTGCTTGTATCCTGATGGTGCAGTGAGCAAGGGACTCATGTCTGAGCATACCCTTACACGCTTATGGTGGACAAAACGATTCAGAAAAGGGGGGTGGTGATGGACAGAGTATCTGAATTAAGCAGAACACTCCTACCCAGTCAACAGATCAGGGCTTGATCCATCACCGTTTTTTAGCTCACTGCACCATCCCAGCTCAGAACCTGGCTACATGCAAATTAGTCTGTCCCTGGCCCAGTGCATCATGGGAACAGGACAGACCAAACTACCAAGCCAATTCTTTTACTGGAAAGGAAACAAGCTTCCGGGGACCGGTTTCCGGCATTACAGCCGTCTTCGGCCCGGCTTGCTTGAATCCTGATGGTGCAGTGAGCAAGGGACTCATGTCTGAGCATACCCTTCCACGCTTATGGTGTAGAAAACGATTCAGAAAAGGGGGGTGGTGATGGACAGAGTATCTGAATGAAGCAGAACACTCCTACCCAGTCAACAGATCAGGGCTTGATCCATCACCGTTTTTTAGCTCACTGCACCATCCCAGCTCAGAACCTGGCTACATGCAAATTAGTCTGTCCCTGGCCCAGTGCATCATGGGAACAGGGCAGACCAAACTACCAAGCCAATTCTTTTACTGGAAAGGAAACAAGCTTCCGGGGACCGGTTTCTGGCATTACAGCCGTCGTCGGCCCGGCTTGCTTGAATCATGATGGTGCAGTGAGCAAGGGACTCATGTCTGAGCATACCCTTCCACGCTTATGGTGGACAAAATGATTCAGAAAAGGGGGGTGGTGATGGACAGAGTATCTGAATTAAGCAGAACACTCCTACCCAGTCAACAGATCAGGGCTTGATCCATCACCGTTTTTTAGCTCACTGGACCATCCCAGCTCAGAACCTGGCTACATGCAAATTAGTCTGTCCCTGGCCCAGTGCATCATGGAAACAGGGCAGACCAAACTACCAAGGCAATTCTTTTACTGGAAAGGAAACAAGCTTCCGGGGACCGGTTTCTGGCATTACAGCCGTCTTCGGCCCGGCTTGCTTGAATCCTGATGGTGCAGTGAGCAAGGGACTCATGTCTGAGAATACACTTCCATGCTTATGGTGGACAAAACGATTCAGAAAAGGGGGTGGTGATGGACAGAGTATCTGAATTAAGCAGAACACTCCTACCCAGTCAACAGATCAGGGCTTGATCCATCACCGTTTTTTAGCTCACAGCACCATCCCAGCTCAGAACCTGGCTACATGCAAATTAGCCTGTCCCTGGCCCAGTGCATCATGGGAACAGGGCAGACCAAACTACCAAGCCAATTCTTTTACTGGAAAGGAAACAAGCTTCTGGGGACCGGTTTCTGGCATTACAGCCGTCTTCGGCCCGGCTTGCTTGAATCCTGATGGTGCAGTGAGCAAGGGACTCATGTCTGAGCATACCCTTCCACGCTTATGGTGGACAAAACGATTCAGGAAAGTGGGGTGGTGATGCACAGAGTATCTGAATGAAGCAGAACACTCCTACCCAGTCAACAGATCAGGGCTTGATCCATCACCGTTTTTTAGCTCACTGCACCATCCCAGCTCAGAACCTGGCTACATGCAAATTAGTCTGTCCCTGGCCCAGTGCATCATGGGAACAGGGCAGACCAAACTACCAAGCCAATTCTTTTACTGGAAAGGAAACAAGCTTCCGGGGACCGGTTTCTGGCATTACAGCCGTCTTCGGCCCAGCTTGCTTGAATCCTGATGGTGCAGTGAGCAAGGGACTCATGTCTGAGAATACACTTCCACGCTTATGGTGGACAAAACGATTCAGAAAAGGGGGTGGTGATGGACAGAGTATCTGAATTAAGCAGAACACTCCTACCCAGTCAACAGATCAGGGCTTGATCCATCACCGTTTTTTAGCTCACATCACCATCCCAGCTCAGAACCTGGCTACATGCAAATTAGTCTGTCCCTGGCCCAGTGCATCATGGGAACAGGGCAGACCAAACTGCCAAGCCAATTCTTTTACTGGAAAGGAAACAAGCTTCCGGGGACCGGTTTCTGGCATTACAGCCGTCTTCGGCCCGGCTTGCTTGAATCCTGATGGTGCAGTGAGCAAGGGACTCATGTCTGAGCATACCCTTCCACGCTTATGGTGAACAAAACGATTCAGGAAAGGGGGGTGGTGATCGACAGAGTATCTGAATTAAGCAGAACACTCCTACCCAGTCAACAGATCAGGGCTTGATCCATCACCGTTTTTTAGCTCACTGCACCATCCCAGCTCAGAACCTGGCTACATGCAAATTAGTCTGTCCCTGGCCCAGTGCATCATGGGAACAGGGCAGACCAAACTACCAAGCCAATTCTTTTACTGGAAAGGAAACAAGCTTCCGGGGACCGGTTTCTGGCATTACAGCCGTCTTCGGCCCGGCTTGCTTGAATCCTGATGGTGCAGTGAGCAAGGGACTCATGTCTGAGCATACCCTTCCACGCTTATGGTGGACAAAACGATTCAGAAAAGGGGGGTGGTGATGGACAGAGTATCTGAATTAAGCAGAACACTCCTACCCAGTCAACAGATCAGGGCTTGATCCATCACCGTTTTTTTGCTAACTGCACCATCCCAGCTCAGAACCTGGCTACATGCAAATTAGTCTGTCCCTGGCCCAGTGCATCATGGGAACAGGGCAGACCAAACTACCAAGCCAATTCTTTTACTGGAAAGGAAACAAGCTTCCGGGGACCGGTTTCTGGCATCACAGCCGTCTTCGGCCCAGCTTGCTTGAATCCTGATGGTGCAGTGAGCAAGGGACTCATGTCTGAGCATACCCTTCCACGCTTATGGTCGACAAAACGATTCAGAAAAGGGGGGTGGTGATGGACAGAGTATCTGAATTAAGCAAAACACTCCTACCCAGTCAACAGATCAGGGCTTGATCCATCACCGTTTTTTAGCTCACTGCACCATCCCAGCTCAGAACCTGGCTACATGCAAATTAGTCTGTCCCTGGCCCAGTGCATCATGGGAACAGGGCAGACCAAACTACCAAGCCAATTCTTTTACTGGAAAGGAAACAAGCTTCCGGGGACCGGTTTCTGGCATTACAGCCGTCTTCGGCCCAGCTTGCTTGAATCCTGATGGTGCAGTGAGCAAGGGACTCATGTCTGAGAATACACTTCCACGCTTATGGTGGACAAAACGATTCAGAAAAGGGGGTGGTGATGGACAGAGTATCTGAATTAAGCAGAACACTCCTACCCAGTCAACAGATCAGGGCTTGATCCATCACCGTTTTTTAGCTCACAGCACCATCCCAGCTCAGAACCTGGGTACATGCAAATTAGTCTGTCCCTGGCCCAGTGCATCATGGAAACAGGGCAGACCAAACTACCAAGCCAATTCTTTTACTGGAAAGGAAACAAGCTTCCGGGGACCGGTTTCTGGCATTACAGCCGTCTTCGGCCCGGCTTGCTTGAATCCTGATGGTGCAGTGAGCAAGGGACTCATGTCTGAGAATACGCTTCCACGCTTATGGTGGACAAAACGATTCAGAAAAGGGGGTGGTGATGGACAGAGTATCTGAATTAAGCAGAACACTCCTACCCAGTCAACAGATCAGGGCTTGATTCATCACCGTTTCTTAGCTCACAGCACCATCCAGGCTCAGAACCTGGCTACATGCAAATTAGTCTGTCCCTGGCCCAGTGCATCATGGGAACAGGGCAGACCAAACTACCAAGCCAATTCTTTTACTGGAAAGGAAACAAGCTTCCGGGGACCGGTTTCTGGCATTACAGCTGTCTTCGGCCCAGCTTGCTTGAATCCTGATGGTGCAGTGAGCAAAGGACTCATGTCTGAGCATACCCTTCCACGCTTATGGTGGACAAAACGATTCAGAAAAGGGGGGTGGTGATGGACAGAGTATCTGAATTAAGCAGAACATTCCTACCCAGTCAATAGATCAGGGCTTGATCCATCACCGTTTTTTAGCTCACTGCACCATCCCAGCTCAGAACCTGGCTACATGCAAATTAGTCTGTCCCTGGCCCAGTGCATCATGGGAACAGGGCAGACCAAACTACCAAGCCAATTCTTTTACTGGAAAGGAAACAAGCTTCCGGGGACCGGTTTCTGGCATTACAGCCGTCTTCGGCCCGGCTTGCTTGAATCCTGATGGTGCAGTGAGCAAGGGACTCATGTCTGAGCATACCCTTCCACGCTTATGGTGGACAAAACGATTCAGAAAAGGGGGGTGGTGATGGACAGAGTATCTGAATTAAGCAGAACACTCCTACCCAGTCAACAGATCAGGGCTTGATCCATCACCGTTTTTTAGCTCACTGGACCATCCCAGCTCAGAACCTGGCTACATGCAAATTAGTCTGTCCCTGGCCCAGTGCATCATGGAAACAGGGCAGACCAAACTACCAAGCCAATTCTTTTACTGGAAAGGAAACAAGCTTCCGGGGACCGGTTTCTGGCATTACAGCCGTCTTCGGCCCGGCTTGCTTGATTCCTGATGGTGCAGTGAGCAAGGGACTCATGTCTGAGAATACACTTCCACGCTTATGGTGGACAAAACGATTCAGAAAAGGGGGTGGTGATGGACAGAGTATCTGAATTAAGCAGAACACTCCTACCCAGTCAACAGATCATGGCTTGATCCATCACCGTTTTTTAGCTCACAGCACCATCCCAGCTCAGAACCTGGCTACATGCAAATTAGTCTGTCCCTGGCCCAGTGCATCATGGGAACAGGGCAGACCAAACTACCAAGCCAATTCTTTTACTGGAAAGGAAACAAGCTTCCGGGGACCGGTTTCTGGCATTACAGCCGTCTTCGGCCCGGCTTGCTTGAATCCCAATGGTGCAGTGAGCAAGGGACTCATGTCTGAGAATACGCTTCCACGCTTATGGTGGACAAAACGATTCAGAAAAGGGGGGTGGTGATGGACAGAGTATCTGAATTAAGCAGAACACTCCTACCCAGTCAACAGATCAGGGCTTGATTCATCACCGTTTTTTAGCTCACAGCACCATCCCAGCTCAGAACCTGTTTACATGCAAATTAGTCTGTCCCTGGCCCAGTGCATCATGGGAACAGGGCAGACCAAACTACCAAGCCAATTCTTTTACTGGAAAGGAAACAAGCTTCCGGGGACCGGTTTCTGGCATTACAGCTGTCTTCGGCCCAGCTTGCTTGAATCCTGATGGTGCAGTGAGCAAGGGACTCATGTCTGAGCATACCCTTCCACGCTTATGGTGGACAAAATGATTCAGAAAAGGGGGGTGGTGATGGACAGAGTATCTGAATTAAGCAGAACACTCCTACCAAGTCAACAGATCAGGGCTTGATCCATCACCGTTTTTTAGCTCACTGCACCATCCCAGCTCAGAACCTGGCTACATGCAAATTAGTCTGTCCCTGGCCCAGTGCATCATGGGAACAGGGCAGACCAAACTACCAAGCCAATTCTTTTACTGGAAAGGAAACAAGCTTCCGGGGACCGGTTTCTGGCATTACAGCCGTCTTCGGCCCGGCTTGCTTGAATCCTGATGGTGCAGTGAGCAAGGGACTCATGTCTGAGCATACCCTTCCACGCTTATGGTGGACAAAACGATTCAGAAAAGGGGGGTGGTGATGGACAGAGTATCTGAATTAAGCAGAACACTCCTACCCAGTCAACAGATCAGGGCTTGATCCATCACCGTTTTTTAGCTCACTGCACCATCCCAGCTCAGAACCTGGCTACATGCAAATTAGTCTGTTCCTGGCCCAGTGCATCATGGGAACAGGGCAGACCAAACTACCAAGCCAATTCTTTTACTGGAAAGGAAACAAGCTTCCGGGGACCGGTTTCTGGCATTACAGCCGTCTTCAGCCCGGCTTGCTTGAATCCTGATGGTGCAGTGAGCAAGGGACTCATGTCTGAGCATACCCTTCCACGCTTATGGTGGACAAAACGATTCAGAAAAGGAGGGTGGTGATGGACAGAGTATCTGAATTAAGCAGAACACTCCTACCCAGTCAACAGATCAGGGCTTGATCCATCACCGTTTTTTAGCTCACTGGACCATCCCAGCTCAGAACCTGGCTACATGCAAATTAGTCTGTCCCTGGCCCAGTGCATCATGGAAATAGGGCAGACCAAACTACCAAGCCAATTCTTTTACTGGAAGGGAAACAAGCTTCCGGGGACCGGTTTCTGGCATTACAGCCGTCTTCGGCCCGGCTTGCTTGAATCCTGATGGTGCAGTGAGCAAGGGACTCATGTCTGAGAATACACTTCCACGCTTATGGTGGACAAAACGATTCAGAAAAGGGGGTGGTTATGGACAGAGTATCTGAATTAAGCAGAACACTCCTACCCAGTCAACAGATCAGGGCTTGATCCATCACCGTTTTTTAGCTCACTGCACCATCCCAGCTCAGAACCTGGCTACATGCAAATTAGTCTGTCCCTGGCCCAGTGCATCATGGGAACAGGGCAGACCAAACTACCAAGCCAATTCTTTTACTGGAAAGGAAACAAGCTTCCGGGGACCGGTTTCTGGCATTACAGCCGTCTTCGGCCCGGCTTGCTTGAATCCTGATGGTGCAGTGAGCAAGGGACTCATGTCTGAGCATACCCTTCCACGCTTATGGTGGACAAAACAATTCAGGAAAGGGGGGTGGTGATGGACAGAGTATCTGAATTAAGCAGAACACTCCTACCCAGTCAACAGACCAGGGCTTGATCCATCACCGTTTTTTAGCTCACTGCACCATCCCAGCTCAGAACCTGGCTACATGCAAATTAGTCTGTCCCTGGCCCAGTGCATCATGGGAACAGGGCAGACCAAACTACCAAGCCAATTCTTTTACTGGAAAGGAAACAAGCTTCCGGGGACCGGTTTCTGGCATTACAGCCGTCTTCGGCCCGGCTTGCTTGAATCCTGATGGTGCAGTGAGCAAGGGACTCATGTCTGAGCATACCCTTCCACGCTTATGGTGGACAAAACGATTCAGAAAAGGGGGGTGGTGATGGACAGAGTATCTGAATTAAGCAGAACACTCCTACCCAGTCAACAGATCAGGGCTTGATCCATCACCGTTTTTTAGCTCACTGCACCATCCCAGCTCAGAACCTGGCTACATGCAAATTAGTCTGTCCCTGGCCCAGTGCATCATGGGAACAGGGCAGACCAAACTACCAAGCCAATTCTTTTACTGGAAAGGAAACAAGCTTCCGGGGACCGGTTTCTGGCATTACAGCCGTCTTCGGCCCGGCTTGCTTGAATCCTGATGGTGCAGTGAGCAAGGGACTCATGTCTGAGCATACCCTTCCACGCTTATGGTGGACAAAACGATTCAGAAAAGGGGGGTGGTGATGGACAGAGTATCTGAATTAAGCAGAACACTCCTACCCAGTCAACAGATCAGGGCTTGATCCATCACCGTTTTTTTGCTAACTGCACCATCCCAGCTCAGAACCTGGCTACATGCAAATTAGTCTGTCCCTGGCCCAGTGCATCATGGGAACAGGGCAGACCAAACTACCAAGCCAATTCTTTTACTGGAAAGGAAACAAGCTTCCGGGGACCGGTTTCTGGCATCACAGCCGTCTTCGGCCCAGCTTGCTTGAATCCTGATGGTGCAGTGAGCAAGGGACTCATGTCTGAGCATACCCTTCCACGCTTATGGTCGACAAAACGATTCAGAAAAGGGGGGTGGTGATGGACAGAGTATCTGAATTAAGCAAAACACTCCTACCCAGTCAACAGATCAGGGCTTGATCCATCACCGTTTTTTAGCTCACTGCACCATCCCAGCTCAGAACCTGGCTACATGCAAATTAGTCTGTCCCTGGCCCAGTGCATCATGGGAACAGGGCAGACCAAACTACCAAGCCAATTCTTTTACTGGAAAGGAAACAAGCTTCCGGGGACCGGTTTCTGGCATTACAGCCGTCTTCGGCCCAGCTTGCTTGAATCCTGATGGTGCAGTGAGCAAGGGACTCATGTCTGAGAATACACTTCCACGCTTATGGTGGACAAAACGATTCAGAAAAGGGGGTGGTGATGGACAGAGTATCTGAATTAAGCAGAACACTCCTACCCAGTCAACAGATCAGGGCTTGATCCATCACCGTTTTTTAGCTCACAGCACCATCCCAGCTCAGAACCTGGGTACATGCAAATTAGTCTGTCCCTGGCCCAGTGCATCATGGAAACAGGGCAGACCAAACTACCAAGCCAATTCTTTTACTGGAAAGGAAACAAGCTTCCGGGGACCGGTTTCTGGCATTACAGCCGTCTTCGGCCCGGCTTGCTTGAATCCTGATGGTGCAGTGAGCAAGGGACTCATGTCTGAGAATACGCTTCCACGCTTATGGTGGACAAAACGATTCAGAAAAGGGGGTGGTGATGGACAGAGTATCTGAATTAAGCAGAACACTCCTACCCAGTCAACAGATCAGGGCTTGATTCATCACCGTTTCTTAGCTCACAGCACCATCCAGGCTCAGAACCTGGCTACATGCAAATTAGTCTGTCCCTGGCCCAGTGCATCATGGGAACAGGGCAGACCAAACTACCAAGCCAATTCTTTTACTGGAAAGGAAACAAGCTTCCGGGGACCGGTTTCTGGCATTACAGCTGTCTTCGGCCCAGCTTGCTTGAATCCTGATGGTGCAGTGAGCAAAGGACTCATGTCTGAGCATACCCTTCCACGCTTATGGTGGACAAAACGATTCAGAAAAGGGGGGTGGTGATGGACAGAGTATCTGAATTAAGCAGAACATTCCTACCCAGTCAATAGATCAGGGCTTGATCCATCACCGTTTTTTAGCTCACTGCACCATCCCAGCTCAGAACCTGGCTACATGCAAATTAGTCTGTCCCTGGCCCAGTGCATCATGGGAACAGGGCAGACCAAACTACCAAGCCAATTCTTTTACTGGAAAGGAAACAAGCTTCCGGGGACCGGTTTCTGGCATTACAGCCGTCTTCGGCCCGGCTTGCTTGAATCCTGATGGTGCAGTGAGCAAGGGACTCATGTCTGAGCATACCCTTCCACGCTTATGGTGGACAAAACGATTCAGAAAAGGGGGGTGGTGATGGACAGAGTATCTGAATTAAGCAGAACACTCCTACCCAGTCAACAGATCAGGGCTTGATCCATCACCGTTTTTTAGCTCACTGGACCATCCCAGCTCAGAACCTGGCTACATGCAAATTAGTCTGTCCCTGGCCCAGTGCATCATGGAAACAGGGCAGACCAAACTACCAAGCCAATTCTTTTACTGGAAAGGAAACAAGCTTCCGGGGACCGGTTTCTGGCATTACAGCCGTCTTCGGCCCGGCTTGCTTGATTCCTGATGGTGCAGTGAGCAAGGGACTCATGTCTGAGAATACACTTCCACGCTTATGGTGGACAAAACGATTCAGAAAAGGGGGTGGTGATGGACAGAGTATCTGAATTAAGCAGAACACTCCTACCCAGTCAACAGATCATGGCTTGATCCATCACCGTTTTTTAGCTCACAGCACCATCCCAGCTCAGAACCTGGCTACATGCAAATTAGTCTGTCCCTGGCCCAGTGCATCATGGGAACAGGGCAGACCAAACTACCAAGCCAATTCTTTTACTGGAAAGGAAACAAGCTTCCGGGGACCGGTTTCTGGCATTACAGCCGTCTTCGGCCCGGCTTGCTTGAATCCCGATGGTGCAGTGAGCAAGGGACTCATGTCTGAGAATACGCTTCCACGCTTATGGTGGACAAAACGATTCAGAAAAGGGGGGTGGTGATGGACAGAGTATCTGAATTAAGCAGAACACTCCTACCCAGTCAACAGATCAGGGCTTGATTCATCACCGTTTTTTAGCTCACAGCACCATCCCAGCTCAGAACCTGTTTACATGCAAATTAGTCTGTCCCTGGCCCAGTGCATCATGGGAACAGGGCAGACCAAACTACCAAGCCAATTCTTTTACTGGAAAGGAAACAAGCTTCCGGGGACCGGTTTCTGGCATTACAGCTGTCTTCGGCCCAGCTTGCTTGAATCCTGATGGTGCAGTGAGCAAGGGACTCATGTCTGAGCATACCCTTCCACGCTTATGGTGGACAAAATGATTCAGAAAAGGGGGGTGGTGATGGACAGAGTATCTGAATTAAGCAGAACACTCCTACCAAGTCAACAGATCAGGGCTTGATCCATCACCGTTTTTTAGCTCACTGCACCATCCCAGCTCAGAACCTGGCTACATGCAAATTAGTCTGTCCCTGGCCCAGTGCATCATGGGAACAGGGCAGACCAAACTACCAAGCCAATTCTTTTACTGGAAAGGAAACAAGCTTCCGGGGACCGGTTTCTGGCATTACAGCCGTCTTCGGCCCGGCTTGCTTGAATCCTGATGGTGCAGTGAGCAAGGGACTCATGTCTGAGCATACCCTTCCACGCTTATGGTGGACAAAACGATTCAGAAAAGGGGGGTGGTGATGGACAGAGTATCTGAATTAAGCAGAACACTCCTACCCAGTCAACAGATCAGGGCTTGATCCATCACCGTTTTTTAGCTCACTGCACCATCCCAGCTCAGAACCTGGCTACATGCAAATTAGTCTGTTCCTGGCCCAGTGCATCATGGGAACAGGGCAGACCAAACTACCAAGCCAATTCTTTTACTGGAAAGGAAACAAGCTTCCGGGGACCGGTTTCTGGCATTACAGCCGTCTTCAGCCCGGCTTGCTTGAATCCTGATGGTGCAGTGAGCAAGGGACTCATGTCTGAGCATACCCTTCCACGCTTATGGTGGACAAAACGATTCAGAAAAGGAGGGTGGTGATGGACAGAGTATCTGAATTAAGCAGAACACTCCTACCCAGTCAACAGATCAGGGCTTGATCCATCACCGTTTTTTAGCTCACTGGACCATCCCAGCTCAGAACCTGGCTACATGCAAATTAGTCTGTCCCTGGCCCAGTGCATCATGGAAATAGGGCAGACCAAACTACCAAGCCAATTCTTTTACTGGAAGGGAAACAAGCTTCCGGGGACCGGTTTCTGGCATTACAGCCGTCTTCGGCCCGGCTTGCTTGAATCCTGATGGTGCAGTGAGCAAGGGACTCATGTCTGAGAATACACTTCCACGCTTATGGTGGACAAAACGATTCAGAAAAGGGGGTGGTTATGGACAGAGTATCTGAATTAAGCAGAACACTCCTACCCAGTCAACAGATCAGGGCTTGATCCATCACCGTTTTTTAGCTCACTGCACCATCCCAGCTCAGAACCTGGCTACATGCAAATTAGTCTGTCCCTGGCCCAGTGCATCATGGGAACAGGGCAGACCAAACTACCAAGCCAATTCTTTTACTGGAAAGGAAACAAGCTTCCGGGGACCGGTTTCTGGCATTACAGCCGTCTTCGGCCCGGCTTGCTTGAATCCTGATGGTGCAGTGAGCAAGGGACTCATGTCTGAGCATACCCTTCCACGCTTATGGTGGACAAAACAATTCAGGAAAGGGGGGTGGTGATGGACAGAGTATCTGAATTAAGCAGAACACTCCTACCCAGTCAACAGATCAGGGCTTGATCCATCACCGTTTTTTAGCTCACTGCACCATCCCAGCTCAGAACCTGGCTACATGCAAATTAGTCTGTCCCTGGCCCAGTGCATCATGGGAACAGGGCAGACCAAACTACCAAGCCAATTCTTTTACTGGAAAGGAAACAAGCTTCCGGGGACCGGTTTCTGGCATTACAGCCGTCTTCGGCCCGGCTTGCTTGAATCCTGATGGTGCAGTGAGCAAGGGACTCATGTCTGAGCATACCCTTCCACGCTTATGGTGGACAAAACGATTCAGAAAAGGGGGGTGGTGATGGACAGAGTATCTGAATTAAGCAGAACACTCCTACCCAGTCAACAGATCAGGGCTTGATCCATCACCGTTTTTTAGCTCACTGCACCATCCCAGCTCAGAACCTGGCTACATGCAAATTAGTCTGTCCCTGGCCCAGTGCATCATGGGAACAGGGCAGACCAAACTACCAAGCCAATTCTTTTACTGGAAAGGAAACAAGCTTCCGGGGACCGGTTTCTGGCATTACAGCCGTCTTCGGCCCGGCTTGCTTGAATCCTGATGATGCAGTGAGCAAGGGACTCATGTCTGAGCATACCCTTCCACGCTTATGGTGGACAAAACGATTCAGAAAAGGGGGGTGGTGATGGACAGAGTATCTGAATTAAGCAGAACACTCCTACCCAGTCAACAGATCAGGGCTTGATCCATCACCGTTTTTTAGCTCACTGGACCATCCCAGCTCAGAACCTGGCTACATGCAAATTAGTCTGTCCCTGGCCCAGTGCATCATGGAAACAGGGCAGACCAAACTACCAAGCCAATTCTTTTACTGGAAGGGAAACAAGCTTCCGGGGAACGGTTTCTGGCATTACAGCCGTCTTCGGCCCAGCTTGCTTGAATCCTGATGGTGCAGTGAGCAAGGGACTCATGTCTGAGCATACCCTTCCACGCTTATGGTGGACAAAACGATTCAGAAAAGGGGGGTGGTGATGGACAGAGTATCTGAATTAAGCAGAACACTCCTACCCAGTCAACAGATCAGGGCTTGATCCATCACCGTTTTTTAGCTCACTGCACCATCCCAGCTCAGAACCTGGCTACATGCAAATTAGTCTGTCCCTGGCCCAGTGCATCATGGGAACAGGGCAGACCAAACTACCAAGCCAATTCTTTTACTGGAAAGGAAACAAGCTTCCGGGGACCGGTTTCTGGCATTACAGCCATCTTCGGCCCGGCTTGCTTGAATCCTGATGATGCAGTGAGCAAGGGACTCATGTCTGAGCATACCCTTCCACGCTTATGGTGGACAAAACGATTCAGAAAAGGGGGGTGGTGATGGACAGAGTATCTGAATGAAGCAGAACACTCCTACCCAGTCAACAGATCAGGGCTTGATCCATCACCGTTTTTTAGCTCACTGGACCATCCCAGCTCAGAACCTGGCTACATGCAAATTAGTCTGTCCCTGGCCCAGTGCATCATGGAAACAGGGCAGACCAAACTACCAAGCCAATTCTTTTACTGGAAGGGAAACAAGCTTCCGGGGAACGGTTTCTGGCATTACAGCCGTCTTCGGCCCAGCTTGCTTGAATCCTGATGGTGCAGTGAGCAAGGGACTCATGTCTGAGAATACACTTCCACGCTTATGGTGGACAAAACGATTCAGAAAAGGGGGTGGTGATGGACAGAGTATCTGAATTAAGCAGAACACTCCTACCCAGTCAACAGATCAGGGCTTGATCCATCACCGTTTTTTAGCTCACTGCACCATCCCAGCTCAGAACCTGGCTACATGCAAATTAGTCTGTCACTGGCCCAGTGCATCATGGGAACAGGGCAGACCAAACTACCAAGCCAATTCTTTTACTGGAAAGGAAACAAGCTTCCGGGGACCGGTTTCTGGCATTACAGCCGTCTTCGGCCCGGCTTGCTTGAATCCTGATGGTGCAGTGAGCAAGGAACTCATGTCTGAGCATACCCTTCCAAGCTTATGGTGGACAAAACGATTCAGGAAATGGGGGTGGTGATGCACAGAGTATCTGAATGAAGCAGAACACTCCTACCCAGTCAACAGATCAGGGCTTGATCCATCACCGTTTTTTAGCTCACTGCACCATCCCAGCTCAGAATCTGGCTACATGCAAATTAGTCTGTCCCTGGCCCAGTGCATCATGGGAACAGGGCAGACCAAACTACCATGCCAATTCTTTTACTGGAAAGGAAACAAGCTTCCGGGGACCGGTTTCTGGCATTACAGCCGCCTTCGGCCCTGCTTGCTTGAATCCTGATGGTGCAGTGAGCAAGGGACGCATGTCTGAGCATACCCTTCCACGCTTATGGTGGACAAAACAATTCAGGAAAGGGGGGTGGTGATGGACAGAGTATCTGAATTAAGCAGAACACTCCTACCCAGTCAACAGATCAGGGCTTGATCCATCACCGTTTTTTAGCTCACTGCACCATCCCAGCTCAGAACCTGGCTACATGCAAATTAGTCTGTCCCTGGCCCAGTGCATCATGGGAACAGGGCAGACCAAACTACCAAGCCAATTCTTTTACTGGAAAGGAAACAAGCTTCCGGGGACCGGTTTCTGGCATTACAGCCGTCTTCGGCCCGGCTTGCTTGAATCCTGATGGTGCAGTGAGCAAGGGACTCATGTCTGAGCATACCCTTCCACGCTTATGGTGGACAAAACGATTCAGAAAAGGGGGGTGGTGATGGACAGAGTATCTGAATTAAGCAGAACACTCCTACACAGTCAACAGATCAGGGCTTGATCCATCACCGTTTTTTAGCTCACTGCACCATCCCAGCTCAGAACCTGGCTACATGCAAATTAGTCTGTCCCTGGCCCAGTGCATCATGGGAACAGGGCAGACCAAACTACCAAGCCAATTCTTTTACTGGAAAGGAAACAAGCTTCCGGGGACCGGTTTCTGGCATTACAGCCGTCTTCGGCCCGGCTTGCTTGAATCCTGATGGTGCAGTGAGCAAGGGACTCATGTCTGAGCATACCCTTCCACGCTTATGGTGGACAAAACGATTCAGAAAAGGGGGGTGGTGATGGACAGAGTATCTGAATTAAGCAGAACACTCCTACCCAGTCAACAGATCAGGGCTTGATCCATCACCGTTTTTTAGCTCACTGGACCATCCCAGCTCAGAACCTGGCTACATGCAAATTAGTCTGTCCCTGGCCCAGTGCATCATGGAAACAGGGCAGACCAAACTACCAAGCCAATTCTTTTACTGGAAGGGAAACAAGCTTCCGGGGACCGGTTTCTGGCATTACAGCCGTCTTCGGCCCAGCTTGCTTGAATCCTGATGGTGCAGTGAGCAAGGGACTCATGTCTGAGAATACACTTCCACGCTTATGGTGGACAAAACGATTCAGAAAAGGGGGTGGTGATGGACAGAGTATCTGAATTAAGCAGAACACTCCTACCCAGTCAACAGATCAGGGCTTGATCCATCACCGTTTTTTAGCTCACTGCACCATCCCAGCTCAGAACCTGGCTACATGCAAATTAGTCTGTCCCTGGCCCAGTGCATCATGGGAACAGGGCAGACCAAACTACCAAGCCAATTCTTTTACTGGAAAGGAAACAAGCTTCCGGGGACCGGTTTCTGGCATTACAGCCGTCTTCGGCCCGGCTTGCTTGAATCCTGATGGTGCAGTGAGCAAGGAACTCATGTCTGAGCATACCCTTCCAAGCTTATGGTGGACAAAACGATTCAGGAAATGGGGGTGGTGATGCACAGAGTATCTGAATGAAGCAGAACACTCCTACCCAGTCAACAGATCAGGGCTTGATCCATCACCATTTTTTAGCTCACTGCACCATCCCAGCTCAGAATCTGGCTACATGCAAATTAGTCTGTACCTGGCCCAGTGCATCATGGGAACAGGGCAGACCAAACTACCATGCCAATTCTTTTACTGGAAAGGAAACAAGCTTCCGGGGACCGGTTTCTGGCATTACAGACGTCTTCGGCCCTGCTTGCTTGAATCCTGATGGTGCAGTGAGCAAGGGACGCATGTCTGAGCATACCCTTCCACGCTTATGGTGGACAAAACGATTCAGAAAAGGGGGGTGGTGATGGACAGAGTATCTGAATTAAGCAAAACACTCCTACCCAGTCAACAGATCAGGGCTTGATCCATCACCGTTTTTTAGCTCACTGCACCATCCCAGCTCAGAACCTGGCTACATGCAAATTAGTCTGTCCCTGGCCCAGTGCATCATGGGAACAGGGCAGACCAAACTACCAAGCCAATTCTTTTACTGGAAAGGAAACAAGCTTCCGGGGACCGGTTTCTGGCATTACAGCCGTCTTCAGCCCAGCTTGCTTGAATCCTGATGGTGCAGTGAGCAAGGGACTCATGTCTGAGAATACACTTCCACGCTTATGGTGGACAAAACGATTCAGAAAAGGGGGTGGTGATGGACAGAGTATCTGAATTAAGCAGAACACTCCTACCCAGTCAACAGATCAGGGCTTGATCCATCACCGTCTTTTAGCTCACATCACCATCCCAGCTCAGAACCTGGCTACATGCAAATTAGTCTGTCCCTGGCCCAGTGCATCATGGGAACAGGGCAGTCCAAACTACCAAGCCAATTCTTTTACTGGAAAGGAAACAAGCTTCCGGGGACCGGTTTCTGGCATTACAGCCGTCTTCGGCCCGGCTTGCTTGAATCCTGATGGTGCAGTGAGCAAGGGACTCATGTCTGAGCATACCCTTCCACGCTTATGGTGGACAAAACAATTCAGGAAAGGGGGGTGGTGATGGACAGAGTATCTGAATTAAGCAGAACACTCCTACCCAGTCAACAGATCAGGGCTTGATCCATCACCGTTTTTTAGCTCACTGCACCATCCCAGCTCAGAACCTGGCTACATGCAAATTAGTCTGTCCCTGGCCCAGTGCATCATGGGAACAGGGCAGACCAAACTACCAAGCCAATTCTTTTACTGGAAAGGAAACAAGCTTCCGGGGACCGGTTTCTGGCATTACAGCCGTCTTCGGCCCGGCTTGCTTGAATCCTGATGGTGCAGTGAGCAAGGGACTCATGTCTGAGCATACCCTTCCACGCTTATGGTGGACAAAACGATTCAGAAAAGGGGGTGGTGATGGACAGAGTATCTGAATTAAGCAGAACACTCCTACCCAGTCAACAGATCAGGGCTTGATCCATCACCGTTTTTTAGCTCACTGCACCATCCCAGCTCAGAACCTGGCTACATGCAAATTAGTCTGTCCCTGGCCCAGTGCATCATGGGAACAGGGCAGACCAAACTACCAAGCCAATTCTTTTACTGGAAAGGAAACAAGCTTCCGGGGTCCGGTTTCTGGCATTACAGCCGTCTTCGGCCCGGCTTGCTTGAATCCTGATGGTGCAGTGAGCAAGGGACTCATGTCTGAGCATACCCTTCCACGCTTATGGTGGACAAAACGATTCAGAAAAGGAGGGTGGTGATGGACAGAGTATCTGAATTAAGCAGAACACTCCTACCCAGTCAACAGATCAGGGCTTGATCCATCACCGTTTTTTAGCTCACTGGACCATCCCAGCTCAGAACCTGGCTACATGCAAATTAGTCTGTCCCTGGCCCAGTGCATCATGGAAATAGGGCAGACCAAACTACCAAGCCAATTCTTTTACTGGAAGGGAAACAAGCTTCCGGGGACCGGTTTCTGGCATTACAGCCGTCTTCGGCCCGGCTTGCTTGAATCCTGATGGTGCAGTGAGCAAGGGACTCATGTCTGAGAATACACTTCCACGCTTATGGTGGACAAAACGATTCAGAAAAGGGGGTGGTTATGGACAGAGTATCTGAATTAAGCAGAACACTCCTACCCAGTCAACAGATCAGGGCTTGATCCATCACCGTTTTTTAGCTCACTGCACCATCCCAGCTCAGAACCTGGCTACATGCAAATTAGTCTGTCCCTGGCCCAGTGCATCATGGGAACAGGGCAGACCAAACTACCAAGCCAATTCTTTTACTGGAAAGGAAACAAGCTTCCGGGGACCGGTTTCTGGCATTACAGCCGTCTTCGGCCCGGCTTGCTTGAATCCTGATGGTGCAGTGAGCAAGGGACTCATGTCTGAGCATACCCTTCCACGCTTATGGTGGACAAAACAATTCAGGAAAGGGGGGTGGTGATGGACAGAGTATCTGAATTAAGCAGAACACTCCTACCCAGTCAACAGATCAGGGCTTGATCCATCACCGTTTTTTAGCTCACTGCACCATCCCAGCTCAGAACCTGGCTACATGCAAATTAGTCTGTCCCTGGCCCAGTGCATCATGGGAACAGGGCAGACCAAACTACCAAGCCAATTCTTTTACTGGAAAGGAAACAAGCTTCCGGGGACCGGTTTCTGGCATTACAGCCGTCTTCGGCCCGGCTTGCTTGAATCCTGATGGTGCAGTGAGCAAGGGACTCATGTCTGAGCATACCCTTCCACGCTTATGGTGGACAAAACGATTCAGAAAAGGGGGGTGGTGATGGACAGAGTATCTGAATTAAGCAGAACACTCCTACCCAGTCAACAGATCAGGGCTTGATCCATCACCGTTTTTTAGCTCACTGCACCATCCCAGCTCAGAACCTGGCTACATGCAAATTAGTCTGTCCCTGGCCCAGTGCATCATGGGAACAGGGCAGACCAAACTACCAAGCCAATTCTTTTACTGGAAAGGAAACAAGCTTCCGGGGACCGGTTTCTGGCATTACAGCCGTCTTCGGCCCGGCTTGCTTGAATCCTGATGATGCAGTGAGCAAGGGACTCATGTCTGAGCATACCCTTCCACGCTTATGGTGGACAAAACGATTCAGAAAAGGGGGGTGGTGATGGACAGAGTATCTGAATTAAGCAGAACACTCCTACCCAGTCAACAGATCAGGGCTTGATCCATCACCGTTTTTTAGCTCACTGGACCATCCCAGCTCAGAACCTGGCTACATGCAAATTAGTCTGTCCCTGGCCCAGTGCATCATGGAAACAGGGCAGACCAAACTACCAAGCCAATTCTTTTACTGGAAGGGAAACAAGCTTCCGGGGAACGGTTTCTGGCATTACAGCCGTCTTCGGCCCAGCTTGCTTGAATCCTGATGGTGCAGTGAGCAAGGGACTCATGTCTGAGCATACCCTTCCACGCTTATGGTGGACAAAACGATTCAGAAAAGGGGGGTGGTGATGGACAGAGTATCTGAATTAAGCAGAACACTCCTACCCAGTCAACAGATCAGGGCTTGATCCATCACCGTTTTTTAGCTCACTGCACCATCCCAGCTCAGAACCTGGCTACATGCAAATTAGTCTGTCCCTGGCCCAGTGCATCATGGGAACAGGGCAGACCAAACTACCAAGCCAATTCTTTTACTGGAAAGGAAACAAGCTTCCGGGGACCGGTTTCTGGCATTACAGCCGTCTTCGGCCCGGCTTGCTTGAATCCTGATGATGCAGTGAGCAAGGGACTCATGTCTGAGCATACCCTTCCACGCTTATGGTGGACAAAACGATTCAGAAAAGGGGGGTGGTGATGGACAGAGTATCTGAATGAAGCAGAACACTCCTACCCAGTCAACAGATCAGGGCTTGATCCATCACCGTTTTTTAGCTCACTGGACCATCCCAGCTCAGAACCTGGCTACATGCAAATTAGTCTGTCCCTGGCCCAGTGCATCATGGAAACAGGGCAGACCAAACTACCAAGCCAATTCTTTTACTGGAAGGGAAACAAGCTTCCGGGGAACGGTTTCTGGCATTACAGCCGTCTTCGGCCCAGCTTGCTTGAATCCTGATGGTGCAGTGAGCAAGGGACTCATGTCTGAGAATACACTTCCACGCTTATGGTGGACAAAACGATTCAGAAAAGGGGGTGGTGATGGACAGAGTATCTGAATTAAGCAGAACACTCCTACCCAGTCAACAGATCAGGGCTTGATCCATCACCGTTTTTTAGCTCACTGCACCATCCCAGCTCAGAACCTGGCTACATGCAAATTAGTCTGTCACTGGCCCAGTGCATCATGGGAACAGGGCAGACCAAACTACCAAGCCAATTCTTTTACTGGAAAGGAAACAAGCTTCCGGGGACCGGTTTCTGGCATTACAGCCGTCTTCGGCCCGGCTTGCTTGAATCCTGATGGTGCAGTGAGCAAGGAACTCATGTCTGAGCATACCCTTCCAAGCTTATGGTGGACAAAACGATTCAGGAAATGGGGGTGGTGATGCACAGAGTATCTGAATGAAGCAGAACACTCCTACCCAGTCAACAGATCAGGGCTTGATCCATCACCGTTTTTTAGCTCACTGCACCATCCCAGCTCAGAATCTGGCTACATGCAAATTAGTCTGTCCCTGGCCCAGTGCATCATGGGAACAGGGCAGACCAAACTACCATGCCAATTCTTTTACTGGAAAGGAAACAAGCTTCCGGGGACCGGTTTCTGGCATTACAGCCGCCTTCGGCCCTGCTTGCTTGAATCCTGATGGTGCAGTGAGCAAGGGACGCATGTCTGAGCATACCCTTCCACGCTTATGGTGGACAAAACAATTCAGGAAAGGGGGGTGGTGATGGACAGAGTATCTGAATTAAGCAGAACACTCCTACCCAGTCAACAGATCAGGGCTTGATCCATCACCGTTTTTTAGCTCACTGCACCATCCCAGCTCAGAACCTGGCTACATGCAAATTAGTCTGTCCCTGGCCCAGTGCATCATGGGAACAGGGCAGACCAAACTACCAAGCCAATTCTTTTACTGGAAAGGAAACAAGCTTCCGGGGACCGGTTTCTGGCATTACAGCCGTCTTCGGCCCGGCTTGCTTGAATCCTGATGGTGCAGTGAGCAAGGGACTCATGTCTGAGCATACCCTTCCACGCTTATGGTGGACAAAACGATTCAGAAAAGGGGGGTGGTGATGGACAGAGTATCTGAATTAAGCAGAACACTCCTACACAGTCAACAGATCAGGGCTTGATCCATCACCGTTTTTTAGCTCACTGCACCATCCCAGCTCAGAACCTGGCTACATGCAAATTAGTCTGTCCCTGGCCCAGTGCATCATGGGAACAGGGCAGACCAAACTACCAAGCCAATTCTTTTACTGGAAAGGAAACAAGCTTCCGGGGACCGGTTTCTGGCATTACAGCCGTCTTCGGCCCGGCTTGCTTGAATCCTGATGGTGCAGTGAGCAAGGGACTCATGTCTGAGCATACCCTTCCACGCTTATGGTGGACAAAACGATTCAGAAAAGGGGGGTGGTGATGGACAGAGTATCTGAATTAAGCAGAACACTCCTACCCAGTCAACAGATCAGGGCTTGATCCATCACCGTTTTTTAGCTCACTGGACCATCCCAGCTCAGAACCTGGCTACATGCAAATTAGTCTGTCCCTGGCCCAGTGCATCATGGAAACAGGGCAGACCAAACTACCAAGCCAATTCTTTTACTGGAAGGGAAACAAGCTTCCGGGGACCGGTTTCTGGCATTACAGCCGTCTTCGGCCCAGCTTGCTTGAATCCTGATGGTGCAGTGAGCAAGGGACTCCTGTCTGAGAATACACTTCCACGCTTATGGTGGACAAAACGATTCAGAAAAGGGGGTGGTGATGGACAGAGTATCTGAATTAAGCAGAACACTCCTACCCAGTCAACAGATCAGGGCTTGATCCATCACCGTTTTTTAGCTCACTGCACCATCCCAGCTCAGAACCTGGCTACATGCAAATTAGTCTGTCCCTGGCCCAGTGCATCATGGGAACAGGGCAGACCAAACTACCAAGCCAATTCTTTTACTGGAAAGGAAACAAGCTTCCGGGGACCGGTTTCTGGCATTACAGCCGTCTTCGGCCCGGCTTGCTTGAATCCTGATGGTGCAGTGAGCAAGGAACTCATGTCTGAGCATACCCTTCCAAGCTTATGGTGGACAAAACGATTCAGGAAATGGGGGTGGTGATGCACAGAGTATCTGAATGAAGCAGAACACTCCTACCCAGTCAACAGATCAGGGCTTGATCCATCACCATTTTTTAGCTCACTGCACCATCCCAGCTCAGAATCTGGCTACATGCAAATTAGTCTGTACCTGGCCCAGTGCATCATGGGAACAGGGCAGACCAAACTACCATGCCAATTCTTTTACTGGAAAGGAAACAAGCTTCCGGGGACCGGTTTCTGGCATTACAGCCGTCTTCGGCCCTGCTTGCTTGAATC
Source organism: Lissotriton vulgaris (assembly GCF_964263255.1). Taxonomy (NCBI): domain Eukaryota; kingdom Metazoa; phylum Chordata; class Amphibia; order Caudata; family Salamandridae; genus Lissotriton; species Lissotriton vulgaris. The sequence goes on along the minus strand of NC_141687.1, from coordinate 510,575,080 downwards.
CTGATGGTGCAGTGAGCAAGGGACGCATGTCTGAGCATACCCTTCCACGCTTATGGTGGACAAAACGATTCAGAAAAGGGGGGTGGTGATGGACAGAGTATCTGAATTAAGCAAAACACTCCTACCCAGTCAACAGATCAGGGCTTGATCCATCACCGTTTTTTAGCTCACTGCACCATCCCAGCTCAGAACCTGGCTACATGCAAATTAGTCTGTCCCTGGCCCAGTGCATCATGGGAACAGGGCAGACCAAACTACCAAGCCAATTCTTTTACTGGAAAGGAAACAAGCTTCCGGGGACCGGTTTCTGGCATTACAGCCGTCTTCAGCCCAGCTTGCTTGAATCCTGATGGTGCAGTGAGCAAGGGACTCATGTCTGAGAATACACTTCCACGCTTATGGTGGACAAAACGATTCAGAAAAGGGGGTGGTGATGGACAGAGTATCTGAATTAAGCAGAACACTCCTACCCAGTCAACAGATCAGGGCTTGATCCATCACCGTCTTTTAGCTCACATCACCATCCCAGCTCAGAACCTGGCTACATGCAAATTAGTCTGTCCCTGGCCCAGTGCATCATGGGAACAGGGCAGTCCAAACTACCAAGCCAATTCTTTTACTGGAAAGGAAACAAGCTTCCGGGGACCGGTTTCTGGCATTACAGCCGTCTTCGGCCCGGCTTGCTTGAATCCTGATGGTGCAGTGAGCAAGGGACTCATGTCTGAGCATACCCTTCCACGCTTATGGTGGACAAAACAATTCAGGAAAGGGGGGTGGTGATGGACAGAGTATCTGAATTAAGCAGAACACTCCTACCCAGTCAACAGATCAGGGCTTGATCCATCACCGTTTTTTAGCTCACTGCACCATCCCAGCTCAGAACCTGGCTACATGCAAATTAGTCTGTCCCTGGCCCAGTGCATCATGGGAACAGGGCAGACCAAACTACCAAGCCAATTCTTTTACTGGAAAGGAAACAAGCTTCCGGGGACCGGTTTCTGGCATTACAGCCGTCTTCGGCCCGGCTTGCTTGAATCCTGATGGTGCAGTGAGCAAGGGACTCATGTCTGAGCATACCCTTCCACGCTTATGGTGGACAAAACGATTCAGAAAAGGGGGTGGTGATGGACAGAGTATCTGAATTAAGCAGAACACTCCTACCCAGTCAACAGATCAGGGCTTGATCCATCACCGTTTTTTAGCTCACTGCACCATCCCAGCTCAGAACCTGGCTACATGCAAATTAGTCTGTCCCTGGCCCAGTGCATCATGGGAACAGGGCAGACCAAACTACCAAGCCAATTCTTTTACTGGAAAGGAAACAAGCTTCCGGGGTCCGGTTTCTGGCATTACAGCCGTCTTCGGCCCGGCTTGCTTGAATCCTGATGGTGCAGTGAGCAAGGGACTCATGTCTGAGCATACCCTTCCACGCTTATGGTGGACAAAACGATTCAGAAAAGGAGGGTGGTGATGGACAGAGTATCTGAATTAAGCAGAACACTCCTACCCAGTCAACAGATCAGGGCTTGATCCATCACCGTTTTTTAGCTCACTGGACCATCCCAGCTCAGAACCTGGCTACATGCAAATTAGTCTGTCCCTGGCCCAGTGCATCATGGAAATAGGGCAGACCAAACTACCAAGCCAATTCTTTTACTGGAAGGGAAACAAGCTTCCGGGGACCGGTTTCTGGCATTACAGCCGTCTTCGGCCCGGCTTGCTTGAATCCTGATGGTGCAGTGAGCAAGGGACTCATGTCTGAGAATACACTTCCACGCTTATGGTGGACAAAACGATTCAGAAAAGGGGGTGGTTATGGACAGAGTATCTGAATTAAGCAGAACACTCCTACCCAGTCAACAGATCAGGGCTTGATCCATCACCGTTTTTTAGCTCACTGCACCATCCCAGCTCAGAACCTGGCTACATGCAAATTAGTCTGTCCCTGGCCCAGTGCATCATGGGAACAGGGCAGACCAAACTACCAAGCCAATTCTTTTACTGGAAAGGAAACAAGCTTCCGGGGACCGGTTTCTGGCATTACAGCCGTCTTCGGCCCGGCTTGCTTGAATCCTGATGGTGCAGTGAGCAAGGGACTCATGTCTGAGCATACCCTTCCACGCTTATGGTGGACAAAACAATTCAGGAAAGGGGGGTGGTGATGGACAGAGTATCTGAATTAAGCAGAACACTCCTACCCAGTCAACAGATCAGGGCTTGATCCATCACCGTTTTTTAGCTCACTGCACCATCCCAGCTCAGAACCTGGCTACATGCAAATTAGTCTGTCCCTGGCCCAGTGCATCATGGGAACAGGGCAGACCAAACTACCAAGCCAATTCTTTTACTGGAAAGGAAACAAGCTTCCGGGGACCGGTTTCTGGCATTACAGCCGTCTTCGGCCCGGCTTGCTTGAATCCTGATGGTGCAGTGAGCAAGGGACTCATGTCTGAGCATACCCTTCCACGCTTATGGTGGACAAAACGATTCAGAAAAGGGGGGTGGTGATGGACAGAGTATCTGAATTAAGCAGAACACTCCTACCCAGTCAACAGATCAGGGCTTGATCCATCACCGTTTTTTAGCTCACTGCACCATCCCAGCTCAGAACCTGGCTACATGCAAATTAGTCTGTCCCTGGCCCAGTGCATCATGGGAACAGGGCAGACCAAACTACCAAGCCAATTCTTTTACTGGAAAGGAAACAAGCTTCCGGGGACCGGTTTCTGGCATTACAGCCGTCTTCGGCCCGGCTTGCTTGAATCCTGATGATGCAGTGAGCAAGGGACTCATGTCTGAGCATACCCTTCCACGCTTATGGTGGACAAAACGATTCAGAAAAGGGGGGTGGTGATGGACAGAGTATCTGAATTAAGCAGAACACTCCTACCCAGTCAACAGATCAGGGCTTGATCCATCACCGTTTTTTAGCTCACTGGACCATCCCAGCTCAGAACCTGGCTACATGCAAATTAGTCTGTCCCTGGCCCAGTGCATCATGGAAACAGGGCAGACCAAACTACCAAGCCAATTCTTTTACTGGAAGGGAAACAAGCTTCCGGGGAACGGTTTCTGGCATTACAGCCGTCTTCGGCCCAGCTTGCTTGAATCCTGATGGTGCAGTGAGCAAGGGACTCATGTCTGAGAATACACTTCCACGCTTATGGTGGACAAAACGATTCAGAAAAGGGGGTGGTGATGGACAGAGTATCTGAATTAAGCAGAACACTCCTACCCAGTCAACAGATCAGGGCTTGATCCATCACCGTTTTTTAGCTCACTGCACCATCCCAGCTCAGAACCTGGCTACATGCAAATTAGTCTGTCACTGGCCCAGTGCATCATGGGAACAGGGCAGACCAAACTACCAAGCCAATTCTTTTACTGGAAAGGAAACAAGCTTCCGGGGACCGGTTTCTGGCATTACAGCCGTCTTCGGCCCGGCTTGCTTGAATCCTGATGGTGCAGTGAGCAAGGAACTCATGTCTGAGCATACCCTTCCAAGCTTATGGTGGACAAAACGATTCAGGAAATGGGGGTGGTGATGCACAGAGTATCTGAATGAAGCAGAACACTCCTACCCAGTCAACAGATCAGGGCTTGATCCATCACCGTTTTTTAGCTCACTGCACCATCCCAGCTCAGAATCTGGCTACATGCAAATTAGTCTGTCCCTGGCCCAGTGCATCATGGGAACAGGGCAGACCAAACTACCATGCCAATTCTTTTACTGGAAAGGAAACAAGCTTCCGGGGACCGGTTTCTGGCATTACAGCCGCCTTCGGCCCTGCTTGCTTGAATCCTGATGGTGCAGTGAGCAAGGGACGCATGTCTGAGCATACCCTTCCACGCTTATGGTGGACAAAACAATTCAGGAAAGGGGGGTGGTGATGGACAGAGTATCTGAATTAAGCAGAACACTCCTACCCAGTCAACAGATCAGGGCTTGATCCATCACCGTTTTTTAGCTCACTGCACCATCCCAGCTCAGAACCTGGCTACATGCAAATTAGTCTGTCCCTGGCCCAGTGCATCATGGGAACAGGGCAGACCAAACTACCAAGCCAATTCTTTTACTGGAAAGGAAACAAGCTTCCGGGGACCGGTTTCTGGCATTACAGCCGTCTTCGGCCCGGCTTGCTTGAATCCTGATGGTGCAGTGAGCAAGGGACTCATGTCTGAGCATACCCTTCCACGCTTATGGTGGACAAAACGATTCAGAAAAGGGGGGTGGTGATGGACAGAGTATCTGAATTAAGCAGAACACTCCTACACAGTCAACAGATCAGGGCTTGATCCATCACCGTTTTTTAGCTCACTGCACCATCCCAGCTCAGAACCTGGCTACATGCAAATTAGTCTGTCCCTGGCCCAGTGCATCATGGGAACAGGGCAGACCAAACTACCAAGCCAATTCTTTTACTGGAAAGGAAACAAGCTTCCGGGGACCGGTTACTGGCATTACAGCCGTCTTCGGCCCGGCTTGCTTGAATCCTGATGGTGCAGTGAGCAAGGGACTCATGTCTGAGCATACCCTTCCACGCTTATGGTGGACAAAACGATTCAGAAAAGGGGGGTGGTGATGGACAGAGTATCTGAATTAAGCAGAACACTCCTACCCAGTCAACAGATCAGGGCTTGATCCATCACCGTTTTTTAGCTCACTGGACCATCCCAGCTCAGAACCTGGCTACATGCAAATTAGTCTGTCCCTGGCCCAGTGCATCATGGAAACAGGGCAGACCAAACTACCAAGCCAATTCTTTTACTGGAAGGGAAACAAGCTTCCGGGGACCGGTTTCTGGCATTACAGCCGTCTTCGGCCCAGCTTGCTTGAATCCTGATGGTGCAGTGAGCAAGGGACTCATGTCTGAGAATACACTTCCACGCTTATGGTGGACAAAACGATTCAGAAAAGGGGGTGGTGATGGACAGAGTATCTGAATTAAGCAGAACACTCCTACCCAGTCAACAGATCAGGGCTTGATCCATCACCGTTTTTTAGCTCACTGCACCATCCCAGCTCAGAACCTGGCTACATGCAAATTAGTCTGTCCCTGGCCCAGTGCATCATGGGAACAGGGCAGACCAAACTACCAAGCCAATTCTTTTACTGGAAAGGAAACAAGCTTCCGGGGACCGGTTTCTGGCATTACAGCCGTCTTCGGCCCGGCTTGCTTGAATCCTGATGGTGCAGTGAGCAAGGAACTCATGTCTGAGCATACCCTTCCAAGCTTATGGTGGACAAAACGATTCAGGAAATGGGGGTGGTGATGCACAGAGTATCTGAATGAAGCAGAACACTCCTACCCAGTCAACAGATCAGGGCTTGATCCATCACCATTTTTTAGCTCACTGCACCATCCCAGCTCAGAATCTGGCTACATGCAAATTAGTCTGTCCCTGGCCCAGTGCATCATGGGAACAGGGCAGACCAAACTACCATGCCAATTCTTTTACTGGAAAGGAAACAAGCTTCCGGGGACCGGTTTCTGGCATTACAGCCGTCTTCGGCCCTGCTTGCTTGAATCCTGATGGTGCAGTGAGCAAGGGACGCATGTCTGAGCATACCCTTCCACGCTTATGGTGGACAAAACGATTCAGAAAAGGGGGGTGGTGATGGACAGAGTATCTGAATTAAGCAAAACACTCCTACCCAGTCAACAGATCAGGGCTTGATCCATCACCGTTTTTTAGCTCACTGCACCATCCCAGCTCAGAACCTGGCTACATGCAAATTAGTCTGTCCCTGGCCCAGTGCATCATGGGAACAGGGCAGACCAAACTACCAAGCCAATTCTTTTACTGGAAAGGAAACAAGCTTCCGGGGACCGGTTTCTGGCATTACAGCCGTCTTCAGCCCAGCTTGCTTGAATCCTGATGGTGCAGTGAGCAAGGGACTCATGTCTGAGAATACACTTCCACGCTTATGGTGGACAAAACGATTCAGAAAAGGGGGTGGTGATGGACAGAGTATCTGAATTAAGCAGAACACTCCTACCCAGTCAACAGATCAGGGCTTGATCCATCACCGTCTTTTAGCTCACATCACCATCCCAGCTCAGAACCTGGCTACATGCAAATTAGTCTGTCCCTGGCCCAGTGCATCATGGGAACAGGGCAGTCCAAACTACCAAGCCAATTCTTTTACTGGAAAGGAAACAAGCTTCCGGGGACCGGTTTCTGGCATTACAGCCGTCTTCGGCCCGGCTTGCTTGAATCCTGATGGTGCAGTGAGCAAGGGACTCATGTCTGAGCATACCCTTCCACGCTTATGGTGGACAAAACAATTCAGGAAAGGGGGGTGGTGATGGACAGAGTATCTGAATTAAGCAGAACACTCCTACCCAGTCAACAGATCAGGGCTTGATCCATCACCGTTTTTTAGCTCACTGCACCATCCCAGCTCAGAACCTGGCTACATGCAAATTAGTCTGTCCCTGGCCCAGTGCATCATGGGAACAGGGCAGACCAAACTACCAAGCCAATTCTTTTACTGGAAAGGAAACAAGCTTCCGGGGACCGGTTTCTGGCATTACAGCCGTCTTCGGCCCGGCTTGCTTGAATCCTGATGGTGCAGTGAGCAAGGGACTCATGTCTGAGCATACCCTTCCACGCTTATGGTGGACAAAACGATTCAGAAAAGGGGGTGGTGATGGACAGAGTATCTGAATTAAGCAGAACACTCCTACCCAGTCAACAGATCAGGGCTTGATCTATCACCGTTTTTTAGCTCACTGCACCATCCCAGCTCAGAACCTGGCTACATGCAAATTAGTCTGTCCCTGGCCCAGTGCATCATGGGAACAGGGCAGACCAAACTACCAAGCCAATTCTTTTACTGGAAAGGAAACAAGCTTCCGGGGTCCGGTTTCTGGCATTACAGCCGTCTTCGGCCCGGCTTGCTTGAATCCTGATGGTGCAGTGAGCAAGGGACTCATGTCTGAGCATACCCTTCCACGCTTATGGTGGACAAAACGATTCAGAAAAGGGGGGTGGTGATGGACAGAGTATCTGAATTAAGCAGAACACTCCTACCCAGTCAACAGATCAGGGCTTGATCCATCACCGTTTTTTAGCTCACTGCACCATCCCAGCTCAGAACCTGGCTACATGCAAATTAGTCTGTCCCTGGCCCAGTGCATCATGGGAACAGGGCAGACCAAACTACCAAGCCAATTCTTTTACTGGAAAGGAAACAAGCTTCCGGGGACCGGTTTCTGGCATTACAGCCGTCTTCGGCCCGGCTTGCTTGAATCCTGATGGTGCAGTGAGCAAGGGACTCATGTCTGAGCATACCCTTCCACGCTTATGGTGGACAAAACGATTCAGAAAAGGGGGGTGGTGATGGACAGAGTATCTGAATTAAGCAGAACACTCCTACCCAGTCAACTGATCAGGGCTTGATCCATCACCGTTTTTTAGCTCACTGGACCATCCCAGCTCAGAACCTGGCTACATGCAAATTAGTCTGTCCCTGGCCCAGTGCATCATGGAAACAGGGCAGACCAAACTACCAAGCCAATTCTTTTACTGGAAAGGAAACAAGCTTCCGGGGACCGGTTTCTGGCATTACAGCCGTCTTCGGCCCGGCTTGCTTGATTCCTGATGGTGCAGTGAGCAAGGGACTCATGTCTGAGAATACACTTCCACGCTTATGGTGGACAAAACGATTCAGAAAAGGGGGTGGTGATGGACAGAGTATCTGAATTAAGCAGAACACTCCTACCCAGTCAACAGATCAGGGCTTGATCCATCACCGTTTTTTAGCTCACAGCACCATCCCAGCTCAGAACCTGGCTACATGCAAATTAGTCTGTCCCTGGCCCAGTGCATCATGGGAACAGGGCAGACCAAACTACCAAGCCAATTCTTTTACTGGAAAGGAAACAAGCTTCCGGGGACCGGTTTCTGGCATTACAGCCGTCTTCGGCCCGGCTTGCTTGAATCCTGATGGTGCAGTGAGCAAGGGACTCATGTCTGAGCATACCCTTCCACGCTTATGGTGGACAAAACGATTCAGGAAAGGGGGGTGGTGATGCACAGAGTATCTGAATGAAGCATAACACTCCTACCCAGTCAACAGATCAGGGCTTGATCCATCACCGTTTTTTAGCTCACTGCACCATCCCAGCTCAGAACCTGGCTACATGCAAATTAGTCTGTCCCTGGCCCAGTGCATCATGGGAACAGGGCAGACCAAACTACCAAGCCAATTCTTTTACTGAAAAGGAAACAAGCTTCCTGGGACCGGTTTCTGGCATTACAGCCGTCTTCGGCCCAGCTTGCTTGAATCCTGATGGTGCAGTGAGCAAGGGACGCATGTCTGAGCATACCCTTCCACGCTTATGGTGGACAAAACGATTCAGAAAAGGGGGGTGGTGATGGACAGAGTATCTGAATTAAGCAAAACACTCCTACCCAGTCAACAGATCAGGGCTTGATCCATCACCGTTTTTTAGCTCACTGCACCATCCCAGCTCAGAACCTGGCTACATGCAAATTAGTCTGTCCCTGGCCCAGTGCATCATGGGAACAGGGCAGACCAAACTACCAAGCCAATTCTTTTACTGGAAAGGAAACAAGCTTCCGGGGACCGGTTTCTGGCATTACAGCCGTCTTCGGCCCAGCTTGCTTGAATCCTGATGGTGCAGTGATCAAGGGACTCATGTCTGAGAATACACTTCCACGCTTATGGTGGACAAAACGATTCAGAAAAGGGGGTGGTGATGGACAGAGTATCTGAATTAAGCAGAACACTCCTACCCAGTCAACAGATCAGGGCTTGATCCATCACCGTCTTTTAGCTCACATCACCATCCCAGCTCAGAACCTGGCTACATGCAAATTAGTCTGTCCCTGGCCCAGTGCATCATGGGAACAGGGCAGTCCAAACTACCAAGCCAATTCTTTTACTGGAAAGGAAACAAGCTTCCGGGGACCGGTTTCTGGCATTACAGCCGTCTTCGGCCCGGCTTGCTTGAATCCTGATGGTGCAGTGAGCAAGGGACTCATGTCTGAGCATACCCTTCCAAGCTTATGGTGGACAAAACAATTCAGGAAAGGGGGGTGGTGATGGACAGAGTATCTGAATTAAGCAGAACACTCCTACCCAGTCAACAGATCAGGGCTTGATCCATCACCGTTTTTTAGCTCACTGCACCATCCCAGCTCAGAACCTGGCTACATGCAAATTAGTCTGTCCCTGGCCCAGTGCATCATGGGAACAGGGCAGACCAAACTACCAAGCCAATTCTTTTACTGGAAAGGAAACAAGCTTCCGGGGACCGGTTTCTGGCATTACAGCCGTCTTCGGCCCAGCTTGCTTGAATCCTGATGGTGCAGTGAGCAAGGGACTCATGTCTGAGCATACCCTTCCACGCTTATGGTGGACAAAACGATTCAGAAAAGGGGGTGGTGATGGACAGAGTATCTGAATTAAGCAGAACACTCCTACCCAGTCAACAGATCAGGGCTTGATCCATCACCGTTTTTTAGCTCACTGCACCATCCCAGCTCAGAACCTGGCTACATGCAAATTAGTCTGTCCCTGGCCCAGTGCATCATGGGAACAGGGCAGACCAAACTACCAAGCCAATTCTTTTACTGGAAAGGAAACAAGCTTCCGGGGACCGGTTTCTGGCATTACAGCCGTCTTCGGCCCGGCTTGCTTGAATCCTGATGGTGCAGTGAGCAAGGGACTCATGTCTGAGCATACCCTTCCACGCTTATGGTGGACAAAACGATTCAGAAAAGGGGGGTGGTGATGGACAGAGTATCTGAATTAAGCAGAACACTCCTACCCAGTCAACAGATCAGGGCTTGATCCATCACCGTTTTTTAGCTCACTGCACCATCCCAGCTCAGAACCTGGCTACATGCAAATTAGTCTGTCCCTGGCCCAGTGCATCATGGGAACAGGGCAGACCAAACTACCAAGCCAATTCTTTTACTGGAAAGGAAACAAGCTTCCGGGGACCGGTTTCTGGCATTACAGCCGTCTTCGGCCCGGCTTGCTTGAATCCTGATGGTGCAGTGAGCAAGGGACTCATGTCTGAGCATACCCTTCCACGCTTATGGTGGACAAAACGATTCAGAAAAGGGGGTGGTGATGGACAGAGTATCTGAATTAAGCAGAACACTCCTACCCAGTCAACTGATCAGGGCTTGATCCATCACCGTTTTTTAGCTCACTGGACCATCCCAGCTCAGAACCTGGCTACATGCAAATTAGTCTGTCCCTGGCCCAGTGCATCATGGAAACAGGGCAGACCAAACTACCAAGCCAATTCTTTTACTGGAAAGGAAACAAGCTTCCGGGGACCGGTTTCTGGCATTACAGCCGTCTTCGGCCCGGCTTGCTTGATTCCTGATGGTGCAGTGAGCAAGGGACTCATGTCTGAGAATACACTTCCACGCTTATGGTGGACAAAACGATTCAGAAAAGGGGGTGGTGATGGACAGAGTATCTGAATTAAGCAGAACACTCCTACCCAGTCAACAGATCAGGGCTTGATCCATCACCGTTTTTTAGCTCACAGCACCATCCCAGCTCAGAACCTGGCTACATGCAAATTAGTCTGTCCCTGGCCCAGTGCATCATGGGAACACTGCAGACCAAACTACCAAGCCAATTCTTTTACTGGAAAGGAAAAAAGCTTCCGGGGACCGGTTTCTGGCATTACAGCCGTCTTCGGCCCGGCTTGCTTGAATCCTGATGGTGCAGTGAGCAAGGGACTCATGTCTGAGAATACGCTTCCACGCTTATGGTGGACAAAACGATTCAGAAAAGGGGGTGGTGATGGACAGAGTATCTGAATTAAGCAGAACACTCCTACCCAGTCAACAGATCAGGGCTTGATTCATCACCATTTTTTAGCTCACAGCACCATCCCAGCTCAGAACCTGGCTACATGCAAATTAGTCTGTCCCTGGCCCAGTGCATCATGGGAACAGGGCAGACCAAACTACCAAGCCAATTCTTTTACTGGAAAGGAAACAAGCTTACGGGGACCGGTTTCTGGCATTACAGCTGTCTTCGGCCCAGCTTGCTTGAATCCTGATGGTGCAGTGAGCAAGGGACTCATGTCTGAGCATACCCTTCCACGCTTATGGTGGACAAAACGATTCAGAAAAGGGGGGTGGTGATGGACAGAGTATCTGAATTGAGCAGAACACTCCTACCCAGTCAACAGATCAGGGCTTGATCCATCACCGTTTTTTAGCTCACTGCACCATCCCAGCTCAGAACCTGGCTACATGCAAATTAGTCTGTCCCTGGCCCAGTGCATCATGGGAACAGGGCAGACCAAACTACCAAGCCAATTCTTTTACTGGAAAGGAAACAAGCTTCCGGGGACCGGTTTCTGGCATTACAGCTGTCTTCGGCCCAGCTTGCTTGAATCCTGATGGTGCAGTGAGCAATGGACTCATGTCTGAGCATACCCTTCCACGCTTATGGTGGACAAAACGATTCAGAAAAGGGGGGTGGTGATGGACAGAGTATCTGAATTAAGCAGAACACTCCTACCCAGTCAACAGATCAGGGCTTGATCCATCACCGTTTTTTAGCTCACTGCACCATCCCAGCTCAGAACCTGGCTACATGCAAATTAGTCTGTCCCTGGCCCAGTGCATCATGGGAACAGGGCAGACCAAACTACCAAGCCAATTCTTTTACTGGAAAGGAAACAAGCTTCCGGGGACCGGTTTCTGGCATTACAGCCGTCTTCGGCCCGGCTTGCTTGAATCCTGATGGTGCAGTGAGCAAGGGACTCATGTCTGAGCATACCCTTCCACGCTTATGGTGGACAAAACGATTCAGAAAAGGGGGGTGGTGATGGACAGAGTATCTGAATTAAGCAGAACACTCCTACCCAGTCAACAGATCAGGGCTTGATCCATCACCGTTTTTTAGCTCACTGCACCATCCCAGCTCAGAACCTGGCTACATGCAAATTAGTCTGTCCCTGGCCCAGTGCATCATGGGAACAGGGCAGACCAAACTACCAAGCCAATTCTTTTACTGGAAAGGAAACAAGCTTCCGGGGACCGGTTTCTGGCATTACAGCCGTCTTCGGCCCGGCTTGCTTGAATCCTGATGGTGCAGTGAGCAAGGGACTTATGTCTGAGCATACCCTTCCACGCTTATGGTGGACAAAACGATTCAGGAAAGGGGGGTGGTGATGCACAGAGTATCTGAATGAAGCAGAACACTCCTACCCAGTCAACAGATCAGGGCTTGATCCATCACCGTTTTTTAGCTCACTGCACCATCCCAGCTCAGAACCTGGCTACATGCAAATTAGTCTGTCCCTGGCCAGTGCATCATGGGAACAGGGCAGACCAAACTACCAAGCCAATTCTTTTACTGAAAAGGAAACAAGCTTCCGGGGACCGGTTTCTGGCATTACAGCCGTCTTCGGCCCAGCTTGCTTGAATCCTGATGGTGCAGTGAGCAAGGGACGCATGTCTGAGCATACCCTTCCACGCTTATGGTGGACAAAACGATTCAGAAAAGGGGGGTGGTGATGGACAGAGTATCTGAATTAAGCAAAACACTCCTACCCAGTCAACAGATCAGGGCTTGATCCATCACCGTTTTTTTGCTCACTGCACCATCCCAGCTCAGAACCTGGCTACATGCAAATTAGTCTGTCCCTGGCCCAGTGCATCATGGGAACAGGGCAGTCCAAACTACCAAGCCAATTCTTTTACTGGAAAGGAAACAAGCTTCCGGGGACCGGTTTCTGGCATTACAGCCGTCTTCGGCCCGGCTTGCTTGAATCCTGATGGTGCAGTGAGCAAGGGACTCATGTCTGAGCATACCCTTCCAAGCTTATGGTGGACAAAACAATTCAGGAAAGGGGGGTGGTGATGGACAGAGTATCTGAATTAAGCAGAACACTCCTACCCAGTCAACAGATCAGGGCTTGATCCATCACCGTTTTTTAGCTCACTGCACCATCCCAGCTCAGAACCTGGCTACATGCAAATTAGTCTGTCCCTGGCCCAGTGCATCATGGGAACAGGGCAGACCAAACTACCAAGCCAATTCTTTTACTGGAAAGGAAACAAGCTTCCGGGGACCGGTTTCTGGCATTACAGCCGTCTTCGGCCCAGCTTGCTTGAATCCTGATGGTGCAGTGAGCAAGGGACTCATGTCTGAGCATACCCTTCCACGCTTATGGTGGACAAAACGATTCAGAAAAGGGGGTGGTGATGGACAGAGTATCTGAATTAAGCAGAACACTCCTACCCAGTCAACAGATCAGGGCTTGATCCATCACCGTTTTTTAGCTCACTGCACCATCCCAGCTCAGAACCTGGCTACATGCAAATTAGTCTGTCCCTGGCCCAGTGCATCATGGGAACAGGGCAGACCAAACTACCAAGCCAATTCTTTTACTGGAAAGGAAACAAGCTTCCGGGGACCGGTTTCTGGCATTACAGCCGTCTTCGGCCCGGCTTGCTTGAATCCTGATGGTGCAGTGAGCAAGGGACTCATGTCTGAGCATACCCTTCCACGCTTATGGTGGACAAAACGATTCAGAAAAGGGGGGTGGTGATGGACAGAGTATCTGAATTAAGCAGAACACTCCTACCCAGTCAACAGATCAGGGCTTGATCCATCACCGTTTTTTAGCTCACTGCACCATCCCAGCTCAGAACCTGGCTACATGCAAATTAGTCTGTCCCTGGCCCAGTGCATCATGGGAACAGGGCAGACCAAACTACCAAGCCAATTCTTTTACTGGAAAGGAAACAAGCTTCCGGGGACCGGTTTCTGGCATTACAGCCGTCTTCGGCCCGGCTTGCTTGAATCCTGATGGTGCAGTGAGCAAGGGACTCATGTCTGAGCATACCCTTCCACGCTTATGGTGGACAAAACGATTCAGAAAAGGGGGTGGTGATGGACAGAGTATCTGAATTAAGCAGAACACTCCTACCCAGTCAACTGATCAGGGCTTTATCCATCACCGTTTTTTAGCTCACTGGACCATCCCAGCTCAGAACCTGGCTACATGCAAATTAGTCTGTCCCTGGCCCAGTGCATCATGGAAACAGGGCAGACCAAACTACCAAGCCAATTCTTTTACTGGAAAGGAAACAAGCTTCCGGGGACCGGTTTCTGGCATTACAGCCGTCTTCGGCCCGGCTTGCTTGATTCCTGATGGTGCAGTGAGCAAGGGACTCATGTCTGAGAATACACTTCCACGCTTATGGTGGACAAAACGATTCAGAAAAGGGGGTGGTGATGGACAGAGTATCTGAATTAAGCAGAACACTCCTACCCAGTCAACAGATCAGGGCTTGATCCATCACCGTTTTTTAGCTCACAGCACCATCCCAGCTCAGAACCTGGCTACATGCAAATTAGTCTGTCCCTGGCCCAGTGCATCATGGGAACACTGCAGACCAAACTACCAAGCCAATTCTTTTACTGGAAAGGAAACAAGCTTCCGGGGACCGGTTTCTGGCATTACAGCCGTCTTCGGCCCGGCTTGCTTGAATCCTGATGGTGCAGTGAGCAAGGGACTCATGTCTGAGAATACGCTTCCACGCTTATGGTGGACAAAACGATTCAGAAAAGGGGGGTGGTGATGGACAGAGTATCTGAATTAAGCAGAACACTCCTACCCAGTCAACAGATCAGGGCTTGATTCATCACCATTTTTTAGCTCACAGCACCATCCCAGCTCAGAACCTGGCTACATGCAAATTAGTCTGTCCCTGGCCCAGTGCATCATGGGAACAGGGCAGACCAAACTACCAAGCCAATTCTTTTACTGGAAAGGAAACAAGCTTACGGGGACCGGTTTCTGGCATTACAGCTGTCTTCGGCCCAGCTTGCTTGAATCCTGATGGTGCAGTGAGCAAGGGACTCATGTCTGAGCATACCCTTCCACGCTTATGGTGGACAAAACGATTCAGAAAAGGGGGGTGGTGATGGACAGAGTATCTGAATTAAGCAGAACACTCCTACCCAGTCAACAGATCAGGGCTTGATCCATCACCGTTTTTCAGCTCACTGCACCATCCCAGCTCAGAACCTGGCTACATGCAAATTAGTCTGTCCCTGGCCCAGTGCATCATGGGAACAGGGCAGACCAAACTACCAAGCCAATTCTTTTACTGGAAAGGAAACAAGCTTCCGGGGACCGGTTTCTGGCATTACAGCTGTCTTCGGCCCAGCTTGCTTGAATCCTGATGGTGCAGTGAGCAATGGACTCATGTCTGAGCATACCCTTCCACGCTTATGGTGGACAAAACGATTCAGAAAAGGGGGGTGGTGATGGACAGAGTATCTGAATTAAGCAGAACACTCCTACCCAGTCAACAGATCAGGGCTTGATCCATCACCGTTTTTTAGCTCACTGCACCATCCCAGCTCAGAACCTGGCTACATGCAAATTAGTCTGTCCCTGGCCCAGTGCATCATGGGAACAGGGCAGACCAAACTACCAAGCCAATTCTTTTACTGGAAAGGAAACAAGCTTCCGGGGACCGGTTTCTGGCATTACAGCCGTCTTCGGCCCGGCTTGCTTGAATCCTGATGGTGCAGTGAGCAAGGGACTCATGTCTGAGCATACCCTTCCACGCTTATGGTGGACAAAACGATTCAGAAAAGGGGGGTGGTGATGGACAGAGTATCTGAATTAAGCAGAACACTCCTACCCAGTCAACAGATCAGGGCTTGATCCATCACCGTTTTTTAGCTCACTGCACCATCCCAGCTCAGAACCTGGCTACATGCAAATTAGTCTGTCCCTGGCCCAGTGCATCATGGGAACAGGGCAGACCAAACTACCAAGCCAATTCTTTTACTGGAAAGGAAACAAGCTTCCGGGGACCGGTTTCTGGCATTACAGCCGTCTTCGGCCCGGCTTGCTTGAATCCTGATGGTGCAGTGAGCAAGGGACTCATGTCTGAGCATACCCTTCCACGCTTATGGTGGACAAAACGATTCAGGAAAGGGGGGTGGTGATGCACAGAGTATCTGAATGAAGCAGAACACTCCTACCCAGTCAACAGATCAGGGCTTGATCCATCACCGTTTTTTAGCTCACTGCACCATCCCAGCTCAGAACCTGGCTACATGCAAATTAGTCTGTCCCTGGCCAGTGCATCATGGGAACAGGGCAGACCAAACTACCAAGCCAATTCTTTTACTGAAAAGGAAACAAGCTTCCGGGGACCGGTTTCTGGCATTACAGCCGTCTTCGGCCCAGCTTGCTTGAATCCTGATGGTGCAGTGAGCAAGGGACGCATGTCTGAGCATACCCTTCCACGCTTATGGTGGACAAAACGATTCAGAAAAGGGGGGTGGTGATGGACAGAGTATCTGAATTAAGCAAAACACTCCTACCCAGTCAACAGATCAGGGCTTGATCCATCACCGTTTTTTTGCTCACTGCACCATCCCAGCTCAGAACCTGGCTACATGCAAATTAGTCTGTCCCTGGCCCAGTGCATCATGGGAACAGGGCAGACCAAACTACCAAGCCAATTCTTTTACTGGAAAGGAAACAAGCTTCCGGGGACCGGTTTCTGGCATTACAGCCGTCTTCGGCCCAGCTTGCTTGAATCCTGATGGTGCAGTGAGCAAGGGACTCATGTCTGAGAATACACTTCCACGCTTATGGTGGACAAAACGATTCAGAAAAGGGGGTGGTGATGGACAGAGTATCTGAATTAAGCAGAACACTCCTACCCAGTCAACAGATCAGGGCTTGATCCATCACCGTCTTTTAGCTCACATCACCATCCCAGCTCAGAACCTGGCTACATGCAAATTAGTCTGTCCCTGGCCCAGTGCATCATGGGAACAGGGCAGTCCAAACTACCAAGCCAATTCTTTTACTGGAAAGGAAACAAGCTTCCGGGGACCGGTTTCTGGCATTACAGCCGTCTTCGGCCCGGCTTGCTTGAATCCTGATGGTGCAGTGAGCAAGGGACTCATGTCTGAGCATACCCTTCCTAGCTTATGGTGGAGAAAACAATTCAGGAAAGGGGGGTGGTGATGGACAGAGTATCTGAATTAAGCAGAACACTCCTACCCAGTCAACAGATCAGGGCTTGATCCATCACCGTTTTTTAGCTCACTGCACCATCCCAGCTCAGAACCTGGCTACATGCAAATTAGTCTGTCCCTGGCCCAGTGCATCATGGGAACAGGGCAGACCAAACTACCAAGCCAATTCTTTTACTGGAAAGGAAACAAGCTTCCGGGGACCGGTTTCTGGCATTACAGCCGTCTTCGGCCCGGCTTGCTTGAATCCTGATGGTGCAGTGAGCAAGGGACTCATGTCTGAGCATACCCTTCCACGCTTATGGTGGACAAAACGATTCAGAAAAGGGGGGTGGTGATGGACAGAGTATCTGAATTAAGCAGAACACTCCTACCCAGTCAACAGATCAGGGCTTGATCCATCACCGTTTTTTAGCTCACTGCACCATCCCAGCTCAGAACCTGGCTACATGCAAATTAGTCTGTCCCTGGCCCAGTGCATCATGGGAACAGGGCAGACCAAACTACCAAGCCAATTCTTTTACTGGAAAGGAAACAAGCTTCCGGGGACCGGTTTCTGGCATTACAGCCGTCTTCGGCCCAGCTTGCTTGAATCCTGATGGTGCAGTGAGCAAGGGACTCATGTCTGAGCATACCCTTCCACGCTTATGTTGGACAAAACGATTCAGAAAAGGGGGGTGGTGATGGACAGAGTATCTGAATTAAGCAAAACACTCCTACCCAGTCAACAGATCAGGGCTTGATCCATCACCGTTTTTTAGCTCACTGCACCATCCCAGCTCAGAACCTGGCTACATGCAAATTAGTCTGTCCCTGGCCCAGTGCATCATGGGAACAGGGCAGACCAAACTACCAAGCCAATTCTTTTACTGGAAAGGAAACAAGCTTCCGGGGACCGGTTTCTGGCATTACAGCTGTCTTCGGCCCAGCTTGCTTGAATCCTGATGGTGCAGTGAGCAATGGACTCATGTCTGAGCATACCCTTCCACGCTTATGGTGGACAAAACGATTCAGAAAAGGGGGGTGGTGATGGACAGAGTATCTGAATTAAGCAGAACACTCCTACCCAGTCAACAGATCAGGGCTTGATCCATCACCGTTTTTTAGCTCACTGCACCATCCCAGCTCAGAACCTGGCTACATGCAAATTAGTCTGTCCCTGGCCCAGTGCATCATGGGAACAGGGCAGACCAAACTACCAAGCCAATTCTTTTACTGGAAAGGAAACAAGCTTCCGGGGACCGGTTTCTGGCATTACAGCCGTCTTCGGCCCGGCTTGCTTGAATCCTGATGGTGCAGTGAGCAAGGGACTCATGTCTGAGCATACCCTTCCACGCTTATGGTGGACAAAACGATTCAGAAAAGGGGGGTGGTGATGGACAGAGTATCTGAATTAAGCAGAACACTCCTACCCAGTCAACAGATCAGGGCTTGATCCATCACCGTTTTTTAGCTCACTGCACCATCCCAGCTCAGAACCTGGCTACATGCAAATTAGTCTGTCCCTGGCCCAGTGCATCATGGGAACAGGGCAGACCAAACTACCAAGCCAATTCTTTTACTGGAAAGGAAACAAGCTTCCGGGGACCGGTTTCTGGCATTACAGCCGTCTTCGGCCCGGCTTGCTTGAATCCTGATGGTGCAGTGAGCAAGGGACTCATGTCTGAGCATACCCTTCCACGCTTATGGTGGACAAAACGATTCAGGAAAGGGGGGTGGTGATGCACAGAGTATCTGAATGAAGCAGAACACTCCTACCCAGTCAACAGATCAGGGCTTGATCCATCACCGTTTTTTAGCTCACTGCACCATCCCAGCTCAGAACCTGGCTACATGCAAATTAGTCTGTCCCTGGCCAGTGCATCATGGGAACAGGGCAGACCAAACTACCAAGCCAATTCTTTTACTGAAAAGGAAACAAGCTTCCGGGGACCGGTTTCTGGCATTACAGCCGTCTTCGGCCCAGCTTGCTTGAATCCTGATGGTGCAGTGAGCAAGGGACGCATGTCTGAGCATACCCTTCCACGCTTATGGTGGACAAAACGATTCAGAAAAGGGGGGTGGTGATGGACAGAGTATCTGAATTAAGCAAAACACTCCTACCCAGTCAACAGATCAGGGCTTGATCCATCACCGTTTTTTTGCTCACTGCACCATCCCAGCTCAGAACCTGGCTACATGCAAATTAGTCTGTCCCTGGCCCAGTGCATCATGGGAACAGGGCAGACCAAACTACCAAGCCAATTCTTTTACTGGAAAGGAAACAAGCTTCCGGGGACCGGTTTCTGGCATTACAGCCGTCTTCGGCCCAGCTTGCTTGAATCCTGATGGTGCAGTGAGCAAGGGACTCATGTCTGAGAATACACTTCCACGCTTATGGTGGACAAAACGATTCAGAAAAGGGGGTGGTGATGGACAGAGTATCTGAATTAAGCAGAACACTCCTACCCAGTCAACAGATCAGGGCTTGATCCATCACCGTCTTTTAGCTCACATCACCATCCCAGCTCAGAACCTGGCTACATGCAAATTAGTCTGTCCCTGGCCCAGTGCATCATGGGAACAGGGCAGTCCAAACTACCAAGCCAATTCTTTTACTGGAAAGGAAACAAGCTTCCGGGGACCGGTTTCTGGCATTACAGCCGTCTTCGGCCCGGCTTGCTTGAATCCTGATGGTGCAGTGAGCAAGGGACTCATGTCTGAGCATACCCTTCCTAGCTTATGGTGGAGAAAACAATTCAGGAAAGGGGGGTGGTGATGGACAGAGTATCTGAATTAAGCAGAACACTCCTACCCAGTCAACAGATCAGGGCTTGATCCATCACCGTTTTTTAGCTCACTGCACCATCCCAGCTCAGAACCTGGCTACATGCAAATTAGTCTGTCCCTGGCCCAGTGCATCATGGGAACAGGGCAGACCAAACTACCAAGCCAATTCTTTTACTGGAAAGGAAACAAGCTTCCGGGGACCGGTTTCTGGCATTACAGCCGTCTTCGGCCCGGCTTGCTTGAATCCTGATGGTGCAGTGAGCAAGGGACTCATGTCTGAGCATACCCTTCCACGCTTATGGTGGACAAAACGATTCAGAAAAGGGGGGTGGTGATGGACAGAGTATCTGAATTAAGCAGAACACTCCTACCCAGTCAACAGATCAGGGCTTGATCCATCACCGTTTTTTAGCTCACTGCACCATCCCAGCTCAGAACCTGGCTACATGCAAATTAGTCTGTCCCTGGCCCAGTGCATCATGGGAACAGGGCAGACCAAACTACCAAGCCAATTCTTTTACTGGAAAGGAAACAAGCTTCCGGGGACCGGTTTCTGGCATTACAGCCGTCTTCGGCCCAGCTTGCTTGAATCCTGATGGTGCAGTGAGCAAGGGACTCATGTCTGAGCATACCCTTCCACGCTTATGTTGGACAAAACGATTCAGAAAAGGGGGGTGGTGATGGACAGAGTATCTGAATTAAGCAAAACACTCCTACCCAGTCAACAGATCAGGGCTTGATCCATCACCGTTTTTTAGCTCACTGCACCATCCCAGCTCAGAACCTGGCTACATGCAAATTAGTCTGTCCCTGGCCCAGTGCATCATGGGAACAGGGCAGACCAAACTACCAAGCCAATTCTTTTACTGGAAAGGAAACAAGCTTCCGGGGACCGGTTTCTGGCATTACAGCCGTCTTCGGCCCAGCTTGCTTGAATCCTGATGGTGCAGTGAGCAAGGGACTCATGTCTGAGAATACACTTCCACGCTTATGGTGGACAAAACGATTCAGAAAAGGGGGTGGTGATGGACAGAGTATCTGAATTAAGCAGAACACTCCTACCCAGTCAACAGATCAGGGCTTGATCCATCACCGTTTTTTAGCTCACAGCACCATCCCAGCTCAGAACCTGGCTACATGCAAATTAGTCTGTCCCTGGCCCAGTGCATCATGGGAACAGGGCAGACCAAACTACCAAGCCAATTCTTTTACTGGAAAGGAAACAAGCTTACGGGGACCGGTTTCTGGCATTACAGCTGTCTTCGGCCCAGCTTGCTTGAATCCTGATGGTGCAGTGAGCAAGGGACTCATGTCTGAGCATACCCTTCCACGCTTATGGTGGACAAAACGATTCAGAAAAGGGGGGTGGTGATGGACAGAGTATCTGAATTGAGCAGAACACTCCTACCCAGTCAACAGATCAGGGCTTGATCCATCACCGTTTTTTAGCTCACTGCACCATCCCAGCTCAGAACCTGGCTACATGCAAATTAGTCTGTCCCTGGCCCAGTGCATCATGGGAACAGGGCAGACCAAACTACCAAGCCAATTCTTTTACTGGAAAGGAAACAAGCTTCCGGGGACCGGTTTCTGGCATTACAGCTGTCTTCGGCCCAGCTTGCTTGAATCCTGATGGTGCAGTGAGCAATGGACTCATGTCTGAGCATACCCTTCCACGCTTATGGTGGACAAAACGATTCAGAAAAGGGGGGTGGTGATGGACAGAGTATCTGAATTAAGCAGAACACTCCTACCCAGTCAACAGATCAGGGCTTGATCCATCACCGTTTTTTAGCTCACTGCACCATCCCAGCTCAGAACCTGGCTACATGCAAATTAGTCTGTCCCTGGCCCAGTGCATCATGGGAACAGGGCAGACCAAACTACCAAGCCAATTCTTTTACTGGAAAGGAAACAAGCTTCCGGGGACCGGTTTCTGGCATTACAGCCGTCTTCGGCCCGGCTTGCTTGAATCCTGATGGTGCAGTGAGCAAGGGACTCATGTCTGAGCATACCCTTCCACGCTTATGGTGGACAAAACGATTCAGAAAAGGGGGGTGGTGATGGACAGAGTATCTGAATTAAGCAGAACACTCCTACCCAGTCAACAGATCAGGGCTTGATCCATCACCGTTTTTTAGCTCACTGCACCATCCCAGCTCAGAACCTGGCTACATGCAAATTAGTCTGTCCCTGGCCCAGTGCATCATGGGAACAGGGCAGACCAAACTACCAAGCCAATTCTTTTACTGGAAAGGAAACAAGCTTCCGGGGACCGGTTTCTGGCATTACAGCCGTCTTCGGCCCGGCTTGCTTGAATCCTGATGGTGCAGTGAGCAAGGGACTTATGTCTGAGCATACCCTTCCACGCTTATGGTGGACAAAACGATTCAGGAAAGGGGGGTGGTGATGCACAGAGTATCTGAATGAAGCAGAACACTCCTACCCAGTCAACAGATCAGGGCTTGATCCATCACCGTTTTTTAGCTCACTGCACCATCCCAGCTCAGAACCTGGCTACATGCAAATTAGTCTGTCCCTGGCCAGTGCATCATGGGAACAGGGCAGACCAAACTACCAAGCCAATTCTTTTACTGAAAAGGAAACAAGCTTCCGGGGACCGGTTTCTGGCATTACAGCCGTCTTCGGCCCAGCTTGCTTGAATCCTGATGGTGCAGTGAGCAAGGGACGCATGTCTGAGCATACCCTTCCACGCTTATGGTGGACAAAACGATTCAGAAAAGGGGGGTGGTGATGGACAGAGTATCTGAATTAAGCAAAACACTCCTACCCAGTCAACAGATCAGGGCTTGATCCATCACCGTTTTTTTGCTCACTGCACCATCCCAGCTCAGAACCTGGCTACATGCAAATTAGTCTGTCCCTGGCCCAGTGCATCATGGGAACAGGGCAGTCCAAACTACCAAGCCAATTCTTTTACTGGAAAGGAAACAAGCTTCCGGGGACCGGTTTCTGGCATTACAGCCGTCTTCGGCCCGGCTTGCTTGAATCCTGATGGTGCAGTGAGCAAGGGACTCATGTCTGAGCATACCCTTCCAAGCTTATGGTGGACAAAACAATTCAGGAAAGGGGGGTGGTGATGGACAGAGTATCTGAATTAAGCAGAACACTCCTACCCAGTCAACAGATCAGGGCTTGATCCATCACCGTTTTTTAGCTCACTGCACCATCCCAGCTCAGAACCTGGCTACATGCAAATTAGTCTGTCCCTGGCCCAGTGCATCATGGGAACAGGGCAGACCAAACTACCAAGCCAATTCTTTTACTGGAAAGGAAACAAGCTTCCGGGGACCGGTTTCTGGCATTACAGCCGTCTTCGGCCCAGCTTGCTTGAATCCTGATGGTGCAGTGAGCAAGGGACTCATGTCTGAGCATACCCTTCCACGCTTATGGTGGACAAAACGATTCAGAAAAGGGGGTGGTGATGGACAGAGTATCTGAATTAAGCAGAACACTCCTACCCAGTCAACAGATCAGGGCTTGATCCATCACCGTTTTTTAGCTCACTGCACCATCCCAGCTCAGAACCTGGCTACATGCAAATTAGTCTGTCCCTGGCCCAGTGCATCATGGGAACAGGGCAGACCAAACTACCAAGCCAATTCTTTTACTGGAAAGGAAACAAGCTTCCGGGGACCGGTTTCTGGCATTACAGCCTTCTTCGGCCCGGCTTGCTTGAATCCTGATGGTGCAGTGAGCAAGGGACTCATGTCTGAGCATACCCTTCCACGCTTATGGTGGACAAAACGATTCAGAAAAGGGGGGTGGTGATGGACAGAGTATCTGAATTAAGCAGAACACTCCTACCCAGTCAACAGATCAGGGCTTGATCCATCACCGTTTTTTAGCTCACTGCACCATCCCAGCTCAGAACCTGGCTACATGCAAATTAGTCTGTCCCTGGCCCAGTGCATCATGGGAACAGGGCAGACCAAACTACCAAGCCAATTCTTTTACTGGAAAGGAAACAAGCTTCCGGGGACCGGTTTCTGGCATTACAGCCGTCTTCGGCCCGGCTTGCTTGAATCCTGATGGTGCAGTGAGCAAGGGACTCATGTCTGAGCATACCCTTCCACGCTTATGGTGGACAAAACGATTCAGAAAAGGGGGTGGTGATGGACAGAGTATCTGAATTAAGCAGAACACTCCTACCCAGTCAACTGATCAGGGCTTTATCCATCACCGTTTTTTAGCTCACTGGACCATCCCAGCTCAGAACCTGGCTACATGCAAATTAGTCTGTCCCTGGCCCAGTGCATCATGGAAACAGGGCAGACCAAACTACCAAGCCAATTCTTTTACTGGAAAGGAAACAAGCTTCCGGGGACCGGTTTCTGGCATTACAGCCGTCTTCGGCCCGGCTTGCTTGATTCCTGATGGTGCAGTGAGCAAGGGACTCATGTCTGAGAATACACTTCCACGCTTATGGTGGACAAAACGATTCAGAAAAGGGGGTGGTGATGGACAGAGTATCTGAATTAAGCAGAACACTCCTACCCAGTCAACAGATCAGGGCTTGATCCATCACCGTTTTTTAGCTCACAGCACCATCCCAGCTCAGAACCTGGCTACATGCAAATTAGTCTGTCCCTGGCCCAGTGCATCATGGGAACACTGCAGACCAAACTACCAAGCCAATTCTTTTACTGGAAAGGAAACAAGCTTCCGGGGACCGGTTTCTGGCATTACAGCCGTCTTCGGCCCGGCTTGCTTGAATCCTGATGGTGCAGTGAGCAAGGGACTCATGTCTGAGAATACGCTTCCACGCTTATGGTGGACAAAACGATTCAGAAAAGGGGGGTGGTGATGGACAGAGTATCTGAATTAAGCAGAACACTCCTACCCAGTCAACAGATCAGGGCTTGATTCATCACCATTTTTTAGCTCACAGCACCATCCCAGCTCAGAACCTGGCTACATGCAAATTAGTCTGTCCCTGGCCCAGTGCATCATGGGAACAGGGCAGACCAAACTACCAAGCCAATTCTTTTACTGGAAAGGAAACAAGCTTACGGGGACCGGTTTCTGGCATTACAGCTGTCTTCGGCCCAGCTTGCTTGAATCCTGATGGTGCAGTGAGCAAGGGACTCATGTCTGAGCATACCCTTCCACGCTTATGGTGGACAAAACGATTCAGAAAAGGGGGGTGGTGATGGACAGAGTATCTGAATTAAGCAGAACACTCCTACCCAGTCAACAGATCAGGGCTTGATCCATCACCGTTTTTTAGCTCACTGCACCATCCCAGCTCAGAACCTGGCTACATGCAAATTAGTCTGTCCCTGGCCCAGTGCATCATGGGAACAGGGCAGACCAAACTACCAAGCCAATTCTTTTACTGGAAAGGAAACAAGCTTCCGGGGACCGGTTTCTGGCATTACAGCTGTCTTCGGCCCAGCTTGCTTGAATCCTGATGGTGCAGTGAGCAATGGACTCATGTCTGAGCATACCCTTCCACGCTTATGGTGGACAAAACGATTCAGAAAAGGGGGGTGGTGATGGACAGAGTATCTGAATTAAGCAGAACACTCCTACCCAGTCAACAGATCAGGGCTTGATCCATCACCGTTTTTTAGCTCACTGCACCATCCCAGCTCAGAACCTGGCTACATGCAAATTAGTCTGTCCCTGGCCCAGTGCATCATGGGAACAGGGCAGACCAAACTACCAAGCCAATTCTTTTACTGGAAAGGAAACAAGCTTCCGGGGACCGGTTTCTGGCATTACAGCCGTCTTCGGCCCGGCTTGCTTGAATCCTGATGGTGCAGTGAGCAAGGGACTCATGTCTGAGCATACCCTTCCACGCTTATGGTGGACAAAACGATTCAGAAAAGGGGGGTGGTGATGGACAGAGTATCTGAATTAAGCAGAACACTCCTACCCAGTCAACAGATCAGGGCTTGATCCATCACCGTTTTTTAGCTCACTGCACCATCCCAGCTCAGAACCTGGCTACATGCAAATTAGTCTGTCCCTGGCCCAGTGCATCATGGGAACAGGGCAGACCAAACTACCAAGCCAATTCTTTTACTGGAAAGGAAACAAGCTTCCGGGGACCGGTTTCTGGCATTACAGCCGTCTTCGGCCCGGCTTGCTTGAATCCTGATGGTGCAGTGAGCAAGGGACTCATGTCTGAGCATACCCTTCCACGCTTATGGTGGACAAAACGATTCAGGAAAGGGGGGTGGTGATGCACAGAGTATCTGAATGAAGCAGAACACTCCTACCCAGTCAACAGATCAGGGCTTGATCCATCACCGTTTTTTAGCTCACTGCACCATCCCAGCTCAGAACCTGGCTACATGCAAATTAGTCTGTCCCTGGCCAGTGCATCATGGGAACAGGGCAGACCAAACTACCAAGCCAATTCTTTTACTGAAAAGGAAACAAGCTTCCGGGGACCGGTTTCTGGCATTACAGCCGTCTTCGGCCCAGCTTGCTTGAATCCTGATGGTGCAGTGAGCAAGGGACGCATGTCTGAGCATACCCTTCCACGCTTATGGTGGACAAAACGATTCAGAAAAGGGGGGTGGTGATGGACAGAGTATCTGAATTAAGCAAAACACTCCTACCCAGTCAACAGATCAGGGCTTGATCCATCACCGTTTTTTTGCTCACTGCACCATCCCAGCTCAGAACCTGGCTACATGCAAATTAGTCTGTCCCTGGCCCAGTGCATCATGGGAACAGGGCAGACCAAACTACCAAGCCAATTCTTTTACTGGAAAGGAAACAAGCTTCCGGGGACCGGTTTCTGGCATTACAGCCGTCTTCGGCCCAGCTTGCTTGAATCCTGATGGTGCAGTGAGCAAGGGACTCATGTCTGAGAATACACTTCCACGCTTATGGTGGACAAAACGATTCAGAAAAGGGGGTGGTGATGGACAGAGTATCTGAATTAAGCAGAACACTCCTACCCAGTCAACAGATCAGGGCTTGATCCATCACCGTCTTTTAGCTCACATCACCATCCCAGCTCAGAACCTGGCTACATGCAAATTAGTCTGTCCCTGGCCCAGTGCATCATGGGAACAGGGCAGTCCAAACTACCAAGCCAATTCTTTTACTGGAAAGGAAACAAGCTTCCGGGGACCGGTTTCTGGCATTACAGCCGTCTTCGGCCCGGCTTGCTTGAATCCTGATGGTGCAGTGAGCAAGGGACTCATGTCTGAGCATACCCTTCCTAGCTTATGGTGGAGAAAACAATTCAGGAAAGGGGGGTGGTGATGGACAGAGTATCTGAATTAAGCAGAACACTCCTACCCAGTCAACAGATCAGGGCTTGATCCATCACCGTTTTTTAGCTCACTGCACCATCCCAGCTCAGAACCTGGCTACATGCAAATTAGTCTGTCCCTGGCCCAGTGCATCATGGGAACAGGGCAGACCAAACTACCAAGCCAATTCTTTTACTGGAAAGGAAACAAGCTTCCGGGGACCGGTTTCTGGCATTACAGCCGTCTTCGGCCCGGCTTGCTTGAATCCTGATGGTGCAGTGAGCAAGGGACTCATGTCTGAGCATACCCTTCCACGCTTATGGTGGACAAAACGATTCAGAAAAGGGGGGTGGTGATGGACAGAGTATCTGAATTAAGCAGAACACTCCTACCCAGTCAACAGATCAGGGCTTGATCCATCACCGTTTTTTAGCTCACTGCACCATCCCAGCTCAGAACCTGGCTACATGCAAATTAGTCTGTCCCTGGCCCAGTGCATCATGGGAACAGGGCAGACCAAACTACCAAGCCAATTCTTTTACTGGAAAGGAAACAAGCTTCCGGGGACCGGTTTCTGGCATTACAGCCGTCTTCGGCCCAGCTTGCTTGAATCCTGATGGTGCAGTGAGCAAGGGACTCATGTCTGAGCATACCCTTCCACGCTTATGTTGGACAAAACGATTCAGAAAAGGGGGGTGGTGATGGACAGAGTATCTGAATTAAGCAAAACACTCCTACCCAGTCAACAGATCAGGGCTTGATCCATCACCGTTTTTTAGCTCACTGCACCATCCCAGCTCAGAACCTGGCTACATGCAAATTAGTCTGTCCCTGGCCCAGTGCATCATGGGAACAGGGCAGACCAAACTACCAAGCCAATTCCTTTACTGGAAAGGAAACAAGCTTCCGGGGACCGGTTTCTGGCATTACAGCCGTCTTCGGCCCAGCTTGCTTGAATCCTGATGGTGCAGTGAGCAAGGGACTCATGTCTGAGAATACACTTCCACGCTTATGGTGGACAAAACGATTCAGAAAAGGGGGTGGTGATGGACAGAGTATCTGAATTAAGCAGAACACTCCTACCCAGTCAACAGATCAGGGCTTGATCCATCACCGTTTTTTAGCTCACAGCACCATCCCAGCTCAGAACCTGGCTACATGCAAATTAGTCTGTCCCTGGCCCAGTGCATCATGGGAACAGGGCAGACCAAACTACCAAGCCAATTCTTTTACTGGAAAGGAAACA
This sequence comes from Lissotriton vulgaris, assembly GCF_964263255.1. NCBI lineage: Eukaryota > Metazoa > Chordata > Amphibia > Caudata > Salamandridae > Lissotriton > Lissotriton vulgaris. Next base: position 510,546,795 of record NC_141687.1, on the reverse strand, counting down.
AGCTTACGGGGACCGGTTTCTGGCATTACAGCCGTCTTCGGCCCGGTTCGCTTGAATCCTGATGGTGCAGTGAGCAAGGGACTCATGTCTGAGCATACCCTTCCACGCTTATGGTGGGCAAAACGATTCAGAAAAGGGGGGTGGTGATGGACAGAGTATCTGAATTAAGCAGAACACTCCTACCCAGTCAACAGATCAGGGCTTGATCCATCACCGTTTTTTAGCTCACTGCACCATCCCAACTCAGAACCTGGCTACATGCAAATTAGTCTGTCAATGGCCCAGTGCATCATGGGAACAGGGCAGACCAATCTACCAAGCCAATTCTTTTACTGGAAAGGAAACAAGCTTCCGGGGACCGGTTTCTGGCATTACAGCTGTCTTCGGCCCAGCTTGCTTGAATCCTGATGGTGCAGTGAGCAAGGGACTCATGTCTGAGCATACCCTTCCACGCTTATGGTGGACAAAACGATTCAGAAAAGGGGGGTGGTGATGGACAGAGTATCTGAATTAAGCAGAACACTCCTACCAAGTCAACAGATCAGGGCTTGATCCATCACCGTTTTTTAGCTCACTGGACCATCCCAGCTCAGAACCTGGCTACATGCAAATTAGTCTGTCCCTGGCCCAGTGCATCATGGGAACAGGGCAGTCCAAACTACCAAGCCAATTCTTTTACTGGAAAGGAAACAAGCTTCCGGGGACCGGTTTCTGGCATTACAGCCGTCTTCGGCCCGGCTTGCTTGAATCCTGATGGTGCAGTGAGCAAGGGACTCATGTCTGAGCATACCCTTCCACGCTTATGGTGGACAAAACGATTCAGGAAAGGGGGGTGGTTATGCACAGAGTATCTGAATGAAGCAGAACACTCCTACCCAGTCAACAGATCAGGGCTTGATCCATCACCGTTTTTTAGCTCACTGCACCATCCCAGCTCAGAACCTGGCTACATGCAAATTAGTCTGTCCCTGGCCCAGTGCATCATGGGAACAGGGCAGACCAAACTACCAAGCCAATTCTTTTACTGGAAAGGAAACAAGCTTCCAGGGACCGGTTTCTGGCATTACAGCCGTCTTCGGCCCTGCTTGCTTGAATCCTGATGGTGCAGTGAGCAAGGGACGCATGTCTGAGCATACCCTTCCACGCTTATGGTGGACAAAACGATTCAGAAAAGGGGGGTGGTGATGGACAGAGTATCTGAATTAAGCAAAACACTCCTACCCAGTCAACAGATCAGGGCTTGATCCATCACCGTTTTTTAGCTCACTGCACCATCCCAGCTCAGAACCTGGCTACATACAAATTAGTCTGTCCCTGGCCCAGTGCATCATGGGAACAGGGCAGACCAAACTACCAAGCCAATTCTTTTACTGGAAAGGAAACAAGCTTCCGGGGACCGGTTTCTGGCATTACAGCCGTCTTCAGCCCAGCTTGCTTGAATCCTGATGGTGCAGTGAGCAAGGGACTCATGTCTGAGAATACACTTCCACGCTTATGGTGGACAAAACGATTCAGAAAAGGGGGTGGTGATGGACAGAGTATCTGAATTAAGCAGAACACTCCTACCCAGTCAACAGATCAGGGCTTGATCCATCACCGTCTTTTAGCTCACATCACCATCCCAGCTCAGAACCTGGCTACATGCAAATTAGTCTGTCCCTGGCCCAGTGCATCATGGGAACAGGGCAGTCCAAACTACCAAGCCAATTCTTTTACTGGAAAGGAAACAAGCTTCCGGGGACCGGTTTCTGGCATTACAGCTGTCTTCGGCCCGGCTTGCTTGAATCCTGATGGTGCAGTGAGCAAGGGACTCATGTCTGAGCATACCCTTCCACGCTTATGGTGGACAAAACAATTCAGGAAAGGGGGGTGGTGATGGACAGAGTATCTGAATTAAGCAGAACACTCCTACCCAGTCAACAGATCAGGGCTTGATCCATCACCGTTTTTTAGCTCACTGCACCATCCCAGCTCAAAACCTGGCTACATGCAAATTAGTCTGTCCCTGGCCCAGTGCATCATGGGAACAGGGCAGACCAAACTACCAAGCCAATTCTTTTACTGGAAAGGAAACAAGCTTCCGGGGACCGGTTTCTGGCATTACAGCCGTCTTCGGCCCAGCTTTCTTGAATCCTGATGGTGCAGTGAGCAAGGGACTCATGTCTGAGCATACCCTTCCACGCTTATGGTGGACAAAACGATTCAGAAAAGGGGGGTGGTGATGGACAGAGTATCTGAATTAAGCAGAACACTCCTACCCAGTCAACAGATCAGGGCTTGATCCATCACCGTTTTTTAGCTCGCTGCACCATCCCAGCTCAGAACCTGGCTACATGCAAATTAGTCTGTCCCTGGCCCAGTGCATCATGGGAACAGGGCAGACCAAACTACCAAGCCAATTCTTTTACTGGAAAGGAAACAAGCTTCCGGGGACCGGTTTCTGGCATTACAGCCGTCTTCGGCCCGGCTTGCTTGAATCCTGATGGTGCAGTGAGCAAGGGACTCATGTCTGAGCATACCCTTCCACGCTTATGGTGGACAAAACGATTCAGAAAAGGGGGGTGGTGATGGACAGAGTATCTGAATTAAGCAGAACACTCCTACCCAGTCAACTGATCAGGGCTTGATCCATCACCATTTTTTAGCTCACTGGACCATCCCAGCTCAGAACCTGGCTACATGCAAATTAGTCTGTCCCTGGCCCAGTGCATCATGGAAACAGGGCAGACCAAACTACCAAGCCAATTCTTTTACTGGAAAGGAAACAAGCTTCCGGGGACCGGTTTCTGGCATTACAGCCGTCTTCGGCCCGGCTTGCTTGATTCCTGATGGTGCAGTGAGCAAGGGACTCATGTCTGAGAATACACTTCCACGCTTATGGTGGACAAAACGATTCAGAAAAGGGGGTGGTGATGGACAGAGTATCTGAATTAAGCAGAACACTCCTACCCAGTTAACAGATCAGGGCTTGATCCATCACCGTTTTTTAGCTCACAGCACCATCCCAGCTCAGAACCTGGCTACATGCAAATTAGTCTGTCCCTGGCCCAGTGCATCATGGGAACAAGGCAGACCAAACTACCAAGCCAATTCTTTTACTGGAAAGGAAACAAGCTTCCGGGGACCGGTTTCTGGCATTACAGCCGTCTTCGGCCCGGCTTGCTTGAATCCTGATGGTGCAGTGAGCAAGGGACTCATGTCTGAGAATACGCTTCCACGCTTATGGTGGACAAAACGATTCAGAAAAGGGGGGTGGTGATGGACAGAGTATCTGAATTAAGCAGAACACTCCTACCCAGTCAACAGATCAGGGCTTGATTCATCACCATTTTTTAGCTCACAGCACCATCCCAGCTCAGAACCTGGCTACATGCAAATTAGTCTGTCCCTGGCCCAGTGCATCATGGGAACAGGGCAGACAAAACTACCATGCCAATTCTTTTACTGGAAAGGAAACAAGCTTACGGGGACCGGTTTCTGGCATTACAGCCGTCTTCGGCCCGGCTTGCTTGAATCCTGATGGTGCAGTGAGCAAGGGACTCATGTCTGAGCATACCCTTCCACGCTTATGGTGGACAAAACGATTCAGAAAAGGGGGGTGGTGATGGACAGAGTATCTGAATTAAGCAGAACACTCCTACCCAGTCAACAGATCAGGGCTTGATCCATCACCGTTTTTTAGCTCACTGCACCATCCCAGCTCAGAACCTGGCTACATGCAAATTAGTCTGTCCCTGGCCCAGTGCATCATGGGAACAGGGCAGACCAAATTACCAAGCCAATTCTTTTACTGGAAAGGAAACAAGCTTCCGGGGACCGGTTTCTGGCATTACAGCCGTCTTCGGCCCGGCTTGCTTGAATCCTGATGGTGCAGTGAGCAAGGGACTCATGTCTGAGCATACCCTTCCACGCTTATGGTGGACAAAACGATTCAGAAAAGGGGGGTGGTGATGGACAGAGTATCTGAATTAAGCAGAACACTCCTACCCAGTCAACAGATCAGGGCTTGATCCATCACCGTTTTTTAGCTCACTGCACCATCCCAGCTCAGAACCTGGCTACATGCAAATTAGTCTATCCCTGGCCCAGTGCATCATGGGAACAGGGCAGACCAAACTACCAAGCCAATTCTTTTACTGGAAAGGAAACAAGCTTCCGGGGACCGGTTTCTGGCATTACAGCCGTCTTCGGCCCGGCTTGCTTGAATCCTGATGGTGCAGTGAGCAAGGGACTCATGTCTGAGCATACCCTTCCACGCTTATGGTGGACAAAACGATTCAGAAAAGGGGGGTGGTGATGGACAGAGTATCTGAATTAAGCAGAACACTCCTACCCAGTCAACAGATCAGGGCTTGATCCATCACCGTTTTTTAGCTCACTGGACCATCCCAGCTCAGAACCTGGCTACATGCAAATTAGTCTGTCCCTGGCCCAGTGCATCATGGAAACAGGGCAGACCAAACTTCCAAGCCAATTCTTTTACTGGAAGGGAAACAAGCTTCCGGGGACCGGTTTCTGGCATTACAGCCGTCATCGGCCCGGCTTGCTTGAATCCTGATGGTGCAGTGAGCAAGGGACTCATGTCTGAGAATACACTTCCACGCTTATGGTGGACAAAACGATTCAGAAAAGGGGGTGGTGATGGACAGAGTATCTGAATTAAGCAGAACACTCCTACCCAGTCAACAGATCAGGGCTTGATCCATCACCGTTTTTTAGCTCACTGCACCATCCCAGCTCAGAACCTGGCTACATGCAAATTAGTCTGTCCCTGGCCCAGTGCATCATGGGAACAGGGCAGACCAAACTACCAAGCCAATTCTTTTACTGGAAAGGAAACAAGCTTCCGGGGACCGGTTTCTGGCATTACAGCCGTCTTCGGCCCGGCTTGCTTGAATCCTGATGGTGCAGTGAGCAAGGGACTCATGTCTGAGCATACCCTTCCACGCTTATGGTGGACAAAACGATTCAGGAAAGGGGGGTGGTGATGCACAGAGTATCTGAATGAAGCAGAACACTCCTACCCAGTCAACAGATCAGGGCTTGATCCATCACCGTTTTTTAGCTCACTGCACCATCCCAGCTCAGAACCTGGCTACATGCAAATTAGTCTGTCTCTGGCCCAGTGCATCATGGGAACAGGGCAGACCAAACTACCAAGCCAATTCTTTTACTGGAAAGGAAACAAGCTTCCGGGGACCGGTTTCTGGCATTACAGCCGTCTTCGGCCCAGCTTGCTTGAATCCTGATGGTGCAGTGAGCAAGGGACGCATGTCTGAGCATACCCTTCCACGCTTATGGTGGACAAAACGATTCAGAAAAGGGGGGTGGTGATGGACAGAGTATCTGAATTAAGCAAAACACTCCTACCCAGCCAACAGATCAGGGCTTGATCCATCACCGTTTTTTAGATCACTGCACCATCCCAGCTCAGAACCTGGCTACATGCAAATTAGTCTGTCCCTGGCCCAGTGCATCATGGGAACAGGGCAGACCAAACTACCAAGCCAATTCTTTTACTGGAAAGGAAACAAGCTTCCGGGGACCGGTTTCTGGCATTACAGCCGTCTTCGGCCCAGCTTGCTTGAATCCTGATGGTGCAGTGAGCAAGGGACTCATGTCTGAGAATACACTTCCACGCTTATGGTGGACAAAACGATTCAGAAAAGGGGGTGGTGATGGACAGAGTATCTGAATTAAGCAGAACACTCCTACCTAGTCAACAGATCAGGGCTTGATCCATCACCGTCTTTTAGCTCACATCACCATCCCAGCTCAGAACCTGGCTACATGCAAATTAGTCTGTCCCTGGCCCAGTGCATCATGGGAACAGGGCAGTCCAAACTACCAAGCCAATTCTTTTACTGGAAAGGAAACAAGCTTCCGGGGACCGGTTTCTGGCATTACAGCCGTCTTCGGCCCGGCTTGCTTGAATCCTGATGGTGCAGTGAGCAAGGGACTCATGTCTGAGAATACGCTTCCACGCTTATGGTGGACAAAACGATTCAGAAAAGGGGGGTGGTGATGGACAGAGTATCTGAATTAAGCAGAACACTCCTACCCAGTCAACAGATCAGGGCTTGATTCATCACCATTTTTTAGCTCACAGCACCATCCCAGCTCAGAACCTGGCTACATGCAAATTAGTCTGTCCCTGGCCCAGTGCATCATGGGAACAGGGCAGACCAAACTACCAAGCCAATTCTTTTACTGGAAAGGAAACAAGCTTACGGGGACCGGTTTCTGGCATTACAGCCGTCTTCGGCCCGGCTTGCTTGAATCCTGATGGTGCAGTGAGCAAGGGACTCATGTCTGAGCATACCCTTCCACGCTTATGGTGGACAAAACGATTCAGGTTCAGGAAAGGGGGTGGTGATGCACAGAGTATCTGAATGAAGCAGAACACTCCTACCCAGTCAACAGATCAGGGCTTGATCCATCACCGTTTTTTAGCTCACTGCACCATCCCAGCTCAGAACCTGGCTACATGCAAATTAGTCTGTCCCTGGCCCAGTGCATCATGGGAACAGGGCAGACCAAACTACCAAGCCAATTCTTTTACTGAAAAGGAAACAAGCTTCCTGGGACCGGTTTCTGGCATTACAGCCGTCTTCGGCCCAGCTTGCTTGAATCCTGATGGTGCAGTGAGCAAGGGACGCATGTCTGAGCATACCCTTCCACGCTTATGGTGGACAAAACGATTCAGAAAAGGGGGGTGGTGATGGACAGAGTATCTGAATTAAGCAAAACACTCCTACCCAGTCAACAGATCAGGGCTTGATCCATCACCGTTTTTTAGCTCACTGCACCATCCCAGCTCAGAACCTGGCTACATGCAAATTAGTCTGTCCCTGGCCCAGTGCATCATGGGAACAGGGCAGACCAAACTACCAAGCCAATTCTTTTACTGGAAAGGAAACAAGCTTCCGGGGACCGGTTTCTGGCATTACAGCCGTCTTCGGCCCAGCTTGCTTGAATCCTGATGGTGCAGTGAGCAAGGGACTCATGTCTGAGAATACACTTCCACGCTTATGGTGGACAAAACGATTCAGAAAAGGGGGTGGTGATGGACAGAGTATCTGAATTAAGCAGAACACTCCTACCCAGTCAACAGATCAGGGCTTGATCCATCACCGTCTTTTAGCTCACATCACCATCCCAGCTCAGAACCTGGCTACATGCAAATTAGTCTGTCCCTGGCCCAGTGCATCATGGGAACAGGGCAGTCCAAACTACCAAGCCAATTCTTTTACTGGAAAGGAAACAAGCTTCCGGGGACCGGTTTCTGGCATTACAGCCGTCTTCGGCCCGGCTTGCTTGAATCCTGATGGTGCAGTGAGCAAGGGACTCATGTCTGAGCATACCCTTCCACGCTTATGGTGGACAAAACGATTCAGAAAAGGGGGTGGTGATGGACAGAGTATCTGAATTAAGCAGAACACTCCTACCCAGTCAACAGATCAGGGCTTGATCCATCACCGTTTTTTAGCTCACTGCACCATCCCAGCTCAGAACCTGGCTACATGCAAATTAGTCTGTCCCTGGCCCAGTGCATCATGGGAACAGGGCAGACCAAACTACCAAGCCAATTCTTTTACTGGAAAGGAAACAAGCTTCCGGGGACAGGTTTCTGGCATTACAGCCGTCTTCGGCCCGGCTTGCTTGAATCCTGATGGTGCAGTGAGCAAGGGACTCATGTCTGAGCATACCCTTCCACGCTTATGGTGGACAAAACGATTCAGAAAAGGGGGTGGTGATGGACAGAGTATCTGAATTAAGCAGAACACTCCTACCCAGTCAACTGATCAGGGCTTGATCCATCACCGTTTTTTAGCTCACTGGACCATCCCAGCTCAGAACCTGGCTACATGCAAATTAGTCTGTCCCTGGCCCAGTGCATCATGGAAACAGGGCAGACCAAAATACCAAGCCAATTCTTTTACTGGAAAGGAAACAAGCTTCCGGGGACCGGTTTCTGGCATTACAGCCGTCTTCGGCCCGGCTTGCTTGATTCCTGATGGTGCAGTGAGCAAGGGACTCATGTCTGAGAATACACTTCCACGCTTATGGTGGACAAAACGATTCAGAAAAGGGGGTGGTGATGGACAGAGTATCTGAATTAAGCAGAACACTCCTACCCAGTCAACAGATCAGGGCTTGATCCATCACCGTTTTTTAGCTCACAGCACCATCCCAGCTCAGAACCTGGCTACATGCAAATTAGTCTGTCCCTGGCCCAGTGCATCATGGGAACACTGCAGACCAAACTACCAAGCCAATTCTTTTACTGGAAAGGAAACAAGCTTCCGGGGACCGGTTTCTGGCATTACAGCCGTCTTCGGCCCGGCTTGCTTGAATCCTGATGGTGCAGTGAGCAAGGGACTCATGTCTGAGAATACGCTTCCACGCTTATGGTGGACAAAACGATTCAGAAAAGGGGGGTGGTGATTGACAGAGTATCTGAATTAAGCAGAACACTCCTACCCAGTTGTGAGAAGTTGGCCTGGTATATAATGCTCACTAATTCTAGTGATCACTTTGTACCATGCCAAGCAACCCTTATGATGATGGTTGTAATTCAACCTTGTAGACCAGTTATCCTAGTGGTAACGTGGACAAAGCAGTCTTAGGCTAAACTCTGAAAGGCATGTGAAGCCAGCTGTTATACCATACACAACCCCCTTGAATACCAAATGAAAGGGACACCACACAGATATATATTGAAAATATATATTGATTTATTAACTATTAAAATCCCCTGGACTCTTTATGAGCACAGAAGCACAAGCGTAAAATCACAAGACAGTTTAAAATACACAAAAGTTGCACAATATGGATGAGCCCTAGGGGCCACCTAAACCATATACTAAGAAAGTGGTATAAGAGATACCAGGAGGAAAGTGAAGAGGCCTAGGGCCTTGGGAATCGCTGGAGCTATTCGAGACTGGAGTTAACTAAGTCGGGAAAGGCCCACGGGACTCGGGTGCAGTGTTCAAAGTGCACGCACTTCTCAATACAAAGTCTATGGTGCGTAAAAAGCACAAAGTTAGAAAGTTAGGAACCTTCCGAGTGACCTACGGAGCTGAAACTTAAAACACAGGCCCTTGGGATGTGTACCAGTGCAGGAGCACCGGCGGAGCTGAGTTACCTCACCCACAGGAAGCGGGTGCACAGGGTCGAAGATGTGTCGGGTTTCGTCACGCTGGTCGATGGTGCTTGGAGCTGAAGATGCTGCAGGCGGCTCGATGAGAAGAGTTCCGGTGGATCCAAGGGTGGATCGGAAGATGTGAAGACCTGAAAGCAGAGGGGACAGTGTTCAAAGTCACTAGCCAGTGACTACCGTGGAACCAGATTGGAACCAGGCGATGTCGGGTGCAAACAGGCGTTGTCGGGTAGCTTCTTTCTGCAGCCACGTGGATACCCGGGGTCGAGGACGTCCAGGAGTCGGTCACGAGCTGTCCCACGTAGGCTTCTCGCTGTTGGCGGTGTCGGCGACCTGATCGGAGCAAACAGGCCTTGGCAAATGCAAGCCACGCAGAAGTTGAAAGATGCTGTTCACTCGGACCAGCAAGGTCAGAGCGGGTGCTCCTTTTCACAGGAGCCTGGGTAGGTCTGGAGCAACCAGACCTGCTGTTTAAATCTTCGGGTTCGTCGCCAAGATGGCCGCTGACCACGTGGCTAGTGGCCGGGATGGCGCGTCGAGTGGCACAATGCAAAAGGGCCCCACGCAGATCGTGGAGATGCTGGAGGGCTGATCTTCGGTGCAAGGGCTGCTCGGTGGTGGGGGTTCTCAATCCCTAAAGCACAACGTCGAGGATGCCTCAGAAGCTGCGCAGTCAGCTTTTCGAGTGTCTTTCAAGAGGTCCGGTCCCACGTCACTCGGTGCCTCCACAGGTCCCTTCTTCGCAGGGACTGTGGATCGGGCTCTGAGAGGTCTGGGAGTCTGGTTCTTGTCGGGCTCTGGGCTCGGTCTCCGGCGGGAGGCGGCGGCAAAGCAGACGTCGAGTTGCTGGTTGGTACCTGTGTTCACAGGGTGGCCACTCCTAGGCCACAAGGGAGATTCTCTTCAGTCTTCTGTGCAGCAGAATGTCGAAGTCCAGTCTTCTTCTTGTTTAAAGTTGATTTCGGGATGATCTGCTGTGCAATGGCACTGCTCCCCCTCTTATTCCCAAACTGGGGGTGGATCACCTACTAGGTCCCTCCTCTGGGAGGAACCAGGAAGGGGGGCGGTTACACCCCCTTTCCTTTGTCCAGCTCCGCGCCAGGACTGGGGCTGGAAGGCCCCAGGACCGGTTTGGACTGGCCTATGCACGGGGACACCTTGTGTGCCCCGGGCATGTCTGATTCTATTCAGCCCTGTCCTACCCAATACACAAAATCCTGTCTGGGGTGGTGCTCGCACCTCCCAAGGCAGGAAACCCTTTGTCCAGGCCACCATCTGCCGAGTTTCGGTCAGCAGCAGGAGGCCAGACTTGTGTCTGTGGTGGCAGCGTCCATTTTGTGAAGCTGAGGCTCTGTTTAACTTTAACCGGGGTTAAGGCTACACACATGTCGTGTCCCTCTAGAAGGGTGGAATGCTATCCCCGTCGCCAGAATTGGCGAGGGGATAGTATTCCAATTCGTATGACACCTTACTCGACATGTTTTGATAAAGCCAAACCAAAGATAGCATTTAACCGCGAGGATTATAATGCACTTAAGAGTATATGGTATGGCAATATCCCGGAACAGCTTAGGGAGTTGTTCCCGACAGCTGCAGACAGGCTCAGCTCATGCCAGAGCACCATCTCACATATTTCCAAGCACTCTGCCTCCAGGATTGATGAGGCCTTCCATAGGAGTGGCTGATAGGAACATATGTGTCCAGTTTAGGGTTAGGCACAGACATACTGTACCTAAGTAAGAGGTGGTTACACCGACTTACCCCAGCTGAGTGATCAGCCAGTTGTGTCAAATATGGAGGCCAGGCCAGGGGTGGCACAATACGTGCTGCAGCCCCTGGTAGGCCTTGGATACACCTATGCCCTGGGCACCTAGGGTGCACTATTACAGGGGCTCATAAGGTGAACCAGTTCCAATTCGTAATGCACCTAAAGTGCATTGGCATCAATTTAGAGAGAGAACAGCAGGCTGTGGGTCTGATTAGCAGGCCCACAGCCACATTAAGTCAGAAACCAGTGAAGCAAAAAGCAAAAATTTGGGGTGACCATAGGATAGCAGACCCTACTCTCCTACATAACCCCCCCCCCAAACGCAGGGACATTAGACTAACCTTGACCAGTTGTGTCTTCATGTTCTAAGTGGAAGTACCTGGAGAGACCATCTGCGTTGCCATGGTCTGTCCCTGGGCGGTGCTCCACTGTAAAGTCCATCCCCTGTAGGGAAATGGACCACCTGAGTAGTTTGGGGTTTTCACCCTTCATCTGATTAAGCCATAGGAGGGGCTTATGGTCGGTCTGAATCTTGAAGTGAGTGCCAAATAAGTATGGTCTCAACTTCTTCAGGGCCCACACCACAGCAAAGGCCTCCCTCTCTATAGCTGACCAACGTTTCTCTCTGGGGGTCAGCCTTCTGCTAATGAAAGCAATGGGCTGGTCCTGGCCATCTACATTAAGCTGTGAAAGCACTGCTCCCACTCCCAACTCAGAAGCATCTGTTTGGACAATGAACTCTCTTGAGTAGTCAGGACTCTTCAGGATAGGTGCAGAGCACATGGCCTTCTTCAGGTCATCAAATGCCTTTTGACAGATTTCTGTCCACTGAACCTTTTTGGGCATCTTCTTGGATGTCAGATCATTAAGAGGAGTCACAATGGACCCATAGTTCTTAACAAACTTCCTGTAGTACCCAGTCAGGCCCAAGAAAGCTCTGACCTGAGTCTGGGTAGTTGGAGGGGACCAGTCCTTGATGGTCTGGATCTTACTCTCCAGTGGTTGAACTTGGCCTCCACCTACAAGGTGGCCCAGGTATACAACCTTGCTCTGCCCTATCTGGCACTTTGTTGCCTTGATAGTGAGGCCTGCCTTCTGCAGAGCCTCAAGCACTTCCTTCAGGTGGATCAGGTGATCCTCCCAGGTGGAGCTAAAGACAGCAATATCGTCCAGATAAGCTGCACAAAAGTCATCCAACCCAGTGAGGACTTGGTTCACCAACCTTTGGACGGTGGCAGGTGCATTTTTCAAACCAAAGGGCATCACCACAAACTGATAATGCCCACTAGGGGTAGAAAATGCTGTCTTGGCTTTAGACTCCTCAGCTAACCTGATTTGCCAGTAGCCAGCTGTCAAGTCAAATGTGCTCAAATATTTGGCAGAAGCCAACTTGTCAATGAGCTCATCTGCCCTTGGAATAGGGTGTGCATCTGTCCTGGTGACAGCATTGAGTCCTCTGTAATCCACACAGAACCTCATCTCTCTCTTGCCATCTTTGGTGTGAGGTTTGGGGACCAGAACCACTGGGCTAGCCCAGGGGCTCTCTGAAGGCTCAATGACACCTAATTCCAGCATCTTTTGCACCTCAGTCTTTATACAGTCCCTGACGTGGTCAGGTTGCCTGTAAATTTTGCTCTTTACAGGAAGACTGTCACCAGTGTCCACCACATGTGTACACCAGTTAGTCTGACTGGGTGTCAATGAGAACATATGCCTGTATGCCTGTAGAACTTGTCTGCAGTCATGTTGCTGATGTTCAGTGAGGCTGCCACCTAAGGCCACACCATCAACTGAGCCATCCTCAGGGTTCTGAGTGAGCAGGTCTGGGAGAGGGTCACTCTCTTCCTCCTGTCCCTCATCTGTAGCCATGAGCAAGCCCATGTCTGCCCTGCTGACATATGCCTTCAATCTGTTCACATGGAGCACCCTGTGGGGGCTCCTGGGAGTTCCTAGGTCCACCAAGTAGGTAACCTCTCCCTTCTTTTCCAGAATTGTATGGGGTCCAGACCATTTGTCTTGGAGTGCTGCTGGGGCCACTGGCTCCAACACCCATACCTTCTGTCCAGGCTGAAATTCAACAAGGACAGCCTTTTGGTCATGCCAAGCTTTTTGTAATTCTTGGCTAGCCTCAAGGTTTTTGGATGCCTTTTCCATGTACTCTGCCATCCTGGAGCGGAGACCAAGTACATAGTCCACTATGTCCTGTTTAGGCTTTTTGAGAGGTAACTCCCATCCTTCCTTCACAAGACACAGGGGTCCTCTTACAGGGTGCCCAAACAACAATTCAAAGGGGCTGAAGCCAACCCCCTTTTGAGGGACCTCTCTGTAAGCGAACAAAAGGCAGGGCAGAAGGATGTCCCATCTTCGCCTGAGCTTTTCAGGTAATCCTTTAATCATGCCCTTTAGGGTCTTGTTAAATCTCTCAACAAGCCCATTGCATTGTGGGTGATAAGGAGTGGTGAACTTGTAGTTTACACCACATTCCTTCCACATAGCTGTCAAATATCCAGACATGAAGTTGGTACCTCTATCGGATGTTACCTCCTTAGGAAACCCCACTCTGGAGAAAACTCCAAGTAAGGCCCTGGCCACAACAGGAGCTGTTGTGGTCCTAAGGGGAATTGCCTCTGGGTACCTGGTGGCATGATCCACTACCACCAGTATGAATCTGTGCCCAGATGCTGTAGGGGGATCCATTGGACCAACAATATCAATCCCCACTCTCTCAAAGGGAACCCCCACCACAGGTAGTGGTATCAGGGGGGCCTTTGTTGTTCCACCTGCTTTACCACTGGCTTGGCAGGTTTCACAGGAGCGACAAAACTCCTTGGTGTCTTCAGACATGTGAGGCCAGTGAAAGTGAGGGACAAGCCTGTCCCAAGTCTTGTTCTGGCCTAGGTGTCCTGCTAAAGGAATATCATGGGCCAAGGTGAGTAGGAAGCCCCTAAATTGCAGAGGTATAACCAACCTCCTGGTAGCACCAGGCTTGGGGTCTCTAGCCTCTGAATAAAGGAGTCCATCGTCCCAATATACTTTATGGGCACCTTGGGCATTCCCAGCAGCCTCAGCAGCAGCCTGCTGTCTGAGGGGTTCAAGAGAAGGACAGGTTAACTGAGCCTGCCCCAAGTCTGCCCTAGAAGGTCCCCCTGTCCCCAGAAACTCAACCTGATCAGGTTCAAGTTCTTCAGGGACAGTTCCTTCAGGGGTCTCAAGATCAGTTTCCTGTGAAGCCTGATCCTCACTTGTAGGCAGTTGGGAAGGCGCAGCCTTAACCCTCCTGTTCTTCTTCTTGGGAGGTACTTGGTCCATTGTTCCAGGATCCAAGACCTGAGGTTCAGAGAGGCACTTTTTGGCCTGTGACCTGGTCACAGCAAGGACATGTGATGATATCCCTAACATCTCTGCATGAGTCCTGTACTCAACTTCTGACCATAGAGAGTTCTCCAGTTCATTGCCCAACAAACATTCTACTGGGAGATCAGCACTAACCACAACTTTCTTTAGGCCAGTTACCCCTCCCCAGGAAAAGTTAACAAGTGCCACACTATGTGTAGTAGTGGCATTGCTGGCATTGGTCACCAGGTAATCATCGCCTGGCATGTATTGTCCAGGGTCCACAAAGTTAGGTGTCACCATAGTGACACTGGCACATGTGTCCCTGTAAGCTTGAGCCACTTTGTTGTTAATCAAAGGTGTCTGTCTGTATTTGCCCAGGTTACTGGGACTTATGTCAGGGGTCAATTCTATGTCCCCTTCACAAACCAGAACAGCCTGTGTAAGGGTTCTGACTAGGTCAGAATCTCCTTCAGTTCCCAAAGTGATTCCCACTAATCCCTTGGCTTGAGGACCAACACTGCTAACTGTACTAGTGGGTGCAGGTGCCTTAGGGGCTGCAGTGCTGGGGGCTCCACCCTTTTTACACTCACTTGTCCAGTGAGAGGTGTTCTTACAAGTTTTACACCAGGGTTTCTTCTGACCTTCTTTCTTCTTCTTCTTGGAAGTTTGGGACCCACCCTCTGTCTCAGTTTGGGGCCCTGTTGAAGACTTCTGGTCTTTAGCTTTCTGCTCCCCACCCTTCTGGTCTGTTTTCTTCTGGTCACCACCCTGGTTCTGGTTCTGGTTCTTTTGCTTAACTCTGGTTCTTACCCATTTATCTGCCCTCTTTCCCAATTCTTGGGGAGAGGTCAAATCTGAGTCAACCAAATGTTGATGCAACTGCTGGTTCTGACAATTATTTAAAATTTGTTCTCTCATCAGCAAATTATACAATCCTTCATAGTCTGTAACCTTGCTTCCCAGCAACCATCCCTCCAGAGCCTTAGTGGCACACTCAACAAATTCAGACCAGTCCTGAGTCTGTGTCTTCTGGGTATCTCTGAACATTAACCTGTACTGTTCAGTGGTTAAGCCTAACCCATCAATCAGAGCACTCTTCAGGACCAGGTAGTTTCTAGAATCCCCATCACTAACTGTGAGGAGTCTGTCTCGGCCTCTACCTTCAAAGGAGAGCCACAAGATTGCTGCCCACTGCTCCTGAGGGATCTGCTGTACTCTGCAGGCTCTCTCCATTGCAGTAATCCATTTATGGATATCATCCCCAGCTTTGTAGGGGGGCACAATCTTACTCAGGTTTCTATTGTCAAAAGACCTGTCTTTATCCTTGTGGATATTGCTGCCACCAGTGGGTTCTATTACCCCACTCTCTCTAGGCTGTCTTGCTCTAGCAAGTTTCTCCTTAGCCAGGGCAACCTCTAACTCTTGCCTCTGGATCCTAAGCTCAGCCTCTCTCATCTTGGCCTCATGTTCCCTTCTCTGAGGGCTAGTCATCTCCTTTCTGGAGTGACCATGAGAGCCTCTAGAGACATGGGAGGTATTGGATTCACCTGAGTGATGCCTTCTCCTCCTATGGCCCTGGTTAAGTCCACCTGGGGGTCTGAATGGGTTGTTACCTGATTCATTCCCAAGTTGACTTAAGTTAGCCTGGTTCAGTCTACTGACCAGTACCTGACTATCTCTGTCGTCATCTGACTCACTGCTTTCCACCTCCTCCTCCTCTTCTTCTTCCTCTTCCTCTACATCTACTTGAGGAGCTCCAGTGGTGGAGGCTTCCTCATCTACTAGGATGATAGGGGTAGGGGTGTCTACAGTGTCATCCTCTGAAGGATGGCCTCCTTCAGCATCCCCTGTGGGGTTTGCCTTGGAGGGCTTTAGAGTCTCAGACTGGTCTAAGAGCTCTCTTAGGTGGTCTGTAGTAGGGGAAGGCCCTGTCTTCAGACCCCTTAAGACACAAAGCTGTCTTAATTCCTTAAAGGAAAAAATAGCAAATTTGGATGGTGCCCTTGGAGGGTCACTCTCAACAGGAGTAAGTCCACTGGACCCCTCTGCTCCAGACATTTCTCTAGTGTGGGTGGATGTGTTGCAATCTACCTACACTGGTGTTTACCTACTAAACCTATCTAGTAGTTGTAGCTAGGGTGTGCTACTCCCTTTGCTCTACAACAACTAAGTTCAGTAGAACTTAAGTATACTAGTCTTGTTTTATATGTACCTAGCAGGTACCTGTATGATCTTTCAAATGATAATCTCAAAGATTGTAATGGTAAAACAACAGCAAGCTCAGATCCCAATCCGCTGCTCACCAATGTGAGAAGTTGGCCTGGTATATAATGCTCACTAATTCTAGTGATCACTTTGTACCATGCCAAGCAACCCTTATGATGATGGTTGTAATTCAACCTTGTAGACCAGTTATCCTAGTGGTAACGTGGACAAAGCAGTCTTAGGCTAAACTCTGAAAGGCATGTGAAGCCAGCTGTTATACCATACACAACCCCCTTGAATACCAAATGAAAGGGACACCACACAGATATATATTAAAAATATATATTGATTTATTAACTATTAAAATCCCCTGGACTCTTTATGAGCACAGAAGCACAAGCGTAAAATCACAAGACAGTTTAAAATACACAAAAGTTGCACAATATGGATGAGCCCTAGGGGCCACCTAAACCATATACTAAGAAAGTGGTATAAGAGATACCAGGAGGAAAGTGAAGAGGCCTAGGGCCTTGGGAATCGCTGGAGCTATTCGAGACTGGAGTTAACTAAGTCGGGAAAGGCCCACGGGACTCGGGTGCAGTGTTCAAAGTGCACGCACTTCTCAATACAAAGTCTATGGTGCGTAAAAAGCACAAAGTTAGAAAGTTAGGAACCTTCCGAGTGACCTACGGAGCTGAAACTTAAAACACAGGCCCTTGGGATGTGTACCAGTGCAGGAGCACCGGCGGAGCTGAGTTACCTCACCCACAGGAAGCGGGTGCACAGGGTCGAAGATGTGTCGGGTTTCGTCACGCTGGTCGATGGTGCTTGGAGCTGAAGATGCTGCAGGCGGCTCGATGAGAAGAGTTCCGGTGGATCCAAGGGTGGATCGGAAGATGTGAAGACCTGAAAGCAGAGGGGACAGTGTTCAAAGTCACTAGCCAGTGACTACCGTGGAACCAGATTGGAACCAGGCGATGTCGGGTGCAAACAGGCGTTGTCGGGTAGCTTCTTTCTGCAGCCACGTGGATACCCGGGGTCGAGGACGTCCAGGAGTCGGTCACGAGCTGTCCCACGTAGGCTTCTCGCTGTTGGCGGTGTCGGCGACCTGATCGGAGCAAACAGGCCTTGGCAAATGCAAGCCACGCAGAAGTTGAAAGATGCTGTTCACTCGGACCAGCAAGGTCAGAGCGGGTGCTCCTTTTCACAGGAGCCTGGGTAGGTCTGGAGCAACCAGACCTGCTGTTTAAATCTTCGGGTTCGTCGCCAAGATGGCCGCTGACCACGTGGCTAGTGGCCGGGATGGCGCGTCGAGTGGCACAATGCAAAAGGGCCCCACGCAGATCGTGGAGATGCTGGAGGGCTGATCTTCGGTGCAAGGGCTGCTCGGTGGTGGGGGTTCTCAATCCCCAAAGCACAACGTCGAGGATGCCTCAGAAGCTGCGCAGTCAGCTTTTCGAGTGTCTTTCAAGAGGTCCGGTCCCACGTCACTCGGTGCCTCCACAGGTCCCTTCTTCGCAGGGACTGTGGATCGGGCTCTGAGAGGTCTGGGAGTCTGGTTCTTGTCGGGCTCTGGGCTCGGTCTCCGGCGGGAGGCGGCGGCAAAGCAGACGTCGAGTTGCTGGTTGGTACCTGTGTTCACAGGGTGGCCACTCCTAGGCCACAAGGGAGATTCTCTTCAGTCTTCTGTGCAGCAGAATGTCGAAGTCCAGTCTTCTTCTTGTTTAAAGTTGATTTCGGGATGATCTGCTGTGCAATGGCACTGCTCCCCCTCTTATTCCCAAACTGGGGGTGGATCACCTACTAGGTCCCTCCTCTGGGAGGAACCAGGAAGGGGGGCGGTTACACCCCCTTTCCTTTGTCCAGCTCCGCGCCAGGACTGGGGCTGGAAGGCCCCAGGACCGGTTTGGACTGGCCTATGCACGGGGACACCTTGTGTGCCCCGGGCATGTCTGATTCTATTCAGCCCTGTCCTACCCAATACACAAAATCCTGTCTGGGGTGGTGCTCGCACCTCCCAAGGCAGGAAACCCTTTGTCCAGGCCACCATCTGCCGAGTTTCGGTCAGCAGCAGGAGGCCAGACTTGTGTCTGTGGTGGCAGCGTCCATTTTGTGAAGCTGAGGCTCTGTTTAACTTTAACCGGGGTTAAGGCTACACACATGTCGTGTCCCTCTAGAAGGGTGGAATGCTATCCCCGTCGCCAGAATTGGCGAGGGGATAGTATTCCAATTCGTATGACACCTTACTCGACATGTTTTGATAAAGCCAAACCAAAGATAGCATTTAACCGCGAGGATTATAATGCACTTAAGAGTATATGGTATGGCAATATCCCGGAACAGCTTAGGGAGTTGTTCCCGACAGCTGCAGACAGGCTCAGCTCATGCCAGAGCACCATCTCACATATTTCCAAGCACTCTGCCTCCAGGATTGATGAGGCCTTCCATAGGAGTGGCTGATAGGAACATATGTGTCCAGTTTAGGGTTAGGCACAGACATACTGTACCTAAGTAAGAGGTGGTTACACCGACTTACCCCAGCTGAGTGATCAGCCAGTTGTGTCAAATATGGAGGCCAGGCCAGGGGTGGCACAATACGTGCTGCAGCCCCTGGTAGGCCTTGGATACACCTATGCCCTGGGCACCTAGGGTGCACTATTACAGGGGCTCATAAGGTGAACCAGTTCCAATTCGTAATGCACCTAAAGTGCATTGGCATCAATTTAGAGAGAGAACAGCAGGCTGTGGGTCTGATTAGCAGGCCCACAGCCACATTAAGTCAGAAACCAGTGAAGCAAAAAGCAAAAATTTGGGGTGACCATAGGATAGCAGACCCTACTCTCCTACACCAGTCAACAGATCAGGGCTTGATTCATCACCATTTTTTAGCTCACAGCACCATCCCAGCTCAGAACCTGGCTACATGCAAATTAGTCTGTCCCTGGCCCAGTGCATCATGGGAACAGGGCAGACCAAACTACCAAGCCAATTCTTTTACTGGAAAGGAAACAAGCTTACGGGGACCGGTTTCTGGCATTACAGCTGTCTTCGGCCCAGCTTGCTTGAATCCTGATGGTGCAGTGAGCAAGGGACTCATGTCTGAGCATACCCTTCCACGCTTATGGTGGACAAAACGATTCAGAAAAGGGGGGTGGTGATGGACAGAGTATCTGAATTAAGCAGAACACTCCTACCCAGTCAACAGATCAGGGCTTGATCCATCACCGTTTTTTTAGCTCACTGCACCATCCCAGCTCAGAACCTGGCTACATGCAAATTAGTCTGTCCCTGGCCCAGTGCATCATGGGAACAGGGCAGACCAAACTACCAAGCCAATTCTTTTACTGGAAAGGAAACAAGCTTCCGGGGACCGGTTTCTGGCATTACAGCTGTCTTCGGCCCAGCTTGCTTGAATCCTGATGGTGCAGTGAGCAATGGACTCATGTCTGAGCATACCCTTCCACGCTTATGGTGGACAAAACGATTCAGAAAAGGGGGGTGGTGATGGACAGAGTATCTGAATTAAGCAGAACACTCCTACCCAGTCAACAGATCAGGGCTTGATCCATCACCGTTTTTTAGCTCACTGCACCATCCCAGCTCAGAACCTGGCTACATGCAAATTAGTCTGTCCCTGGCCCAGTGCATCATGGGAACAGGGCAGACCAAACTACCAAGCCAATTCTTTTACTGGAAAGGAAACAAGCTTCCGGGGACCGGTTTCTGGCATTACAGCCGTCTTCGGCCCGGCTTGCTTGAATCCTGATGGTGCAGTGAGCAAGGGACTCATGTCTGAGCATACCCTTCCACGCTTATGGTGGACAAAACGATTCAGAAAAGGGGGGTGGTGATGGACAGAGTATCTGAATTAAGCAGAACACTCCTACCCAGTCAACAGATCAGGGCTTGATCCATCACCGTTTTTTAGCTCACTGCACCATCCCAGCTCAGAACCTGGCTACATGCAAATTAGTCTGTCCCTGGCCCAGTGCATCATGGGAACAGGGCAGACCAAACTACCAAGCCAATTCTTTTACTGGAAAGGAAACAAGCTTCCGGGGACCGGTTTCTGGCATTACAGCCGTCTTCGGCCCGGCTTGCTTGAATCCTGATGGTGCAGTGAGCAAGGGACTCATGTCTGAGCATACCCTTCCACGCTTATGGTGGACAAAACGATTCAGAAAAGGGGGGTGGTGATGGACAGAGTATCTGAATTAAGCAGAACACTCCTACCCAGTCAACAGATCAGGGCTTGATCCATCACCGTTTTTTAGCTCACTGCACCATCCCAGCTCAGAACCTGGCTACATGCAAATTAGTCTGTCCCTGGCCCAGTGCATCATGGGAACAGGGCAGACCAAACTACCAAGCCAATTCTTTTACTGGAAAGGAAACAAGCTTCCGGGGACCGGTTTCTGGCATTACAGCCGTCTTCGGCCCGGCTTGCTTGAATCCTGATGGTGCAGTGAGCAAGGGACTCATGTCTGAGCATACCCTTCCACGCTTATGGTGGACAAAACGATTCAGAAAAGGGGGTGGTGATGGACAGAGTATCTGAATTAAGCAGAACACTCCTACCCAGTCAACTGATCAGGGCTTGATCCATCACCGTTTTTTAGCTCACTGGACCATCCCAGCTCAGAACCTGGCTACATGCAAATTAGTCTGTCCGTGGCCCAGTGCATCATGGAAACAGGGCAGACCAAACTACCAAGCCAATTCTTTTACTGGAAAGGAAACAAGCTTCCGGGGACCGGTTTCTGGCATTACAGCCGTCTTCGGCCCGGCTTGCTTGATTCCTGATGGTGCAGTGAGCAAGGGACTCATGTCTGAGAATACACTTCCACGCTTATGGTGGACAAAACGATTCAGAAAAGGGGGTGGTGATGGACAGAGTATCTGAATTAAGCAGAACACTCCTACCCAGTCAACAGATCAGGGCTTGATCCATCACCGTTTTTTAGCTCACAGCACCATCCCAGCTCAGAACCTGGCTACATGCAAATTAGTCTGTCCCTGGCCCAGTGCATCATGGGAACACTGCAGACCAAACTACCAAGCCAATTCTTTTACTGGAAAGGAAACAAGCTTCCGGGGACCGGTTTCTGGCATTACAGCCGTCTTCGGCCCGGCTTGCTTGAATCCTGATGGTGCAGTGAGCAAGGGACTCATGTCTGAGAATACGCTTCCACGCTTATGGTGGACAAAACGATTCAGAAAAGGGGGGTGGTGATGGACAGAGTATCTGAATTAAGCAGAACACTCCTACCCAGTCAACAGATCAGGGCTTGATTCATCACCATTTTTTAGCTCACAGCACCATCCCAACTCAGAACCTGGCTACATGCAAATTAGTCTGTCCCTGGCCCAGTGCATCATGGGAACAGGGCAGACCAAACTACCAAGCCAATTCTTTTACTGGAAAGGAAACAAGCTTACGGGGACCGGTTTCTGGCATTACAGCTGTCTTCGGCCCAGCTTGCTTGAATCCTGATGGTGCAGTGAGCAAGGGACTCATGTCTGAGCATACCCTTCCACGCTTATGGTGGACAAAACGATTCAGAAAAGGGGGGTGGTGATGGACAGAGTATCTGAATTAAGCAGAACACTCCTACCCAGTCAACAGATCAGGGCTTGATCCATCACCGTTTTTTAGCTCACTGCACCATCCCAGCTCAGAACCTGGCTACATGCAAATTAGTCTGTCCCTGGCCCAGTGCATCATGGGAACAGGGCAGACCAAACTACCAAGCCAATTCTTTTACTGGAAAGGAAACAAGCTTCCGGGGACCGGTTTCTGGCATTACAGCTGTCTTCGGCCCAGCTTGCTTGAATCCTGATGGTGCAGTGAGCAATGGACTCATGTCTGAGCATACCCTTCCACGCTTATGGTGGACAAAACGATTCAGAAAAGGGGGGTGGTGATGGACAGAGTATCTGAATTAAGCAGAACACTCCTACCCAGTCAACAGATCAGGGCTTGATCCATCACCGTTTTTTAGCTCACTGCACCATCCCAGCTCAGAACCTGGCTACATGCAAATTAGTCTGTCCCTGGCCCAGTGCATCATGGGAACAGGGCAGACCAAACTACCAAGCCAATTCTTTTACTGGAAAGGAAACAAGCTTCCGGGGACCGGTTTCTGGCATTACAGCCGTCTTCGGCCCGGCTTGCTTGAATCCTGATGGTGCAGTGAGCAAGGGACTCATGTCTGAGCATACCCTTCCACGCTTATGGTGGACAAAACGATTCAGAAAAGGGGGGTGGTGATGGACAGAGTATCTGAATTAAGCAGAACACTCCTACCCAGTCAACAGATCAGGGCTTGATCCATCACCGTTTTTTAGCTCACTGCACCATCCCAGCTCAGAACCTGGCTACATGCAAATTAGTCTGTCCCTGGCCCAGTGCATCATGGGAACAGGGCAGACCAAACTACCAAGCCAATTCTTTTACTGGAAAGGAAACAAGCTTCCGGGGACCAGTTTCTGGCATTACAGCCGTCTTCGGCCCGGCTTGCTTGAATCCTGATGGTGCAGTGAGCAAGGGACTCATGTCTGAGCATACCCTTCCACGCTTATGGTGGACAAAACGATTCAGGAAAGGGGGGTGGTGATGCACAGAGTATCTGAATGAAGCAGAACACTCCTACCCAGTCAACAGATCAGGGCTTGATCCATCACCGTTTTTTAGCTCACTGCACCATCCCAGCTCAGAACCTGGCTACATGCAAATTAGTCTGTCCCTGGCCAGTGCATCATGGGAACAGGGCAGACCAAACTACCAAGCCAATTCTTTTACTGAAAAGGAAACAAGCTTCCGGGGACCGGTTTCTGGCATTACAGCCGTCTTCGGCCCAGCTTGCTTGAATCCTGATGGTGCAGTGAGCAAGGGACGCATGTCTGAGCATACCCTTCCACGCTTATGGTGGACAAAACGATTCAGAAAAGGGGGGTGGTGATGGACAGAGTATCTGAATTAAGCAAAACACTCCTACCCAGTCAACAGATCAGGGCTTGATCCATCACCGTTTTTTTGCTCACTGCACCATCCCAGCTCAGAACCTGGCTACATGCAAATTAGTCTGTCCCTGGCCCAGTGCATCATGGGAACAGGGCAGACCAAACTACCAAGCCAATTCTTTTACTGGAAAGGAAACAAGCTTCCGGGGACCGGTTTCTGGCATTACAGCTGTCTTCGGCCCAGCTTGCTTGAATCCTGATGGTGCAGTGAGCAATGGACTCATGTCTGAGCATACCCTTCCACGCTTATGGTGGACAAAACGATTCAGAAAAGGGGGGTGGTGATGGACAGAGTATCTGAATTAAGCAGAACACTCCTACCCAGTCAACAGATCAGGGCTTGATCCATCACCGTCTTTTAGCTCACATCACCATCCCAGCTCAGAACCTGGCTACATGCAAATTAGTCTGTCCCTGGCCCAGTGCATCATGGGAACAGGGCAGACCAAACTACCAAGCCAATTCTTTTACTGGAAAGGAAACAAGCTTCCGGGGACCGGTTTCTGGCATTACAGCCGTCTTCGGCCCGGCTTGCTTGAATCCTGATGGTGCAGTGAGCAAGGGACTCATGTCTGAGCATACCCTTCCACGCTTATGGTGGACAAAACGATTCAGAAAAGGGGGGTGGTGATGGACAGAGTATCTGAATTAAGCAGAACACTCCTACCCAGTCAACAGATCAGGGCTTGATCCATCACCGTTTTTTAGCTCACTGCACCATCCCAGCTCAGAACCTGGCTACATGCAAATTAGTCTGTCCCTGGCCCAGTGCATCATGGGAACAGGGCAGACCAAACTACCAAGCCAATTCTTTTACTGGAAAGGAAAAAAGCTTCCGGGGACCGGTTTCTGGCATTACAGCCGTCTTCGGCCCAGCTTGCTTGAATCCTGATGGTGCAGTGAGCAAGGGACTCATGTCTGAGCATACCCTTCCACGCTTATGTTGGACAAAACGATTCAGAAAAGGGGGGTGGTGATGGACAGAGTATCTGAATTAAGCAAAACACTCCTACCCAGTCAACAGATCAGGGCTTGATCCATCACCGTTTTTTAGCTCACTGCACCATCCCAGCTCAGAACCTGGCTACATGCAAATTAGTCTGTCCCTGGCTCAGTGCATCATGGGAACAGGGCAGACCAAACTACCAAGCCAATTCTTTTACTGGAAAGGAAACAAGCTTCCGGGGACCGGTTTCTGGCATTACAGCTGTCTTCGGCCCAGCTTGCTTGAATCCTGATGGTGCAGTGAGCAAGGGACTCATGTCTGAGCATACCCTTCCACGCTTATGGTGGACAAAACGATTCAGAAAAGGGGGGTGGTGATGGACAGAGTATCTGAATTAAGCAGAACACTCCTACCCAGTCAACAGATCAGGGCTTGATCCATCACCGTTTTTTAGCTCACTGCACCATCCCAGCTCAGAACCTGGCTACATGCAAATTAGTCTGTTCCTGGCCCAGTGCATCATGGGAACAGGGCAGACCAAATTACCAAGCCAATTCTTTTACTGGAAAGGAAACAAGCTTCCGGGGACCGGTTTCTGGCATTACAGCCGTCTTCGGCCCGGCTTGCTTGAATCCTGATGGTGCAGTGAGCAAGGGACTCATGTCTGAGCATACCCTTCCACGCTTATGGTGGACAAAACGATTCAGAAAAGGGGGGTGGTGATGGACAGAGTATCTGAATTAAGCAGAACACTCCTACCAAGTCAACAGATCAGGGCTTGATCCATCACCGTTTTTTAGCTCACTGCACCATCCCAGCTCAGAACCTGGCTACATGCAAATTAGTCTATCCCTGGCCCAGTGCATCATGGGAACAGGGCAGACCAAACTACCAAGCCAATTCTTTTACTGGAAAGGAAACAAGCTTCCGGGGACCGGTTTCTGGCATTACAGCCGTCTTCGGCCCGGCTTGCTTGAATCCTGATGGTGCAGTGAGCAAGGGACTCATGTCTGAGCATACCCTTCCACGCTTATGGTGGACAAAACGATTCAGAAAAGGGGGGTGGTGATGGACAGAGTATCTGAATTAAGCAGAACACTCCTACCCAGTCAACAGATCAGGGCTTGATCCATCACCGTTTTTTAGCTCACTGGACCATCCCAGCTCAGAACCTGGCTACATGCAAATTAGTCTGTCCCTGTCCCAGTGCATCATGGAAACAGGGCAGACCAAACTACCAAGCCAATTCTTTTACTGGAAGGGAAACAAGCTTCCGGGGACCGGTTTCTGGCATTACAGCCGTCTTCGGCCCGGCTTGCTTGAATCCTGATGGTGCAGTGAGCAAGGGACTCATGTCTGAGAATACACTTCCACGCTTATGGTGGACAAAACGATTCAGAAAAGGGGGTGGTGATGGACAGAGTATCTGAATTAAGCAGAACACTCCTACCCAGTCAACAGATCAGGGCTTGATCCATCACCGTTTTTTAGCTCACTGCACCATCCCAGCTCAGAACCTGGCTACATGCAAATTAGTCTGTCCCTGGCCCAGTGCATCATGGGAACAGGGCGGACCAAACTACCAAGCCAATTCTTTTACTGGAAAGGAAACAAGCTTCCGGGGACCGGTTTCTGGCATTACAGCCGTCTTCGGCCCGGCTTGCTTGAATCCTGATGGTGCAGTGAGCAAGGGACTCATGTCTGAGCATACCCTTCCACGCTTATGGTGGACAAAACGATTCAGGAAAGGGGGGTGGTGATGCACAGAGTATCTGAATGAAGCAGAACACTCCTACCCAGTCAACAGATCAGGGCTTGATCCATCACCGTTTTTTAGCTCACTGCACCATCCCAGCTCAGAACCTGGCTACATGCAAATTAGTCTGTCCCTGGCCCAGTGCATCATGGGAACAGGGCAGACCAAACTACCAAGCAAATTCTTTTACTGGAAAGGAAACAAGCTTCCGGGGACCGGTTTCTGGCATTACAGCCGTCTTCGGCCCAGCTTGCTTGAATCCTGATGGTGCAGTGAGCAAGGGACGCATGTCTGAGCATACCCTTCCACGCTTATGGTGGACAAAACGATTCAGAAAAGGGGGGTGGTGATGGACAGAGTATCTGAATTAAGCAAAACACTCCTACCCAGCCAACAGATCAGGGCTTGATCCATCACCGTTTTTTAGATCACTGCACCATCCCAGCTCAGAACCTGGCTACATGCAAATTAGTCTGTCCCTGGCCCAGTGCATCATGGGAACAGGGCAGACCAAACTACCAAGCCAATTCTTTTACTGGAAAGGAAACAAGCTTCCGGGGACCAGTTTCTGGCATTACAGCCGTCTTCGGCCCAGCTTGCTTGAATCCTGATGGTGCAGTGAGCAAGGGACTCATGTCTGAGAATACACTTCCACGCTTATGGTGGACAAAACGATTCAGAAAAGGGGGTGGTGATGGACAGAGTATCTGAATTAAGCAGAACACTCCTACCCAGTCAACAGATCAGGGCTTGATCCATCACCGTCTTTTAGCTCACATCACCATCCCAGCTCAGAACCTGGCTACATGCAAATTAGTCTGTCCCTGGCCCAGTGCATCATGGGAACAGGGCAGTCCAAACTACCAAGCCAATTCTTTTACTGGAAAGGAAACAAGCTTCCGGGGACCGGTTTCTGGCATTACAGCCGTCTTCGGCCCGGCTTGCTTGAATCCTGATGGTGCAGTGAGCAAGGGACTCATGTCTGAGCATACCCTTCCACGCTTATGGTGGACAAAACAATTCAGGAAAGGGGGGTGGTGATGGACAGAGTATCTGAATTAAGCAGAACACTCCTACCCAGTCAACAGATCAGGGCTTGATCCATCACCGTTTTTTAGCTCACTGCACCATCCCAGCTCAGAACCTGGCTACATGCAAATTAGTCTGTCCCTGGCCCAGTGCATCATGGGAACAGGGCAGACCAAACTACAAAGCCAATTCTTTTACTGGAAAGGAAACAAGCTTCCGGGGACCGGTTTCTGGCATTACAGCCGTCTTCGGCCCGGCTTGCTTGAATCCTGATGGTGCAGTGAGCAAGGGACTCATGTCTGAGCATACCCTTCCACGCTTATGGTGGACAAAACGATTCAGAAAAGGGGGGTGGTGATGGACAGAGTATCTGAATTAAGCAGAACACTCCTACCCAGTCAACAGATCAGGGCTTGATCCATCACCGTTTTTTAGCTCACTGCACCATCCCAGCTCAGAACCTGGCTACATGCAAATTAGTCTGTCCCTGGCCCAGTGCATCATGGGAACAGGGCAGACCAAACTACCAAGCCAATTCTTTTACTGGAAAGGAAACAAGCTTCCGGGGACCGGTTTCTGGCATTACAGCCGTCTTCGGCCCAGCTTGCTTGAATCCTGATGGTGCAGTGAGCAAGGGACTCATGTCTGAGCATACCCTTCCACGCTTATGGTGGACAAAACGATTCAGAAAAGGGGGGTGGTGATGGACAGAGTATCTGAATTAAGCAAAACACTCCTACCCAGTCAACAGATCAGGGCTTGATCCATCACCGTTTTTTAGCTCACTGCACCATCCCAGCTCAGAACCTGGCTACATGCAAATTAGTCTGTCCCTGGCCCAGTGCATCATGGGAACAGGGCAGACCAAACTACCAAGCCAATTCTTTTACTGGAAAGGAAACAAGCTTCCGGGGACCCGTTTCTGGCATTACAGCCGTCTTCGGCCCAGCTTGCTTGAATCCTGATGGTGCAGTGAGCAAGGGACTCATGTCTGAGAATACACTTCCACGCTTATGGTGGACAAAACGATTCAGAAAAGGGGGTGGTGATGGACAGAGTATCTGAATTAAGCAGAACACTCCTACCCAGTCAACAGATCAGGGCTTGATCCATCACCGTTTTTTAGCTCACAGCACCATCCCAGCTCAGAACCTGGCTACATGCAAATTAGTCTGTCCCTGGCCCAGTGCATCATGGGAACAGGGCAGACCAAACTACCAAGACAATTCTTTTACTGGAAAGGAAACAAGCTTCCGGGGACCGGTTTCTGGCATTTCAACCGTCTTCGGCCCGGCTTGCTTGAATCCTGATGGTGCAGTGAGCAAGGGACTCATGTCTGAGCATACCCTTCCACGCTTATGGTGGACAAAACGATTCAGGAAAGGGGGGTGGTGATGGACAGGGTATCTGAATTAAGCAGAACACTCCTACCCAGTCAACAGATCAGGGCTTGATCCATCACCGTTTTTTAGCTCACTGCACCATCCCAGCTCAGAACCTGGCTACATGCAAATTAGTCTGTCCCTGGCCCAGTGCATCATGGGAACAGGGCAGACCAAACTACCAAGCCAATTCTTTTACTGGAAAGGAAACAAGCTTCCGGGGACCGGTTTCTGGCATTACAGCCGTCTTCGGCCCGGCTTGCTTGAAAACTGATGGTGCAGTGAGCAAGGGACTCATGTCTGAGCATACCCTTCCACGCTTATGGTGGACAAAACGATTCAGAAAAGGGGGGTGGTGATGGACAGAGTATCTGAATTAAGCAGAACACTCCTACCCAGTCAACAGATCAGGGCTTGATCCATCACCGTTTTTAGCTCACTGCACCATCCCAGCTCAGAACCTGGCTACATGCAAATTAGTCTGTCCCTGGCCCAGTGCATCATGGGAACCGGGCAGACCAAACTACCAAGCCAATTCTTTTACTGGAAAGGAAACAAGCTTCCGGGGACCGGTTTCTGGCATTACAGCCGTCTTCGGCCCAGCTTGCTTGAATCCTGATGGTGCAGTGAGCAAGGGACTCATGTCTGAGCATACCCTTCCACGCTTATGGTGGACAAAACGATTCAGAAAAGGGGGGTGGTGATGGACAGAGTATCTGAATTAAGCAGAACACTCCTACCCAGTGAACAGATCAGGACTTGATCCATCACCGTTTTTTAGCTCACTGCACCATCCCAGCTCAGAACCTGGCTACATGCAAATTAGTCTGTCCCTGGCCCAGTGCATCATGGGAACAGGGCAGACCAAACTACCAAGACAATTCTTTTACTGGAAAGGAAACAAGCTTCCGGGGACCGGTTTCTGGCGTTACAGCCGTCTTCGGCCCGGCTTGCTTGAATCCTGATGGTGCAGTGAGCAAGGGACTCATGTCTGAGCATACCCTTCCACGCTTATGGTGGACAAAACGATTCAGAAAAGGGGGGTGGTGATGGACAGAGTATCTGAATTAAGCAGAACACTCCTACCCAGTCAACAGATCAGGGCTTGATCCATCACCGTTTTTTAGCTCACTGCACCATCCCAGCTCAGAACCTGGCTACATGCAAATTAGTCTGTCCCTGGCCCAGTGCATCATGGGAACAGGGCAGACCAAACTACCAAGCCAATTCTTTTACTGGAAAGGAAACAAGCTTCCGGGGACCGGTTTCTGGCATTACAGCCGTCTTCCGCCCGGCTTGCTTGAATCCTGATGCTGCAGTGAGCAAGGGACTCATGTCTGAGCATACCCTTCCACGCTATTGGTGGACAAAACGATTCAGAAAAGGGGGGTGGTGATGGACAGAGTATCTGAATTAAGCAGAACACTCCTACCCAGTCAACAGATCAGGGCTTGATCCATCACCGTTTTTTAGCTCACTGCATCATCCCAGCTCAGAACCTGGCTACATGCTAATTAGTATGTCCCTGGCCCAGTGCATCATGGGAACAGGGCAGACCAAACTATCAAGCCAATTCTTTTACTGGAAAGGAAACAAGCTTCCAGGGACTGGTTTCTGGCATTACAGCCGTCTTCGGCCCGGCTTGCTTGAATCCTGATGGTGCAGTGGGCAAGGGACTCATGTCTGAGCATACCCTTCCACGCTTATGGTGGACAAAATGATTCAGAAAAGGGGGTGGTGATGGACAGAGTATCTGAATTAAGCAGAACATCATACCCAGTCAACAGATCAGGGCTTGATCCATCGCCGTTTTTTAGCTCACTGCACCTTCCCAGCTCAGAACCTGGCTACATGCAAATTAGTCTGTCCCTGGCCCAGTGCATCATGGGAACAGGGCAGAACAAACTACCAAGCCAATTCTTTTACTGGAAAGGAAACAAGCTTCCGGGGACCGGTTTCTGGCATTACAGCCGTCTTCGGCCCGGCTTGCTTGAATCCTAATGGTGCAGTGAGCAAGGGACTCATGTCTGAGGATACCCTTCCACGCTTATGGTGGACAAAACGATTCAGAAAAGGGGGGTGGTGATGGACAGAGTATCTGAATTAAGCAGAACACTCCTACCCAGTCAACAGATCAGGGCTTGATCCATCACCGTTTTTTAGCTCACTGCACCATCCCAGCTCAGAACCTGGCTACATGCAAATTAGTCTGTCCCTGGCCCAGTGCATCATGGGAACAGGGCAGACCAAACTACCAAGCCAATTCTTTTACTGGAAAGGAAACAAGCTTCCGGGGACGGCTGTAATGCCAGAAACTGGTCCCCGGAAGCTTGTTTCCTTCCCAGTATAAGAATTGGCTTGGTAGTTTGGTCTGCCCTGTTCCCATGATGCACTGGGCCAGGGACAGACTAATTTGCATGTAGCTAGGTTCTGAGCTGGGATGGTGCAGTGAGCTAAAAAAAACGGTGATGGATCAAACCCTGATCTGTTGACTGGGTATGAGTGTTCTGTTTAATTCAGATACTCTGTCCATCACCACCCCCTTTTCTGAACCACTGGAATTATGGGAAAGGAAAGGGCCAAATTATGAGGCAGGATTGAGTAAAATATGCGGCAAGAAAATTATGCTGCGTAATGTGGCACATTTTAATAGAAAAATAGGGGGCGTCTGAAACTGGTGCAGTTTAAATCCATAAGGTAATAACAGGGTTTTTTTAATCCATTATTTGGACAAACATCGGCGTCTGGCTACCTGATCCGAGATGGGGGTTCAGACAGTCACGCACGGTACAGACTCCGTTTATTATTCCTTTCAGGACACTGTGCTGGAGAGTCGGGGGCCCATTATGTGCTAATCGGTGGGCACAAAGTTACACATGTTTAAAAGATATTAGCGTGGGCATACATTGGTACCGGACACCCTGACATGGTGGGTCAGTCAGTCACACATTGTACACAGACTCCAATCCTTACTCGGAGCTAGCTGGAAAAAATGGCTGTTGAGGCGAGTGCCCTGCTGAAAGTGTGAAGTCACATGTCTTTGAAAGTGAATTTGTTTGCTATGGTCTAGCAGGCTGGCCGTGTAGCAGTAAGACAAGCAGACAGTTTTGGGTTCATGGCGGTCAGAAAAATGTACACGGATGTCATTGTGGGAAATTAGCTGGTAGAGATGACTTGTGAATCTGTATAGTTGTGGTATGTTGGCTGCTGTAGTGCATGAAATTTGGGAAAAGACTAGCTCACTTCAAAAATCGCCAGTTCACAAGGAACATGCCTTACCCAGGAGGGATTGAAAGTGAAAGAGCGAACAGCACGACACCTGAAGGATTAGTGTTGAATTAGTATAGCAAAATATAAAAATGATTTTGAGTGGTGGTAGGAAACATGCACTGGGTAATCCATTATTTGTATAGGTCCCGTCTTGGTGTTGACCAAACGCTTTTAGCTTCCGCATTCTGTAAGAATGACTAAGTGGTAGTATGGTGCATTTGTTAATTTAAAAAAAAGTGTGTATTGGTTAAGGTGTGTGAACTTGTTTTGGCTTAGGATTCGCTTAAATCCATCGGACATAGTACTCTGTGGGCACGAGTCGCGGCAGCAAACACAGAATAACGTGTGTAAGGCTGATAGTGACAGGCATGTTTTAAGCCCAGGTTAGGCATACCTCCCTGTTTAGTGTCTGTGAGTATGAAACACCTGATGATCGGGGGTAGATTTGACAAGTGCCCATATATGTTAAAGCAAGGAGTGGAGTAATCTCCCCTTGCTTAAACACATACAAATGTGTCCTCATGTTATGCGATTGGGATATGTTATGGGCTCGCATTATCATGTCTTATTTCAAACTATGCTGGATTTACAACGGTCCGAGTCCCTTAGCTTCAGGTCAACCAGCCCTGAAATGAGCCGGCGCTAATATTACCTAATAGTAAGCGCTCTCATTGGAAAGTACGACGTCAATGTTATTCATGTGAGGAAAATGGTACTGGGCTTAGCGCTATCGAAGCCTCTCTACAAATCAGATGTCAATGTTTCTTCAGGTAAATGGAACTGATGCGTTGATAGGCACTCTTAATTGGAAGCTTTTCTTTAATGTTGCTCACTTGATTTAACTGGTGCTATGCCAGGCGCTATCATTGAACATCTGATTTCACTGTTCCGTAGGTAATGCATCTGGTGCTATGCTAGGTGCTATTAATGTGAAATATGAATTCAACGCTCCTCACTGGTTGCAACTGGGGCTATGCTAGGCATGCTCATCGAGAGTCTGATTTCAAGGTTAGTTATGTAACTCAACTGGTGCTAGGCTAGGCGCTCTTAGTTGGAATTTTGAGTGCAATATCCCTCACTTAATTCAATTGGTGCAACTGAGGCTATTTAGCCAAAACAGCCCTGGGGGAGGGTATATTTTGAAACATTGCCTTTGACTCTTAATTTGCTGACCTGGTTTCTGTGGGTTATAGGTTGTGGTCACTTTGCCGCGATGGATCAGTGCAAGTCATGCATATGCCCTCTGCGAATTTGTGACAGTGACTAAGTTTCCTAGGGTTGGCATATTGGATTTAATGGTAAATCCCTTGAAATGAATAGGTGTGGCAAGGGCCTGTAAGCCAAATGCTACAGGTGGGCAGCCCTGTGAACGTATGTGAGCCTTATCACTGTAGGTCCTGCGCACACAGTTGGCAAATTGCCACCTTCTTTTCTTTACATATAAGCTATCTCTGGTTGAGGCTCCAGGATATCCACTTTCGGTGACATTACTTATTGAGGGACCTTGATTAGCATGTTGCAGCAAGTTAATTAGATGGTTTAGGGGTCAGGCCTATTTGGCACTGGCCTCGGGGAGGGTCACTCAAGTACATTATCAACTCTCATGACATCAAATCAGTACATCCCGGGCCTTGTTGTCACACCTTCAAGGGTATCCCTGCGGGCTGTTTTGGATGATGGTACATGGGAATTAGGGCACCCATTGCAGGTACAAGTAAGCTTTAGGAGTGCGCTAGGTCACACGGTGCCTCTGCACCGTGCCGCTGTATACACGTATGCATTTTATGCTGGTGTCTGCCACACAGTATCTATACACCCATGTGCTCATACAGGTCCTCCGGCTAATACGCGTATGCACAATAATTTATTGACACAGTTCCGCTGCACCCATGTGCCCGTGCAATGGGGCATAGGATGTCCGGGTGGGGTCACTCGGTACCGTAGCACCCTGTGCTTGTACAATCAAGCATGATATGCCTGTAGTTTGTCACACGGTAACCCTGCCCTGGTGCCTGACCCTTATGCAGGAGATGTATTGCGCCCCACTGTGTCAAGACATCCGTGCTATCCCACACAGTACCTATGCATCTTGGGTTTGGTGTGCGGGTGACAAGTGGGGGGTACGGTGTTATGAGGTAATTAACAGAACTGATATGTAGCTATCTGTTATATTATTTAATCAATTGAGGAGGGAGAAAGAAAATGAGATCCATCCAGTTTCCTGTATATC
This sequence comes from Lissotriton vulgaris, assembly GCF_964263255.1. Taxonomy (NCBI): domain Eukaryota; kingdom Metazoa; phylum Chordata; class Amphibia; order Caudata; family Salamandridae; genus Lissotriton; species Lissotriton vulgaris. Next base: position 510,512,687 of record NC_141687.1, on the reverse strand, counting down.
TAATCTCATAAATCATTAGAGGAAGGATCACTTGTCCTGCATACCCTGGGTATACAGGAGACGTTTGTGTTAGTCCCAATTAAAAAACCCTCATGCACGTGTAAAATGGAACGTAGTAGCGGTATATCTTGATTCTCCGCTATTTATACACGTAACTGCATAATCATTGGGTTAGTTGTTATGCAACCTCCACCCGGAGGTATATACCCTTGGTTAAAAGCAGTAGTGAGTATTGATAAGTGGCGAGTGAAATATTATAAAATACTCGGACCGCCAGACTTGAATTTTATTTTTCTGGATTCGAGCAGTTTATGTGAAAATATTTAGATGTGCATAAATTGAATTATAATGGGTCATATGCACTCAATTTTCGTGATAGGAAAAGGTCGACATGTTTCAGCCCTCAATTGCCAGTTTGGTCATGTGGGCTTTCTTCAGGACCATGTGAAGTGAATTAAAATACCATCTATAAGGATTACTTGTTCTGATAGGAAGGTGTTGCAAAATGACATATTAGTCCGTTGCTGCGTTGAGGTCTTGTGGTACCTGTAGAAATGAAAACATTTAACTAAGGGGAGGGAAAACATTGACATGGGAATTGATAACTATTTGGTTATCACAATGTTTATATCGCAATTGGAAAAGTAGCAATACTTAATTGAGCACGTTTCATTCGGGCAACGTCAACCCACTCATATCTAGACACAAAATGTAATGACTCATTCAATGCTGTGTAATTATTCATAAATAGTTCTCTGCTCGCTTTTTATCATGGATCGCACAAAAAGATTGTAATGTGGGTCCATGATGTATTGAGATACCAACAATGATGCCGCTGTTAATGTTGAATCTCACTTGTATTTCAACATACTGAATGTTTCGACTGATTACCATTACCAAGGGTTTTTCTGCGTGTGTTCACCAGCATATTAGCTAATAGTTCTGTGTATATAGTTCGTGATATCATTCTCACATACATATAAAGATTTAAGTTATTGATATCTGAATACACATTAGTTCTCATCTTAATATCGGACATGCAGGTGAATGGTCTCTAATAGTACGTATGCCGATATTTGTTTAATGACGAGTGAGAGAGTTACTGTGTGGAGCGTCTTACAATTTACGTTGTCAAAGACATACCTCAATCTCGCTTTTTTGACGCTTCAACGAGTACCAGGGAGCCTACTGTAGATGAGAATAGTACACAGGTCAAAAATAAATAGTATTGTACGTTACGGTTTTTGCTGCATTCAGGAGTCTCGCGTTTTGGTTACCTGCCACTGAACCTTTGGCACGACTTGTGCTGACACTGCCTTCTTGGACCCGGTTGTTCACTTGCTTTCCAGGTCGCGTTTTTAAGACCGAGATTATAGTCGCGTAAAAAGCGAAGAAAGACTGGTTGTTTCATGAGGACAGCTCGCTTTTATCGTGTGTTTCAATAAAAAGCTATTAAATTAAATCAAAACGTGTTACACTTGATTTACTTGATAAGAGGTACATGGTGGATATTATCCTTTTATCTCATTTGCATATTGGGATGTCAAGGTATTTTTATCGCGCAAAAGCGAGAAAAGACTACTTGATTTCTGAAGACAGATTTCTCCTATTGTGTATTTCAAGAAGGTAATAAAACTTTTAAATTAAACCCAAACATGTTGGACCATTTTTAATTTGCTTAGTAAAAAGTACATAGTGTATATTATATTTAGCTAATTTGCATAGTGTCTCTAAAACAATCCATTCCAGATCATCCACTGTGTGACCCACTTCAAGGAAGTGCGTTGACATTTTTGTAGTGATTTTCTTACACTTCACGTTGCTGCGATGCTCGCAGATCCTCTGCTTTATTTTTCTGCAGGTCATGCCTATGTAGTGCATGTTACATGGGCAGGTTATCATGTAAATTACATGGCTGGTGTTACAGTTTATATGACTCTTGATGGTCCATTTCAGATTGGGTAAAAGATGTATCTCTTTTGTCGGTTTAGTAAATTTACAAACTGAACATGTACCACAAGGGAAATGTCCAGTCACTGGTGGATGGTGCCACAGGCCAGTACTTTGTTTTTGTTTTACTGGTGGAGGTCTGGTGTGGACAAGGATATCTTTTAAGTTGCGAGTCCTTCTGTTTGCAAATCTGGGTTTTGGCCACTTGATAGAAGCAGATGTCAGGATACGCCAGTTTTTGTTTATGATCTTCTTTATGTTGTTCGATGCCGCACTATAGGTAGTCACGCAAGTCAAAAGATCTTTCTCCGGGGGTCTTATAGTAGTCTTGAGAAGGCTTTCTCTATTCTGATTTCTGGCTCTTTTTTTGCATTTGTTAATGACCTTTCGAGGGTGTTGTGCTTGGTCCTGCTTTCGCTTTGGTTACACTCCTGGTTTAAACTTGTCGTGTTTGGTCTGACCAAGTTATTCCTCTCCGTCTCGACCTCTGAGTCACAGGGCCTCTCCCTAAAAAAGGAACTCGTTGTTGGTAGTTTTGACTCTGTTGATGTTGCATTTGAGGATTGATTGGTGGAGGTCCATAGAAAAATGGGTTCCAAAGCAAAATCAGGACCAAGCACAACACCCTCGTCGTAAATCTCAAAGTCAAGGTATTAACTCCGAGTCAGGAGAGGATTCTGAATAAAGGCCTAGGGTACATTCCTACTCTAAACCTTGATATCTTCAGAACAAAATGCGAACTTGCGGAATTCTGTCGGGAGCTAAAGCTCAAAGCTTTCTTCAAAAATCAAGAATCTCCTACTGAAGATGGAGACACCTGCCTAAGAAACAAATCTAAATTTTGCCCCATGAATTCACAAGTACCGGTAGAAATCGTGACTTTTGAACAGGCCATTATGAAAGAACTGGATGAATTACAAGACAGACAATTCAAACCTTTCCAAAATGTAACGAAAGCTGAACAACAAGCATTGAATGAACTAAAAAATGATGAAGGAATCGTCATAAAACCGGCGGACAAGGGTGGAGGAATAGTCCTTTTGAGTAAAGAAGGATACCATAACCAGTGCATGGACCTTCTATCAGACCAAAAATTCTATCAGATTATAACAACAGACCCTACACCGAGATTACAAAGGACAATTGCCCTCATGGTGGAAGAAGCAGAGACCAACAATTGGATTTCCAAAAAAGAGGCTGAATACTTAGAGACTAAAACACCAAGAATACCATATTTTTATTCTCTGCCTAAGACTCATAAAGCACGCACCCCACCACCAGGAAGGCCAATTGTATCTGGCATAGGGTCAGTTTTAGAACCTCTCTCGCAGTTTGCCAAGCAATATTTGAAACCATTGACAGAACAAACCTCGACCGATCTAAAAGATACGAGAGACCTCCTTAACCATCTTCAACAAGTGGTCTACTCAGAACAATACATGATCCTGGTAGGATTAGACGTAGAAAGTCTTTATACCAGTTTACCACAACAGAAAACTCTAGATACCTTAAAGACATTGATCTTCAACGTGAACTAGAATCATAAGACCCCGAGACACTTTGTTCTTGAGTGCTACAGACTCGCACTCACCGAAAATTTCTTTCAGTACAATGACACCCTATATAAACAGTGCCATGGAACATCTATGGGCAGCACATTCGCCCCGAGTGTGGCAGGTTTATATGTCAGTAACTTTGAAGAGACCTTTTTTAACAACACCAACAATCCATTTCGACACCAGATATATTTCTGGAAACGTTACATAGACGATATTCTACTAATATAGGAAGGAGATTTGCGAGTAAACAGAGTCTTGACTTTCTAGATATTACCATCTATGTGGAAGGTAACACCTTACAAACGAGAACTTTTTTCAAACCCACTGCCAAAAACAGTTTATTGTCTTTCAATAGTTTTCACTCTCGCCCACTAAGGGAGAATCTCCCTTACAGCCAGTTCCTAAGGTTGCACAGGAATTGCAGCAAAACAGATGAATACAAGAGCCAAGCGAATGATCTATGCAAAAAATTGAAAGACCAGAATTACCCTGAGAGAAGTGTGGCTCACTGGTTAGAGGAGGCATACCCTGAAGCTGAGGTCAGACCCGGGACCAGGGTTCGATTCCCGAAGCAGCAGGGTCCTGAACCCAATTGTCCATGGACTCGATAATTCTCGCTTCGGTGCCCACTCTAAGCACGAGTTCACACTATGCAGCTCTGGGCAACAAGCTTGCTTAATCTACACAACGGCCACCCCCCCCCCCCCGCGGCGGGATGCCTGGCTTTCACCTTGGGGATGCCCAGCACGGGTGATCTCACAGGGAAAAACCAGGACGGGTTCCCAAGGCAAGCGCCGAGATGCCCAAGGGTAAAATCGAGCGCGATATAAGAACACACAAACATACATACATACATACCCTAGAAAGGTCATTAACAAATGCAAAAAAAGAGCCAGAAATCAGAATAGAGAAAACCTTCTCGAGACTACTATAAGACCCCCAGAGGAAGATCTTTTGACTTGCGTGACTACCTATAGTGCGGCATCGAACAACATAAAGAAGATCCTAAACAAAAACTGGCGTATCCTGACATCTGCTTCCATCAAGTGGCCAAAACCCAGATTTGCAAACAGAAGGATTTGCAACTTAAAAGATATCCTTGTCCACACCCGACCTCCACCAGTAAAACAAAAACAAAGTACTGGCCTGTGGCACCATCCACCAGTGACTGGACATTTCCCTTGTGGTACATGTTCAGTTTGTAAATTAACTAAACCGACAAAAGAGATACAACTTTTACCCAATCTGAAATGGACCATCAAGAGTCATACAAACTGTAACACCAGCCATGTAATTTACATGATAACCTGCCCATGTAACATGCACTACATAGGCATGACCTGCAGAAAAATAAAGCAGAGGATCTGCGAGCATCGCAGCAACGCGAAGTGTAAGAAAATCACTACAAAAATGTCAACGCTCTTCCTTGAAGTGGGTCACACAGTGGATGATCTGGAATGGATTGTTTTAGAGACACTACCACACAAAGATCACAATGATGAACGCATCCTGTTCGAAAAAGAACAGAGATGGGTATACAGATGAAGACAGACCAAATAGGGTTAAATGACAATATCCCATGGGTAAGCCTGAATAAATAATTTTGATCTACCAACAATATGCTACAAGCATTATTCAGAAAGCAAAGGACCCAACAACTTGCATCAGGCAAAAACCGATGAACATCTCAAAATCTTAATATGCAAATTAGCAAAATATAATATCCACTATGTACTTTTTACTAAGCAAATTAAACATGGTCCAACATGTTTGGGTTTAATTTAAATATTTTACTACCTTCTTGAAAAACACAATAAGAGAAATTTGTCTTCAGAAATCAAGTAGTCTTTTCTCGCTTTTGCGCGATAAAAATACCTTGACATCCCAATATTCAAATGAGCTAAAAGGATAATATCCACTTTGTACCTCTTATCAAGTAAATCAAGTTTAACACATTTTGATTTAATTTAATAGCTCTTTATTGAAACACACGATAAAAGCGAGCTGTCCTCATGAAACAACCAGTCTTTCTTCGCTTTTTACGCGACTATAATCTCGGTCTTAAAAACGCGACCCGGAAAGCAAGTGAACAACCTGGTCCAAGAAGGCAGTGTCAGCACAAGTCATGCCAAAGGTTCAGCCACAGGTAACCAGAACGCGAGACTCCTGAATGAAGCAAAAATCGTAACGTACAAAACTATTTATTTTTGACCTGTGTACTATTGTCATCTACAGTAGGCTCCCTGACCCCCTGGTACCCGTTGAAGCGTCAAAAAAGCGCTATTGAGGTATGTCTTTGACAACATAAATTGCAAGACGCTCCACACAGTAACTCTCTCACTCGTCATTATACAAATATCGGCATACGTACTATTAGACACCATTCACCTGAATGTCCGATATTAAGAGGAGAACTAATGTGTATTCAGATAACAATAACTTAAATCTTTATATGTATGTAAGAATGATATCACGAACTATATACACAGAACTATTACACGCAGAAAAACAATTGGTAATGGTAATCAGTCGAAACGTTCAGTATGTTGAAATACAAGTGAGATTCAACATTAACAGCAGCATCATTGTTGGTATCTCAATACATCATGTACCCACATTACAATCATTTTGTGCGGTCCATGGTAAAAAACGAGCAGAGAACTATTTATGAATAATTACACAGCATTGAATGAGTAATTACATTTTGTGGCTAGATATGAGTGGGTTGACGTTGCCCGAATGAAACGTGCTCAATTAAGTATTGCTACTTTTCCAATTGCGATATAAACATTGTGATAACCAAACAGTTATCAAGTCCCATGTCAATGTTTTCCCTCCCCTTAGTTAAATGTTTTTATTTCTACAGGTACCACAAGACCTCAACGCAACAAGGGACTAATAAGTCATTTTGCAACACCTTCCTACCAGAATAAGTAATCCTTATAGATGGTATTTTAATTCACTTCACATGGTCCTGAAGAAAGCCCACATGACCAAACTGGCAATTGAGGGCTGAAACATGTCGACCTTTTCCTATCACGAAAATTGAGTGCATATGACCCATTATAATTCAATTTATGCACATCTAAATATTTTCACATAAACTGCTCGAGTCCAGAAAAATAAAATTCAAGTCTCGCTGTCCGAGTATTTTATAATATTTCACTCACCACTTATCACTACTCACTACTGCTTTTAACCAAGGGTATATACCTCCGGGTGGTGGTTGCATAACAACTAACCCAATGATTATGCAGTTACGTGTATAAATAGCGGAGAATCAAGATATATACCGCTACTACGTTCCATTTTACACGTGCATGAGGGTTTTTTAATTGGGACTAACACAAACGTCTCCTGTATACCCAGGTTATGCAGGACAAGTAATCCTTCCTCTAATGATTTATGAGCTATCTGTTATATGTCAACACTAATCACCTGTGTCTGATTTTCATTTATGTATGGCTGGTTCCCTACCTAGGAGGTGCCCCACATCACAAGGACTGCAAATTGTGGACAGGCAACGGGACTGGAAGATCCGCAATGGTTCCACATCGCTATGACTGCAAAGGGTGGACAACCAAGGGGACCGGTAGATCCAGAACGTGAGTGGCAAGCGACGGCATAAAGTGTGCTGGGCGAATAATTCAAAGGCTCAAGCGGGGCCAGCATGAGAAGGGGCAACGCATGCATTATAGTTGAAGTGTATAGTTGTCACCCATTTGTGTTGCCATTTGTGGTAAATTTGCAGTACGATGGCTTACAGGTGTATATCGTGCCAGCTGGACCAAAGCACAGGTATTAAGGTCTGATGCGACATAAACAACACCTCTATTGTAAAACGGTTATCAGCAAGGACGGCGCCTGTGCTTGCGGGTGCCTTTGTAACAGCATTATATGGTGTTTGGGAGGCTCCGTAGTAGGAGGTTAGGGTTGCACAGAGCATACCCCAGAACATGGTGCTCGGGGTAGGTAGTTCACGATTTTCCATGACATGCTTATAGTCAAAGTCAAAGTCAAAATCACTTTATTCGATTATTTTAAAATCATAAAAGTATGCTATACAAATACATTGGAATATCAAAAACAGTAATTAGTTAAAAAGCAATTTAGGAGTTAAAAGAATAAAAATTCAGTATGTACACAATGTTCAGTGGCGGTCGGACGAGACTAATTGCTAAATTGACAAAATTTACATAGTTTAAAAGAAAAATTTTGCAAACAAAAAGATCTCATAAATTGATAATCTCAGGAATTCTATTGTTACAAACTAATCATTGATGACATCTAGCACTGATCAACATTTACATAATCTAAAGCTGAAATCGACCGAAGTCTATTCTGTCTAGAACGAATAGAAGCAGTCAAAAAGTTGGCTACCCCGAACATGACTAGTGGAGACTCCATAAGTTGCAGATACAGTAAGGCGGGTTTTATCTGCTTAAACCCTTTGTCCCTTAGTATTGGCTTAATTAATTTTTCCCTGCCAGTCTTAAAAAAGGGGCAAAAAAACACAAAATGCAGTAAATCCTGGTCAGAAAAATCGTCACATTTACATGGTGCATTCTCATGAGGCTTACACCACTTATCATAAGTACCCAACAGAAAATGCACCTGATTAAAACGGAATTTTGTAAGAAGCCACCGATGGAATGGTTTGGTAACAGTCGTCAAATATGATTGTATAGACATTGACGTGATCAACATATAATGTGACCTTACAGTTGGCTTCATGATTTCACACGCTTCCCTTTCCGATTCTCGCTTTTTTATAAAAATGTGTTTTTACCCATTTAATATCTTCTCTTGTCAGGCTTTCAGGGTTAGTGTACAGTTCAGGTCGGCCCAGATAACCTGCTGTAGATTTAATAAATGCCAACCACCGTATCTCCGCCACTTTGTCCCGCCCCATTCAGTCCCTAATGATTTTATGATTTAGAGATAGATTGGGATTTAGCTAGGTTCTGATCCATGACAAAAGTGGGGCCATAGACAGGGTATCTCCAATGTACCCCATCCCCAGTTCCATGTGCACTGCAAATGCTGGTGTAGATTGGGGGAGACCCATAAGGGATTGCAAGAATCTATTTTCCTCTCTCTGTATCAGGGCAGAGTCTTTATAACCCCATATCGAGGCCCCATACCTTGCAATGGCTAAGGTTTTGGCTCTATAGATGGTCAATATAGCCTCAGCTGGTTTCCCACCCAGTCGCTTTGCAAAACCCAAAATAGCAACCGACGATCTTCTCACGGCCGCTACCTTGTTGGTGATTTGTGGTACCCAGGAACCTTTATCATCGAACACCACTCCTAGGTAGGTAAAAACTTTAACTCTCGAGATTGCTGAACCATTACAGGAGAGGGTTTTTATACTATTCTTACATTTCCCCACAGACATTACATGCGATTTCTCTATATTTATCACTAGATCCAGATCTTGCATGAAAGCCCCGAAGGAATTGAGCAGATGTTGTAAACCTATTGGGGTTCTTGACAACAGCACTGTGTCGTCAGCGTATAATAAAAAGGCATCAAAGAACCACCCATACGCGGCACGTCGACAGATGCCGCTGCCAAAGTGTTTCCCAGTGAATTAATATATAGAGAAAAATGCATTGGGGCCAAGATGCACCCTTGGCGCACCCCCCTGCCAGATTTAAAGAATGCTTATAGGAGAGCATTGGGTTTTTTGGGACATTCATTGGGTACCCTTACAATGGTACAGGTACACCAGCAAGGATTCGCTTGGGTAGGAGTGACGTGAATTTCCGGTGCACTGTGATACTATTGATTAATGCCAAGTAGTGGCTACAAGACGGTGTATCAAGTCCCTAGGAGTAGACCAGCCCTAGCTTTAGGATCTACAACTTGAGCATGACTGGGTGAAAAGGGGTGGGGCAGGACCATTAATCATTGAAGTAAGATTGGCATTCCACGTCGGGGGAAGGGCTGGGTGGAAGGAACACTAATCCCTGAAGTGGACTGGTTTTTCCACGTCTAGCGCTGACATACGCCCCTGTCACAGCGACTCCATAGATTCCAAAGGGAAGGGCTTCTGTGAGGGCACTGAGCCAAGCTGTTAAATAACTAATGGCAAACAAGGGAGGCTATCTAATGCAGACTGGGTACGCCTGGGTAGAGGGGTAGGTCGACATGTCTGTGCCGGGGTACACCCTGGTGCAGACATTCCAGAGCTGATAAAAGGGAGGAAGCAAGTCTGTGAGGTCATTGGGCCACTGGGAACAAATACCTAGTAACAAACTGCTGAGGCTAGCTAGGGCTTGACACTTACAGACTATAGACCAAGGATGCATCTGGGGGGAGCCGTGCTTCCTAAAAGAAGGCGTCCACATTTGTCCACACCGGAGGATGAAACCGTCACAGGGAATCTTCTTGGCTAGTTAGTGGTGTATAGGGACAGGGCATGACCTTGCAAGTGAGTTTGTAGGGGGGCCTGATAGCCGGACTACAAAATATATTGGCTAGGTTTCTGAATTTTAAGGACAGGCATGACCTTTCAGTGTAGGAGGGTAGGGGGGGCCGGATAGTCGGTCAACTACGCTGGCCGGTGGTGGTAAGGCCATGATTGGTGAGCAGTATATTTAAGGTCCCTAGAGGGCGGCGCCATTCTTGAATGGGGCCGCCCAAGGGGAGGGACAAGTGGTCTCTCCTAGAACTCCAGAGGCAGGTACAGCCTGTTGGCTACCTGGGTGCGGGGGAGGGGAGAGGCACACTTTCTCTAGGCTGGTTGGCCACCCCACACTTGCACAATGACGCGAGTAAACGGCGCAGAGATGCAAGGGCCCCCTTTAATGGAGTTAATAGAGCGTACGGAGGTAACCGAGGGGCGGAAGTACCCTCACGGTAAGCGGGTCCTCTGCGCATGCGCACTACGACAGAAGTGCGTGGTTAATAGGGGGTACGAGGGTAACCGGGGGGGAAATACCCTCATAGTAAACAGGCCCTCTACGCATGCACACTCCGACAGGAGGGCGTGGTTTAAGTGATAAGGATCTGACACCAGTTAGTGACCTTGCCGTAGGCCCAAATAGGATACGCAGAAAAGAAATATTGTATTATGTTAGATTCGGATAGGAAATACCTTGTACTAGAGTTATGTTAAGGTTAGCCATCTGATATCTGTATATATCAATTGTAATCAAATGTTGTGTAACGTTTTCTGCGTAATTGTGTAAATATTGTTTATTTCAAATTTTGATTTATTTTTATGTTTTAATAAATACAGGCCAGGGGTTGTACGACCCCCGCCTCCAAAGAAAAGAAATCCCTCTCATGTCCTTTGAATAATGTTTGTTACCGGAACGGGGGGGGGAGGGTTCTCCGGCAGTCCCTGGCCATAAGGAAAGGCGGGGCCGGCCCGCCGCAGGTATGGCGGGGCGCACCGGCCCCCACCCGCTACCCACTCGATGTTGGGGTGCGCCCTCGATCGTGCCACCATGACGCGGCGGGCGCGCCTCAACAGGGATTGGACCCTGGGTCCCCTAGTGACCCGGAAGTGATTGAATCACTTCCGGGTCACTATGGAACAAAGGCCAGGCCGGTTAGATCCAGCCTGGCGGATGAGGGGTTAAAAGGCCAGGGAGCGCGGGAGTCTGCCTCTTTGACTCTGCGCTCCACGGCCTGCCCCTTCAGCCTCTAGGAGGCTCTAATTGTTTTTCCCCGCCCACCATCCCCTGAAGCAGATGATTGTTATTGTGTTTTATGAAGGTTTCACGGGTTTGTTCCAAATGCATATAGATGACAGGTGTGTAGTACTAATATGTTTTGTTCCTTAGAACTATATCCCGTTTACAGGGCATGAATCGTCGTATTTATTGCTATTCCTTGGTCAGGCGGTAAGGCCATTATTGGTGAGCAGTAAATTTAAGGTCCTTAGAGGGCGGCGCCATTCTTGAATGGGGTCGCCCAAGGGGAGGGACAAGTGATCTCTCCTAGAACTCCAGGGGCAGGTACAGCCTGTTGGCTACCTGGGTGCAGGGGAGAGGGGAGTCACGCTTTCTCTAGGCTGGTTGGCCATCCCGCACTTGCACAATGACGCCAGTAAACGGCGCAGAGATTCAAGGGCCCCCTTTAATGGAGTTAATAGAGCGTACGGGGGTAACCGGGGGCGGAAGTACGATCACGGTAAGCGGGCCCTCTGCACATGTGCACTTCGACGGAAGGGCGTGGTTAATAGGTCGTATGGGTGTAACCGGGGGGGAAGTACCCTCACGGTAAACGGGCCCTCTGCGCATGCGCACTCCGACAAGAGGGCGTGGTTTAAGTGATAAGGATCTGACACCAGTTAGTGACCTTGCCGTAGGCCCAAATAGGATACGCAGAAAATAAATATTGTATTATGTTAGATTCAGATGGGAAATAACTTGTACTAGAGTTATGTTAAGGTTAGCCATCTGATATCTGTATATATCAATTGTATTCAAATGTTGTGTAACGTTTTCTGCGTAGTTGTGTAAATATTGTTTATTACAAATTCTGATTTATTTTTATGTTTTAATAAATACAGGCCAGGGTTTGTACGACCCCCGCCTCCAAAGAAAAGAAATCCCTCTCATGTCCTTTGAATAATGTTTGTTAACTGCAGTCCCTGGCCATAAGGAAAGTCGGGCCGGCATCGGCCCGCCGCAGGTATGGCGGGGCGCACCGGCCCCCACCTGCTAACCGCTTGATGTTCGGGCATACCCCCATCGCGTCGCCATGACGCGGCGGGCGCGCCTCAACAGGGATTGGACCCCGGGTCCCCTCGTGACCCGGAAGTGATCGAATCACTTCCAAGTCACAACTGGAACAAAGGCCAGGCTGGTTAGATCCGGCCTGGCGGATGAGGGGTTAAAAGGCCTGGGAGCGCGGGAGTCGGCCTCTCTGACTCCACGCTCCACGGCCTGCCCCTCCAGCCTCTAGGAGGCTGTAATTGTTTTTCCCCGCCCACCATCCCCTGAAGCAGATGATTGTTATTGTGTTTTATGAAAGTTTCAAAGGTTTGTTCCAAATGCATATAGATGACAGGTGTGTAGTACTAATATGTTTTGTTCCTTAGAACTTTATCCCGTTTACAGGTCATGAATGGTCGTATTTATTGTTATTCCTTGGTCAGGCGGTAAGGTCTTGATTGGTGAGCAGTAAATTTAAGGTCCTTAGAGTGCGGCGCCATTCTTGAATGGGGTCGCCCAAGGGGAAGGACAAGTGATCTCTCCTAGAACTCCATGGGCAGGTACAGCCTGTTGGCTACCTGGGTACGGGGGAGGGGGGAGTCACGCTTTCTCTAGGGTGGTTGGCCACCCTGCACGTGCACAATGATGCCAGTAAACGGCGCAGAGATGCAAGGGACCCCTTTAATGGAGGTAATAGCGTGTATGGGGTAACCGGGGGGGCGGAAGGACCCTCAGGGTAAGCGGGCCCTTTGCGCATGCACACTTCAACGGAAGGGCGTGGTTAATAGGGCGAACGGGAGTAACTGTGGGGGGGGGGTAAGGAGGGGGGGGGAGTACCCTCACGGTAAACAGGCCCTCTGCGCATGCACACTCCGACAGGAGGGCGTGGTTTAAGTGATAAGGATCTGACACCAGTTAGTGACCTTGCCGTAGGCCCAAATAGGATACGCGGAAAATAAATATTGTAATATGTTAGATTAGGATAGGCAATACCTTGTACTAGAGTTATGTTAAGGTTAGCCATCTGATATCTGTATATATCAATTGCAATCAAATGTTGTGTAATGTTTTCTGCGTAATTGTGTAAATATTGTTTATTTCAAATTTTGGTTTATTTTTATGTTTTAACCTCTTCGAGGCAATTGACGGAACCGTTCCGTCACGGCTCGCGGGTGAGCTGTGCTCATGACAGAACGGTTCCGTCACTGCCCGGCCGCCGCGCCTGCGCGGCGCCTTTAATTGAGCGGGCGGGGCCGTGACGGAACCGTTCCGTCATGAGCACAGCTCACCCGAGAGCCGTGACAGAACGGTTCTGTCACCCGCGCAGCTCACCCGCTCGCCCCCCCCCGCGACCGTTAGCGGTGCGGCGGAATAGCAGCCGCAGCGAAAGTTAATAAATACGGCCTGGGGTTGTACGACCCCCGCCTCCAAAGAAAAGAAATCGCTCTCATGTCCTTTGAATAATGTTTGTTAACGGAACGGGGGGGGGGGGTTCTCCAGCAGTCCCTGGCCATAACTGCTATTCTTGAAACTGCTTTCCTTACCTGCAACTGAGTTTTACTTGGTTCTAGAAATAAAATAAGAAAGTGTAATGTTTCTATACAAACAATTGGTCTGGATTCAGTCTTTGAGTGTGTGACATCATTTCTTGCCTGAGTGTGTACAATAAATGCTTAACACAGCTCTCTGATAAGCCCGACTGCTCAACCACCACTAATTGAGAGTAAAGTATTATCTACTTTATCCTCTGCTATACCTTTGGGGACTTACTTGACTCACAACATTGTTTTACTTCGATATTGCAAATTAAAAATGAGACTGGATGACCTAGTCACACATATGCGCTTAATAGAAAAGCAGGAGAGGAGGTAGTAGGGCTTAAGAGGCAGCCACGTACTGTGCAGGAGGGGAGACGAGAGAAGACAATAGACAGAAGGAGAGGAAATTGCCCTGCCTAGCAATAGACAGAAGGAGAGGACATTGCCCTGCCTGCCTCCGTAGTGGCCAGCTGTAACTTCACATCTCTCCTTCGGGAAAAGTGCACTTCAAGGCTGAGGCGACAGGAGGCAGACTTGGCACGAGACGGCGGGGAAAGAAACGAGTGGAAAGCACAGTTCGGACAGTAGGAGGTAGCCGTGGCCTTTCCAGGGGAAGGGTGCGAGGGATGCAAACACACCGAGGCGGCAGGCAGGCAGCAGGAGGCAGCCTCGGCCTGCACGAGGGGAGGGAGGAGATTGCAGGAGGACCAGGCGCAGAGCCTGCGCTGCCGCTCGTGTCTGCGGTGATGTCAGGAGTAGTGGCAGCAGCAGGGTTTGCGCGCGCTCTACTTCCTGTATGAGACTGGCTCCTCGGAGGCCCGGAGGCAGGGGCTGCTGCGGGCGGAGCTGGCTCCCGGGGCCCGTGGACCAGCTGCCGGATTGCCGTGGATTTGTGGCACCTGGCGGGCATCTCCGGAGCGGGGGCGCTGCATGTGAGCCCGGGCTGAAGAATGGCTGTCTTGAAACTCGCCGAGCAGGTAAGAGCATCGCATCCCTCTCCCCGGGCATGCATGAGTGCAGGGGGGCCGAGGGCGCTGCACCCGCCCCCTCTGCCGGAGCATGCAAGAGTGCAGGGGGGCAGAGAGTGGGCGCTGCACCCGCCCCCTCCTCGGCGAGGAGGCTTATTGGGGTTCAGTGTACGTAGAAGAAGTGGGTATCTGTGCCCAGCTACGAGTGTGTTTACAACGAGATTGCGGAGTGTTTATGTGACAAATGCACGAGACTTCATTGGTTTGCCAGCGATGAAAAAGATCCCAAAACGCGAGCCTTTCTGGCTGCAGCCTGTTTTGTTTTTTTCCCTATCCGCCGACCTCCCCCTCCTGATTCTTCTGCGCTTTTTATTCCATTTTGGAGCAGAGAAAGCGAGGGAAGCAGCCCCTTCCCTCCCACTGCCCCGGCTGGATGGGAAGGGGCGGGGGGGCGCGGGGTTGAACGTCAAGTTCGGCTCGCGGAGCCTGCGACCGATGCACAAAGGAAATGCACCGAGGGTTTCGCTTGAAGAAAAAACGTATTACGAGTCTACGTCACTGGACAACTCACTGAGAACGCCACAATCTTTCTCCCAATGAGGTCCCCAAGTGGCGGCATTTTTGTGCAAGGCGAGAGTCTCACTTCCTCTGCGAGAGCATCGGTTCTGCTTTTATGCAAGTAAAGTCGGCTGTACTAATGATGCGGCTTGTTGATCATCGTCGCCAAGTTCTTCTTCAGAGTATTGTTATTTCGGGTTGGAATTGTTGCGGCTGTTCTTATAAGAGCATCTTCTTGATATGCACGTATGGTGCTCGTGGTGATGCAATAAATAAGCATGTCTCTCTCTCTCTCTCTCTCTCTCTCGCCTCTCACCTCTCTCTCTATCTCTCTCACCTCGCTCTCTCACCTCTCTATCTCTCTCACCTCTCTCTCGCCTCTCTATCTCTCTCTCACCTCTCTCTCACCTCTCTCTCTATCTCTCTCTCACCTCTCTCTCTATCTCTCTCTCACCTCTCTCTCTCTCTCTCACCTCTCTCTATCTCTCTCTCACCTCTATCTCTCTCTCACCTCTCTCTCTCTCTCTCTCTCTCTCTCTCACCTCTCTCTATCTCTCTCTCACCTCTCTCTATCTCTCTCACCTCTTTCTCTTCACCTCTTTCTCTTCACCTTTCTCTCTCTCTTCCCCTCACTCTCTCTCTCTCTTCCCCTCACTCTCTCTCTTCCCCTCACTCTCTCTCTCTTCCCCTCACTCTCTCTCTCTTCCCCTCACCCTCACTCTCTCTCTCTTCCCCTCACTCTCTCTCTCTCTTCCCCTCACTCTCTCTCTCTCTTCCCCTCACCCTCTCTCTCTCTTCCCCTCACCCTCTCTCTCTCTTCCCCTCACTCTCTCTCTCTTCCCCTCACTCTCTCTCTCTTCCCCTCACTCTCTCTCTTCCCCTCACTCTCTCTCTCTTCCCCTCACCCTCTCTCTCTCTTCCCCTCACTCTCTCTCTCTTCCCCTCACTCTCTCTCTCTTCCCCTCACTCTCTCTCTCTTCCCCTCACTCTCTCTCTTCCCCTCACTCTCTTCCCCTCACTCTCTCCCCCTCACTCTCTCTCTTCCCCTCACTCTCTCTCTTCCCCTCACTCTCTCTCGTCCCCTCTCTCTCTTCCCCTCACTCTCTCTCGTCCCCTCTCTCTCTTCCCCTCACTCTCTCTCGTCCCCCTCTCTCTTTCTCTTCCTCTCTCTCTTCCTCCCCCTCTTTTTCTCCCCCTCTTTCCCCCCCCTCTTTTCCCCCTCTCTCTCTTTCTTCCTCTCTCTCTTTCTTCCTCTTTCTCTCTCTCTTTTTTTCTCTTCCCTGTCATATGACATGTCCATATAATTTGACCTTGGTTGTGTGCCCGCAGCAGAGGGGCCGGCCCGCTATCGGGAACAGATCGTTTCGTCAAGGCTTTTAGCTTCATCCCCAGGCTGCAGTTATCCTTCGTGGGTTTACACCACCTGGCTTTGGGTTTCCCTCGGGCAAAGCCGCCCAGGAACTGGCCCACCAGAGAGTCCAGTCCCGACTGGTGCATCTGATGTTGCGCCAGACACGGCCAGGGCTCTTCTTCCAGCTAAGGGTACACCAGTCTCCAGCAAATGGCCCAATGCCACCTCACCTAGCCAATAAAACAGTAGAATTGTCCGAGTGCATTTGATATCTGTGGGAAATGTTTTTGATCATATGTATTGATTTTGGTATTTAGTAGGTTTTACATTAAGTGACAGGTTTGTTTTTGTAAGTAAGTTCACAGTTTGTATGGGGGTTACCTTAACTTTAATTAAACTTAAGTAACATATTAAAGAATGCATTGGCAATGCCCATAGGACTAGCTTACTGTTGAAACGGTCAAGTCAGTCACTGGTGAGTTTGGGAAACCATTTAACTTATTTCTACACTCATGCACCATTCACGCTCCCAGACTAATTATTTCATTCATCCACTCGCCCATCCACGATGATACCTACAAAAATTCAACAAGCATATGCAATATACATTAAATGAGCAAAAGTAGAAAAAAGTTAACATTTTGCTGCCTCACCACGGTGGCCATATACATGTGACAAAGAAATGAGTAACAATTTAAAGATAGCAGTGGGTGGCCATCTTGGAACGGTACTGCGCACTGTGCACACAACGTCATAACGCAAGTTTAAATGCCTTTTACCTTTATCATATGCTAATAACAATACATATATTGCCCTTCTTCCATTGTTGTAATCTTTTTTTAATACACAAACCAGACTTCCGACGTGGTTTTTCCAAATGAACCAATTGGGTTTACAATCTTTTATCATTCGTTTCTCACCATAACCCCTCCCTCAAAATAACCTCACAGGAGGTGAGGAAGACATTGAGCAATAAAGAGGCCTATCAATTGTTCTTTTCACCTTACATCTGATGTGTGTTCAAAGACAGAAGTCAAATGTCAGGCAAAGTTTTTGATTAATAGCTGATTATTCTGGTAACACAGAGGTAGCTCTTTACTTTTATGTTCTCTAACTGTAAGGTGAGGGACTTTTGTAATGTGAAATAAGTAGTGGCGGCTGCTACCCTAAATATTTGGTGGCGCAACCATCCACTGACCGCCAATGCTTTAAGGTCCGCGCCAAGTTGTCAATCATGGCTTGTTATAAACAGTGTTTATAACAAACCACGACTGAGAGCTCTGACGTTGAGGCTGAAGGCAGTGCAAGTCTCTTACAGTGCTTCTCAGTGGGCTAGCAATAAAAAAAATAAAACGCACTTACCCACTACATGCACTGTCTTTCATTTTTTGGTCCATGACTCCTCATGCTTCAGTCTCTTGATGCAGGCCAGACGATGCTGTGATGCCCCTGAAATGTTACAAAAGGGGGTGGTGATGGACGGAGCATCTGAATCAATCAAACACTCACGCCCAGTCAAAAGATCTGGGTTTAATCCATCACCGTTCTTTAGCCCACTCTGCCACCCCAGTTCAGACATGGCTATATGCAAATGCTCCGTCCATCACCACCCCCTTTTGTACCGCTTTTGGCCGCCATAAGTGTGGCAGGGTATGCTCAGACGTGAGTCCCTTGCTCACTTTGCCACTGGATTCAAGCAAGCCGGGCTGAAGACGGCTGGAATGCCAGAAACCCGTCCTCGGAAGCTTGTTTCCGGTCCAGGGAAGACATGGCTTTGCAGTTTGGGCTAGACTGTTCCCATGAGGCACAGGGTCAGACTGATTTGCATATAGCCATGTCTGAACTGGGGTGGTAGAGTGGGCTAAAGAACGGTGATGGATTCAACCCAGATCGTTTGACTGGGTATGTGTATTTGATTGATTCAGATGCTCCATCCATCACCACCCCCTTTTGACCCCTGATAATGTTAAGCAGCATTAGAGCAGCGCCAGGATTGGCTGGAGCGGGCTGCCTCAATGCCCCCACAGGCCCTGGGGGCATGTTTCTGCTCTCCACCCAGCTAAGACAGTTGGGTGGAGAGGTTTAAAGTGCACAAATAAGGCTGGCCGTTGTAAGACAGCCGGCCAAAAAGACATGCGTGCTCTAAACTGGTGGAGTGAGCACAACTCCCCTGTTTCCAGTCAACAGCAGTGGTCACGCCCCCAAACATTGCTCGGGCTGAGGAGAGAAAGTTAACAATAACATGGTAATACATTAATTGTATTACCATTTCGTTTTTCACCTTTGCAGTGCTGGCAGCATGGGGGTGATATTCCTCCACCCTAAAGGAGGGGCCGCCTCAGGCACTAAGTACCAGTGTTGCTAAAGTGAAAGGAGCATGACAAAAATATTGTGGGAGGTCAACTTTTTTGTAACAGACTACATTTAAATACTTGTAAATTAATTATACAAATATTTTGAACTAGACCAGTTGCAAGGATAGCACAAATGAGGTATGCTGTTTTTTGGAATTATGAAGGGCAATGGAAGGAAAGACTAATAAGATAACAAAAACAAGACACTTCACTTGTGAGATGCTCAAGAGATAGATATGCACTGAAACTCGATTTCCATACATATCGTCTGTGCACCAATATTCTTAGCACTTAAACTGCATGTCTGATGCAAATTTAGTGAACTTTTAAAGCTGCCTTTTCAATGGAAAATGTGCTTGATCTTTGTAAAGGGCAGTACCCTACCTCACCATGCTTTAATTATATATTTGGCACAGCATGCTCCAAAATGCAGTACAGAAAACATGCTGCTCCAATATCACTCGGCTGCAGGAAGGGTATGGCTCATTTGTTCTTTGTGTGACTCTTGGCTTATGTGGTAGTACCCCACTCTGGAAATAGTTTGAGCACCTTTGCACCCTAACCAATTTACACCTACTAAATTGAGTATAAGCTTTCCCACATGGCAACCATAAGGCTTATTGTCAAAAAGTACAAATGTATTCAACATTACAGCTGGCCAAGCAAATCTAAAATCCTTCCTAAAAGAGCCTAACAAGATGTTTACACTGCAAACCTGCTTCCGTGGTTTGTTATGGAGATGAATAACTCCAAAATTTACCACGGTTATCTGTGAGCTTCTGCCGAACAAAATACCCATTTATAGACTTTCACACCGTGTAACAACAATCTTTTTGGATTTAAATATGTTTTTCACAACAAATAAGTCAGGCCTAAAACCTTTCTTGTAACTTTTCAAAAAACATAGACTGGGCCTATGGTCTCTGATCTGTGTCCCTAACTAAACAATCAGGCGGGTAGACTGTATGATTGGTTTGTCGCCATAATCAACACAGGCCTATGTATTGAACATATAAAGTCCAGGAGATAATCTACATAATTACATTTGGCAAAAATAATATGTAGTCCCTCATAAGATAACTCCGGATTATAACAGTGCAAATCTATTGCTCCCATAGTTTGCCAGTCGGACTAGCTGCCACCGAAAACATTGCCTTGTATGGTAATCTGAAGAGATTCGATGTTACAAAAAACCTGTCTATAGTTTTCACATTGTGATCTCTACATTTTGTAGCAGGTGTAGATTGTGTAACAAGTCTGGCAAATCCGTAGTTGTCGAATTACATATTCCACTGGCCATGGCTATACCCTTTATGATTGGCTTGTCTCCATATTCAACTCATGCCTAGTATATTGAGCATAAACGCTCCCACAAAGCATTCATCAGGCATACAGTAACAAACTTGCAAATATGTACAATATTACATTTGGTAAAACAGTATAAAACTTTTCATAAAAGGACTTAATAAGGGTGGTCACAGTGCAAATCCTTTACCCACAGGGTTGGTCAAAGGGTATGAGCAACATCAATATCCTTGCCTACTACAGTAATCTGTGCGATCCCATGTAACGGCAAACCTGTCTGAATATTAACAAAGTGTAATAATATTTACCTAAAAAGGCCTATTTCATCTAACATATGCTTTTCTGAATAAATATATCCGGCCTGCGCCTTCGAGATAACTTTTCACAAGTAATAGAGCAGCCTTGAACATTGACTTGTCATAAGTGTGTGTGTGTGTGTATGTATGTGTGTGTGTGTGTGTATGTGTGTGTGTGTATGTATATGTATATGTATATGTGTATATATATATATATATATATATATATATATACACACAAAGCAATCAACATGGTTAATAAGGATTAACACAGTTCAAATCTTCTACCCCGAGATTTTTCAATGCGGGTAACAAACACCAAACAAAACCCTTGCCTCACAATAAAGAGGTGAGGCCTAGACCCTTTGACATAAAATTTAATATTAAACAGATTCGCCTTGATCACTGGCTTGTAGCCTACTGTACGAGGTAAAAAGTGCAATACAAGCACTCTTAGTGGAAGCAGACACCTTCTTCCCAATCAAAACTTGTACTGAGGAAGACCAATATGTGGATGGTATCTAAACCCCTCTGCTAGTGCTACGTTTTATACATCTTTTTCTGGTGGTCACACAGGGTGTCTGGTGATAGCTATACAGGCAAGCCTACCCTAAAACCCTTTTTGTCCCCTGAAGTTCATGGGTCTTCGTCTACGAACACAGTGGTCTGTAGGCCCAGCTCCTAGGAGGAGACCCTGGTGGTCTGCACGGGGGATTAGATAGAAACTTGGGGCGCGGGCCTGAGCAAGTGGCAGAGAATTCCAGGGAATGTGTAAAGTTGGGTTGTTGTAAGACACACGTTCTAGGAACTAAATGGTCTCATTTCGAGGCAGGGGAGAGGGACCCTGAGAGGGGGATCAAAGGGAAGAGCCATGATAACTAGAATAAGGGAGTGGTGGACAGAGAATGTCTTTAGATGCTCGGTTGTTTTTTTTTTTTATTCTGCACATGATGAGACGTTCAGGAGGCTAGTGGGAGCCTGAGGACGGAAGAGATCCGAGGGAGACAGAGAAAGGAAGGGCATCTATATGTTAATCTGTTTGTTTAGGTTTTTTTTTTAAAACGTTGCTCCACGTCTGCTATATCACAAAGGCGTGTTCTCACGGTTTTAAAATGTTAGCTGAGGCGCAGCTATCTAATGAAGAATTTGTGTGGATCCAAAAGGCTAAAAATAACTGAGCTTGGGGTGGAGATCGATGCTAAAGAAACGCCTGGTGATGAGAAGGGGCGAGCCATTGAAACTGCAAGTGTGGCAGGCTTAGGAATGTGCGAATGAATTCTTGAGTGCCCTGCAAGGACAGGCAGAGCCAGAGTGCGACAGCTGATCACGCGCGGCTGAGCGGAACAGCAACAGAAGTCAAATGACGGTTGAAGACGGGAGCACGTGGAGGCCGAGCATCGGCTTCAAGCAGACCTCGCTCTGACCCGGAAGCAGACTGTACTATGCGCGACTGTGACTAGAAGACAATAAGTTGATTGAAAACTGTTTCGACAATTGACATAACATGGGATATTTGCAAAGTGCTGTGCAGCGGAAGAGATTATTTGTGGAGCCCACAAAAAAATTAAGGCGTTTGCGAGAAAAGGAATAAAGTGAATAGGCCTTAGGTGCAGGGCAGTACTTTTACGTAGACGGTCACTGATGTGTGCATGGTATTATTAAAAAGGCGAATGCAAAGCGGAGGAGCAGAAGCATCTTCCATTTTGATGTTTGATTTGTGTAGTCTAAAGTGAGAGGTCGAAGCAGTAAAGGAGTCCCCGGTTGTGAATAGGATCCAAAATTATAAGTGGATTGATAAGGGATGAGAACCCTGGCTCTCCTCACAGCAATGAACTTGGTAACAAAAGGAGGGTGGGTGAAGGGCATCGGAGACACAAGGGTTTGCATATGTTGGAGTCCCTCTAAGGAGTGTTGGCTGGTGCTAGATCATTGATGTGCATGCGGTTAACTAGCCGGTGAATGGACAATAAAGGATTGATGCTCTTAGTGCTGTACCCGGCGTGGTGGAATGTGGCAAGTGACTGGTATCAACGGCAGGGTGGTCTGCGCGCAGTGTGCCTATTAATTTCCCTTGTGAGAGTGAGTGATTGATTATTGTGGTCAATATTTATGTTAGGGTGTTTGGAAATCAATATTTATGACCAGTTGTCTAAAAGAATAAAAGGCCCAGTTGCGGTAATGGGAAAGCTTAGCAGACCCGAGGCAAAAATCAGGTCAACTTGTTATTGCACGTCATTAGGTATGGCTGGGGGTGGGGGGGTGTTTAGCAGAATTTTTTTGGGGGAGGGGGGATAAATAATGTTGTGGTGCTTAGTGCTGGTCAGCAACAGTCGTCCCAGCATTGCATATGATGAGGGTACCACAAGGTGGGGCAGGCTCCTAAGGCAGTTGCAGAAGCGGTGGTTTGAGAGATGAAAAAGGTCTGGGAGGGAGCGTGTGTTTGCCAAGGACGCTAAAGACACATTCCTGGACTGATGCTGGATCTTTGTACTCTTCTTCCTATGGATTTTCAGAAAAGATTGACAGATCTTGGTTAGTAAGCTTTCTGCAGGTTGTGAGGTCAGACTTCTGATTTTACAGGAATCCTGCATTCAATTGTTTCCAAACCCTGGAATATAAAAATTAGTGAGGAATCTTCAGGAATGTGGTCTTAGGTCGCTTGACTCCAGCAGCTATTTTGGAATACAAAGTTTCCATCACTTCACGTGTCTCTGCATTTAGGCCTCCTGTAGCAGCCAAGAAAAAAAACTGATGTTAGAGAGCTTTTTAACCCTGGAGTACTGGTAGACCAGCTTAGTAGTGGGTAATCTTTATCACAACTGAGAAGATTACTTCTTGGCCAGATCGATAGGTAATTAATCTTGATCCAGAACCTGTCCTTCTGCCAGTCATTCTAAAAAGCCTACATCACTGATTTCACCTCACAGTGTAATCCAGTCCTTCATTTTTTTTGGTCAATCACATTTTTTTGCCCAGCCCGTTGCATGTCTACATCTTCCTTCACCATTGAGTACAACTAGCCATTCTATTGAAGACTGCCAATAAAATTCATCCTGGGAAGGAAGCCTAAATTCTCAATATGGATAGTTATACACATGGTTGGTATTTGTGTGGAATCACACAACCCTCCTCCTTTCCCAAGGATTGAGTCATGGACCAATCCAGTTTTCTTTTGGAGCTCAAAGCACAAAAAAGAGGTTTGGCTGTATCAGTACAAATACGAAAAATAAATGCAGGACATTGTTAGACTTCTCAGAGGAAAGGATTTGTAAGATCGAACGGTCTAAACCCTGTCTTATAAACTCTACAGTTCAGCTCCGAAAACAGGATGTTATCTGAAACTATTTTAGCAAAATTATTGAAGTGTATGATTTAAGATTATAAAGAATATTAGACCGCCATCTCGCTTTAATGGTCCAATACATACCACATCACTAAAAGAGATCCTCTCAACGTTTGCTTGCTAAACAAGCTTGATAAACGTTTCACTTCACTCAGGGTGAGATCCATGTTTTTCTTGAAATAGTACAGGTAACACCAAAAAAAGTGTCCGGTCTGGCTCACGCCGTAAAAACCTCACTGCGCTATGTGTGATCTACACACTAGTGAAGGGGAGAGGTTTTTGAATGTTCCTCAACTTGCATGCCTACAATTTAGAGACTTCTCTACTGGGCACCATTTCAGTGAATTCCTCCACTTCTTGGCATATCTGGTTTCCTAACTCCATAATGAGGACTTGCTTTGCTAGAGAATCTTTTTGTGAAATTTGGCGAATCCGATCACACATGCACAAACTAGTCAGGCTCTCCTTCAGTAGTAACATTTAGAACCTTGATATATTCTGCACTTCAAGTCCCAATGAGAAGCCAATGGAGAGATACCCAACCACCCCAGTTTTTATTAAAAAACTGGGGTGGTAGCATCAGGTCCCTGTCATCAGTAGGCTGCCAAAATTGGGGGAGGGGTGCTATACGCATCAAGACCATCCTACCAGTGACTAGGACCTCTGTTAAGTAACAACTTTCAGCCCCCTGAATAAATCACACAGGGGGAGGTGCTCCGAAGTCAATGTTATTCCCATCCCTGGAACAGGATATATGTAGAAACCTAGGGACTGTTAAAAAGTTTTGACATTGACGCCCATCCCCCGATTTCAAAAGAATCTTAGGACTGGTGTTCCTTTTGAAGCCTCTGTTATCTGAGATATTAAACAAAAAAGATTATTATTGAAAAATAGCAAATATGTGACTATTGAAGATTTCTAACATAAATTATATTTTTATGTGTATGTTCAATAAAAGGCATTATTTTCGAAAGGATTAGTAAATAAAAATGTATGACACCTTTTTTACTATTTTTCTTCAAACAAATTAATTCCTACTTTTTGGACTTCAAATGTCTTGATTAGACACAGAGGTGTACTGGAATTTAATATTGGTGTGTGACCAGCTTCCCTTGCGTTATAAAGATCCATCTCTATTTGTTTAATTGTGCACATGCATCTTTGGGTACAATCTATATTTTTGTTCGTCTGGGTCAAATTTGGGTCTATGATTGAGTCTTATACTGACATGCGTGGATCAAGCCCTCATCGCTTTCTTTTTTAATACTCTATAAATATTTATGGAAATGTAATCTGCCATTGAAGGGAAGCGGTTCAAAGCAGAATGCTGATCTGAGTAAACCCATTGCTGTAACCACTTTTCTTCTCCTTGTTAGCTCGAGCGAGGAAACTTGTGATGATAATATGAGCACCTTTAGTATGAGTGCAATTGACTTGGTCTCCAGGTGCTATGAATCATTTTCTATTCCCCCCCCCCCACCCCCCCCCCTTCCCTCCCAACTTCTCCAATCCTCCCCTTCATCCCACCAGAAAGGGTTTTAGTTTACTGTTATTTGTATCATTAAGGAGAGTGGAGTTCGTAAAAAAGGGAGGTCTGAGGGGCGTGGGAAATACATTTACTTACATGTTTTAAAATACTTTGGTTTAATTTGAGAGATTAGAGTACATCGAATTACAAGATGATGCTCAGAGTCTTTTCATATATATGTTTATACCTTGAAATCTACAGCACTTGAGTATTTTTGATATTCAGGATTTGGACACATGAAGGCTACCTTGTATGTTTTCCGGGTGGTAAGAAAGAAAATTATAGCGTAATGTTAAATCATAGCTTTATGATAGACCCTACATGTGCTGCAACAAGGTGTTGAAGCCTTGGGCTCTGTGACGTCAGCACCAGCGTAGCAGGATAACAGGCTTTGATGCACATTATTATGGTGTGTCGTAATGCTTATTAGATAGATTAACATCTAGATTCTGAGCAAAATGTTACAATTGCATCGTTTAGAAAGAAGGAAAATAGCAAATATGTTTCACTAAAAAATGTTCCAAAGAGTTCTGTATCGATATTTTCTTCATCGGTGTGACTTTTCGAGGAGTTTGTTTTTCCCGTTTGAAAGAATCAGTAAGCACGCGCCAATAAACTGCATTTAGTATCATGACTGGAAAACATGTTTTAGCCAAATGTATTCTAGGGAGCCGTTTCCCCCGAGGCTCCGGAAAGGGTGCACGGGAGAGTCCATAGGAAACCCCAGGCAATCCTGTGGTGTTTACTGAATGTTGCTTAGGTTGGGACCGCTCAGAGCAGACTACTGTACATATGTGTTCTGGAACTGAGGATGAATTCCATGATATAGACGTTTGGTGGCATCAAGGGGGCTGTCGCCGTGTGTGCGGGGCTGAAAATAAAAGATATACCCGTCAGTGCAGTTCTCTTATTTAAGGAATCCCACACGCGTCGTCTCTTGAGCGAATTGAACTGTAAAAGAAAGAATCTTCTATCTGTGTTAGATGACCGCAATTCCATGAGCTGGAATACGTACTACCTCCAAGGAGATGAGGCGAGGCCAATGAAAGAGCCCGTTTGTGTTTGTAACAGAGTTGATATAGGGTAGGGAAGTCATGTTCTGATGTTGTCAGGCGGAAGGGCCAATCATGCAAGAACCATCTCGCGGCCTCGTGACCGACAACACTCTAGTCTACAAGGTCGATCAGAAGCCTGTTTTAAATGTGCTAGCGATACAAGGAACATAAACCTTTCTTAACTCGTTCTTGTCCCTTTCTCCAACAACTCACTGGACTTGAATATACTTCGAGCCACAGTGTAAGCCCGAACCATAGTGAGAGTCCTGCTCTGTGCGAGTATGGGGCTGCGTTTGAACATTAACTGACCTGAAAAGTTCACTCAGAAACTTGCAGTTGTTTTCTTCTTGCTGATTGTTTTTATTCTCACACAAAATCATTTCTGCTTAAGCTTTAGTGTGAACTCAGAGATAGCCAGGGCTTTATGTGGGCCGAGTCCTGCCTGTGCTCAGCACCGGTAGTTCTAAAAAGCAGATGCTGAGACTGGTCCCTAATGGGCTCTTTATTTTTGTCCACACTCTCATGGTGAAAAAAAAAATATTAATGCAGCGGCACCACCCTTCATTGGCTTTGAGGTAACTTCAAAGAGACTCGTTTTAGTTCTTTCACAGTCTAATCATTTCAAAATGGAAGCTTTTTTGATTATTCTGTATACGACAAACCCATAGTTGATGCTACTTTTATATTATGCAACTAACAACCATTTCCAAAGCCAATAGAGTGAAGTAGTGTGGCTCACTGGTTAGAGGCGGCAGACCCGAGAGCAGAGGACGGCCCGGGACCAGGGTTCGATTCCCGGCGCGGCAGGTTTCTGGACCAGGGTCAGCGGACTCGATAATTCTCTCGCCTCGGTGCCCACTCTGATCAGCGATCACACTCGGCAACTCTGGGCATTAGCTTGCCTCATCTTCACTAACGGCCCCACCAGACCGCCGGGGATGCCTGGTCTCACCCTGGAGATACCCATTAAGGGACCATCTCTCAGGGAAGCCAGGAAGGGTTTCGCAGCGGTCGAAGCGCCTTGGGACCCTCCGGGTAAGTAGTGCGCTATATAAATGCCTATACATTACAAATGCCTATACATTACAATAGTCCTGGCCTGTTGTATGTGAAATGTTACTTCTTGTATTATATATCCGGATGCAATGATAGAAACAGCAAAATACCAGGCGGGCGGCACACTATGCTAAGCACAGGTTTTTAGCTTAGGTGTTTTTAAGCCACGCCATTAATTACATTGGCCACGCCCCTTCGAGAGACCCCTCCCTCCTCCCCCAGTTTTTTCATCTCACTTAAAGCCCTGTTACAGGCATTTACATTTTGTTGTGTGTTGCACAAAATTACATCCTACAGCCTTTCGTTTCACACTCGTACTCCTGAAAACTGTCACATAAATCACTTAACTTTTCTTTCTCTTACTACAAAGTGAGAGGAGTTTGTAAACACCAATCCCCATGTTATTTCTGCAACTATACTGCTGATCCCCTATCCCTCTGATGCCTTATTCTGTGACAGTGCGTTGATGCCTATTGGTTTTATGCGCTGTATAAATTCAGATTGAAATGTTAAAAAAACATGAACAACAGTTTGTTAGAAGACATGTCCTGACATTTGACCTCTGTCTTTGAAGAGCAAATGTGACCAGGTGAATTCAGAATTAAAAGGGTTCTTTATTTATTGCTTGGACTTTTATGACCCACAACAAATCGGTCTGCAACCCACTAGTGGGTCATAACCCACAGCTTGAGAAACACTTTTCTAGGACTTGATGTGCAAGCAACTATTTTCAAACGAAGAAGTGAAATTTTCACACCGAATAGTTTGCAAACAAGCGTGCCATTTGCAATGTGACCTATGTACTAATAAGTCGCATCGCAGGTTGTACGGTCATAGGGGGTCTCAAAATGACCTGCATCATGAAGATTAATTAGGCAGGTTGCAGTAGTGACCCTTGTGACTGGCGGCAAATGCAGGGATGAATGCCTGAAAGGGACAGCAGGTCTCTGTCCCTGCATGTACTTCCCAAGCAGGAAGCATAGTTTTTAAAAGCAATCTTTGTCTATTAAGTGGACAGGCGCTGCTTTTCAAAACAAAAATGTTTCCCATTTCGGTAGAAATTGTTTCCCATTTCGGTAGAAATATTTCCCAAAATGGAAGCTGTCCTTATAGGAAACTTTCCTTTTCTGAAACCGTTACCACTCCAACTAGAGGACTGATCAGGGGTTTGCGAGTGCAGCTGTGGTCACCAACCATTAAAATATACCTCTTTGACTCAGCTGCTCCTTGCTTCCTGTTGGTTCTTTGCTCAGTTTGAACTGGGGTTTGTCATGCTGATATTCCTTATTGGCTGCTGTTGTCTACCACTGGGCTCAGTGTTGGGATCGGAACTTCACCAGATCCATCTTGCGTTGCTACCATCTTAGGTAGAAGGTGCTGGCAACCCTTCCTGATGTGCAAATAGGAGATACCCCTCGTTTGAGTTCCCGTCCTTGGTTATGAACCTAACAAATGCGTTTAATGCTGGAATAGACCATTCTGTAGGACAAAGGGAGTTTCCCTACATAACAGGTAAGTGCCAAATAACAAACCTATCCTCCCCGGAAGTCTTTTCATAGCCAGTAGGACATAAAAACGTCATAAATTGCATAGGAATGCATGTAAACTCTGGAGTTGAAAGATTACATGAAAGTCTTTCTAGAACTGTGCTCCTTGCGCTTGCGGGAAGCAGGTTCCCTTTCGGCTGCACCTGGCTTGATTTGCTCTCAAGTTCCTTACAACGTAGCTTATATTAGGACATACTTAGAGTTTGGCAGAAAGGAAAATTGTCTAAATTTGGTGGCCATACCCGCTGTATTACAAGTGCTATAGGCTATAATGCACTTGCCATGCGTCAGATGGGACATCTGCCACCATTGTGATAGAGTATCCTATCTGCCAAACTCTACATTAGGCCAGTTGTCTTTTGTGCCACACCACGTGACTACATAGCATGTGGCACCAAGTGAGCGATGGACTACTGCTTATGCCTGTGTAGAGGTATTCAAGGGCTGAAAGTAGTAGCAATCTCTATTCATATCTGACCACTAGCAGGCTCTGTGGACAGCTTTGCAATACCTATGATGCTGGCAACTGATATCGTCTAAGTACCTTTTTTTGTTCAAATTTGTTTTCATTCACAAAAAGAACTTAATTAAACAGTAAAGGCACCGCATAGTTTAGTGCAAAAGCAAACTTTTCATCTAGAAGGAGCCTTGTGGGGAGTGCAGGTGCGTGGTTTGTTGTGCGTGGTTTGTTGTGCCTCTGAACCGAAGATGAGATGATTGCACTGGAGACCGAGTGTACATAACATGAGCACTTAACTCTAAAGGTGGCGCGAGGAAGAAGGTAATGACTGCAATTAGCAGATTAGCATCGGATTTGCACACATGATACAAGTCTTCCTGGTAGTAGGGAGTTCTTTCCTCTTCCTTTCAGAGGTAAGGAATGGCTTTGCAATGCTATTTCTTTCCCTTACGCCTTTTTTTAGCAGGACTGCATTTTGTTATGATGAAGATTATTCGTTTGAGAGAATCCCTAAAATTTCCTTTTGATCTTCTTTTTAGGCAAAAATTGTCATAGTTGTGCTACACTGGTTCTTCGTGTTCTCTAGAATGTGTGACGCCTTGTTTTGCCTCATCTTACTCTAGTATACCCTTATGTAAACAAGTGGGGTGCGTGCATACGCCTACCAGAGGCGCAACTAGAGTCAAATTTCCGGGTGGGGGGGGGGGGGCGGGGGGGGGCTAAGAATACATTTCCGGGGGGGGGGGGCTGATTCTTCAAGAAAAAGGCAGAGTGGAGCTGCAGGGGCTCTAAGCAGGGGGTGGGGGGACATCAAAATGTCATTAACATGCAAAAGGTCTTTAAAAGACTTGTGAAGTACTCGCGTGCGGCTGTATGTGCCCGGGAAGCTGTCTCATCCCGGGCTGACACACACGACGGAGGGTCTGAAGCCCTTTGAGTCAAATGGGCGTTGCGCCCCTGACGCCTACGCACACACTTGCACGCTTACTAAAAATTCTGTCAATGTTTATGCCTACATGTGGAACTCCATACGATCATCTTCTATGTATCGGCTTTTGGCATCCACTGGATTCAGCTGATAACATGTTTTTTTTTTTTTTCTTTTTCTTTTCTGAATATCTGGTAAGGTTTACAATTTTTAGGAACACCTAAATTGCGTTTTACATAGTATAGATTTACTAACTTTAGCATATATTTATTGTTAAGTTAAATATATGTGCGGTTGACAATAGTCAATCAATACTTGTCTATATAAACTTATCTCCATAATATTGTGATACTCTGAATACTATATTTTGTTCAGACGATATTTAAAGCTTAAGATCATGGAAGAAAATCAAATTGTTTGAAAAATGTGTATAGGGACAAAACTTTAGTTGATATGTATGCGGTTGGTCGTGACGTTGTATCCTCAATTTTCATTCTGCTATTTGTGTAGTGTGTTCTTTGGGTGATGCAGCAACACTTTTAAAGGGGTCCTGTGCTGCGCATGTCTGTTACGTAGGTAACAAAATACATTAATGCACTTACAGACTATGATGCCCACTCACACCTCCAAACACTACATGGGTTGTCAGAACTTAGTGCAAAGCCTAGGGTCAAAAATGAAAGCGGGCCCTTTGGATGCTTCTTTAGTTTTTTTAAGGCACATGTTTCTTAGTATTAAAAAAAATGTACCCCGTCTAAGTCCCCAGTATGTACTGCAAAGGGCCGGGAAGAAGTGCCCGTCCAGTAATGTTTGACCGCATCAATGTCTCACCACTTACCAGAACTGTCCAATAATGGGGCAGGACCATAACATATAGTAGAAGTCCGCCTCTAGTTGTGGGCACCGGGGGCACTCGGGGGCTACAGTGAGAAACATGTGATGTATGTCTGGTGCTGGTAGTTAAATTGTGTATATTTCAGCCGAGGGTTTCTGGCTACTTTGCGTACTGATTCACGCACTGTGGACCATTCTCTGTCAATGAGTTCCCAGCCTGTCGCAGTGTCACATTTGTTTTTAAGAGTGGGACAGATCGTGATGCGGGTATCCAGTAGGGCACCATACAGTACAGTTACAGCATGCCTGGCACCTCCATTTTATTTATTTATTTATTCATTGTTTACTACAGCGCAAACAAGACCCCAAATTTGGGTGTCAGACTGCTTTACAGTTTAACCACATTCAAAATCAGCAGATTTCCAATTCTTTAACGCCAAGTACAATGTATATGTATTCCAATAACATTGGCATATGATTACCCATACACAAATCGCACTAATTGAAGATTACTAAAATCAACTAGATTTAGAGAAAAACATGCCATATCCTACTTAAATTTCAAAATAAAACCCCTATTGAAGATACTAGGTATCCACACTGGTTATAGTATTGCTAGTCTAATCAAATATACACGTGGATTGATCGAGGTACCTGTCATTAGACAACATCCTTGTTGACAAGAGCTGGGACTAAATGTATCCAGCCTAGCTGAATATAGACAGTAGAGCCAAATCAATGAAAGCAAACTGGTTTGTGCAATGTCCAGTTTCTTTGTTCTGCGTTTAGCATGACTTTAATCCTGCTTGCAGTAGCCTACTTGAACAGCTGAATGTAGAAGATCGAAGGATTGTCTGCAGTTCTCAGAAAAGTACTTGTATTCAGTGTTGTTTGTTATGGGAGAAATGTACCCATCAGAAAGGATTTGGTCTCCTTTTTGAATCGTGGAGCGTAGGTGATTCTTCTAATATATAAATATAGGTAAACAAAGACAGCAGTGACTGAGAGGGTTCAGGTTCCAGTTGCTCAGTGTCCCATAGCCATCCCACTGCATTTGTAAGCGCATTTAGGACAGAAATTGGCTTTCGTCTAAAATTCTTGAAATTCTTGGAAGGACAGAAATGTTTTGTGTCCATAGAAGCTGCCTAATGAAGCGAGGCCAGCATTTCACCATGATCTGATATTGTGGTGTGCGGCCACCCAGCGAAGGGTTCACCGCATCCAGAGCGGTGAATATGGTGAGAAAGGCATTGGGTGGCATCGGAGTTGGACATATGTGTGCCAGCAATGCTTGGCAGTCCTGGTCAACTGGCCAGGATGTAGGGCGGCTTGTTGAGGATCCACCAGCCAGTTTATTAACGCACTGTCCCCTGATCTCCCTTCACAATTGCCTGCTCGAGCCGGGATTTTCTGAGAGCCAACACATAGCCACTGTAGCTGGGCTGCTGTGTAATAGAGCTCATAGTTCAGAGCACTTACACCGCCACTCTGCAAGGGACATACAACTTATTGAGCACCAGAATACCAAGGAGCCCTGTATGCCGGCCACAACCCCCCACCCACTCAGGTTCCCTTGCCCCAGATGATCGTCCGAGTTATAGATGTTGACTCCTAAGTACCAGAAGTTGCCAGGGCACCACCACCCTGCTCAATGTTGGGTAATGCCTCACGCACAAACAGATTGAGCTTTTACAGGGGATACAGGCCAGATTTAGACAAGTTTAACCGCAGATCCGACATCCTACAGAAGTCATCCAGCACCTCCATTGAGTGTGGGAGATCCCTACCCACATCCCTAAGGTACACAGCGTAACATCTGCATAATGTGAGATGACTTCCCAGGAGTAACTGCTCCTGATACTCCACTGTGAGCTCCGCATACACAGGAGGCCCACAAGGGCCTCTATAGCCAGAGCCCAAATGATTGGTGATAGTGGACATCCTTGCCTGGTGCCTCTGTGTATCTCACACACAGCAGAGATCCCTCTACCTGTGTGCACCCATGCCATCGTTTCGGTTTATCGCAGTCCTATCCAGCGCAGTATCTCATGACCCAGGCCCATTCTCTTCAGCACCTTCAGGTCTTGGATACACCAAGGACACCCTAATGTATCAAAAGCTTTCTCGATGTCAAGATAAAGGGCCGTGCATTGTGGCATTCCCTGCAAGTCGGAAGAGGTGCCTTACATTTAAGAACTTATTAAGTTCTACAATGAAACTGCTCTGCTCCGTTCGCAATGACCTTCTCCAGAACCCACTCCATGTTCAAAAGAGAGAGTGGTCTGTATGACCGCACCTCCAGTGGGTCCTTACCTGGTTTGGGTAGGACTATGATCATCCCTTCTCACACGGATGAAGGGAGGACGCCCCCATGTTGTTTTAGCACAAGGGTCGTGCTGTATGTGTAGTAGAACTCCACTGAGAATCCATCCCAGGAGTTTTATTACGTGCCATTTGGCCGATGGCCAAGGGGATTTCCTCCATAGTCCATAGAACAGCTGTAGGGTGTACTACGTGGATAGACTGTCCTGTCCTTGTAACCGCATGGAGCCCTCACTTCCTGAATAGTGGAAAAGACTGTTGCAGGCCCTTTTGATGTTCTGTGGGAGTAGTTTTGCAATACACTCGCATTCCTGCTGTGGCCACCTTGATCAGGTAGGTGTGGTAGGAAACTTAAGCCCAGTTGGTCTGCCTGCAGAGATTAGGGCATCACCCTCCCCACTGTGTAGCTTCTGTCCACTGGGGTCTCGTGGAGGCTGACAGCTAGGCTTCACTGCAGGTGTCACGCGGCAGGACATCGGTGAAGGGATGTCACTCGCATGGCTCTCCTGCCCGGTCATCTGGCCATGGCAGGGGGGAGTGGTTGCAGCGTTGGGCGCCAATCGCGATAATGTGCAGAGGGAGTGTCGCTCATGTGATGTCCTGCAGCTGCAGGCTGAAACATTGGGTGCCAGCATTCAAGGTAGTGGCCGGGGCTGTCTCTTGCCTTGGTCTCCAAGTCTTCAGTGCCTCTGGTATCTTCGTCCTTTGTCAGCACTGCAAAGGGTCGAGGAGAGTCTGCTACTAGTCCTAGAGCGCGGGGAGTCACTTACGCCACCTCCTCAGGTTTCGCCACCAATGTGGCTCGCAGGTTGCTAGGCCGCAGCCTTCAGACCTGTATGGGCCTGCGATCCTCATCTGGTGTTTTATGCGGGGACGGGTGCCACCATAGCATTCTGGTGGTCGGGACTGGGACCATAATGTCTCCTGCTTCTGGCTTCAACCCTTTGAGCAGAGCAAGGGCCGACAGGATGGTTGTGAACCGGCTTTCAACACGGAGCACCTTTACTCTGCATCCGCTCCGGTTGCCATCTTGGCCACGCCCCATCACTGGTGAGACCTTAAGTGAAAAGCATGCTTTGTGTGGTGACTCAACATACAAGCAACTATTAAAGGCATTGACATCATTAAAAAGACATGTTTTCAGGGTTCGTCACCCATCAGGGGTGATGGGTGACGAACCCTGAAAACATGTCTTTTTAATAATCGAAAGAGTAGTACAGAATGTAATACAGTGGGATTCAATCCACAGTACCCACACAAAGGTGTATGCACCCGGATACCGTCACCCATCTAACCCTTTATAGTTATTGGCAAACAACTACCATTATGCCTATAATATTAGATAATTGCTCTGTTTTATTTGAGCGCCTTGACGACAGTGAGTCGAAAGAGGCCGCCATGTTCGCTCTCGACACCACTGATATGATCCCTTTATTCCTCAGCAAAAAATATCCCTTGGAGAAATAAATGCGGGATCAAAATGTTCGAGGTCCCAGCTGAAAGGTACCCATTGACCTTTCCCAAAACCATGATAAACCACACTTCAATACTGACATACGATTAAGGAAATTAGCATAATACGACATTCTTCCCAAACTTTATACAAGGTTGAAAGCTCCACAGTGCCATGGCAGTGATTGAGTTAGGTGAGCTCCGTATTGAAGTGCTACCTTCTGTGACATTGGTATGGAAAAATGCAAGGGCTTAACTATAGAGCATATCTGCAAGTCGAGGGGCTTTGACTACCGTCTGATTTCTGCGGCAAGACCTGAATGTATTTGAATACAGAGTATGGCTCTGAACCCTAGCCCCATTGAAATACCATCACATCTACACTAAAACGCCACCCTGTAGGCCAATTAGATGTAGCCAGGCTGCTTCCTTCTTGGATCTGGATTAGTTAAAGAAGAATGTTTTCCCATGATGTGACATAGCCTTACGCCATATCTGGTGAACTATATACAACTCTAATCTTGGAAAAAAGCTGTTTGATGCAACATGTTTTATGTCAATGTACATACCAGTTCAAAAGACTGTGCACTTTTTTTTCCTCATTCCTTCTCATTGTGATGTTTTAGGTATTCATCTGAATGACTTGCTGTCTTGCCCCCAGTTCAGTCTGCTTTAGGTTGGATGTGGATGCTGTTCAGTGCACTCTGAGAGAATCGATTTTTGGCCTCAGTCACTTGCCATATCGGGAGTGCCCACCACCGTCACAGGACAGCGCTCACTGGAACATTATTGTTATTCTTACAGGGGTGATGGCCTCAGTGTCATCAGAATGTTCTAAGAAGGCATCCCTAAATCAAGAAGTTTTAACACAGTTTTGAATGAAGGATTACCTATAGTAGTGCTAATGCTAAAATGGTTGTATTGCCTTTTTGGTTATTGGTTCAAGGAACTGTGACAATTTACTTTGCTGTTGTGCTGCTGTGCTCCGTTCACATAGTTCACACCTCGATGATTCTAAACTGCAGATCTAAGAAAAGTAGAACCATTGTCTCTAAAGGGAGCCTTCAGCCCTCGATCTACCCAAAGACTCAGCCGCAACATTGGCCTTTTATATAATGTGGACTTGATGTATCAATTACTCGTAACAGAATGTGTGATGATGATTCCTTTCCAACAAATTGATGAACAGCCTGTGTGCCAATAATTATACTGAGTGTCATTTGCTCCTGGGGTATGAATTTATGGTTAGTTCCCAATTTTAGAAGTCACATGCCAGGACATGGTCTGATATTTCATTGGTCTACAAAACCTGAAGCCGAGTTTCCTGCTTCATGCAAAATAACTGGTCGATGCAAGAGACTCCTGAAAGCGAAGGATCGCGCAAGCTCCCCTGTGCTGTAGAGTTTCCATGTAAATCAGGTGATTCATATACTTGTAGTTTAGTTCGAGTTTTTAGTTAATTAAAATGGAAACTGTACTCGTTTGTGTTCCTTTAGTATTCATTTCCTTTCAACAATTTATTTAGATTTTTTTGAGGAAGTAACACTGAAGCTCATAAAAGGTGATGAAGGCTACCAAATGCTCAGAGAAAGAGGATCACCTGTTTCATTAAATTTATCTTGGCTCCTGAACTTTAAAAATGAACAGTTAGCATGCATGTGGGCATTAATGGAAAGTGACGGTGACATACAGGAACAACTTTCTCCGCTCATAACAAAGACATTGCTACTCCTAAGAAATGAAGGCATGAAAGTGGGAAGTTAATTGAGAAGTCTTCCCAAATCCTACATTCCAGCTTTTGAGTCGCATGATTGATTAAGATGCCAACATGCAGCACTATAAAAACAGAAAATATCAAATAAGAAATATTGTAAGTATACATCAACTTCAAAAAGAACCAAGTGACGTATTCTGTGGCTATGGGGTGCGCTGTTGCTTACACATCGAGAAGTCAACGTAGTCGCCCATGTCAATGCTATTTTATTTATCTACCTTTAGCAATTCACAGGCTACTTAAACTCATTCTTCTAAACTAAGGAGTGAAGAAGCAGCGGCAAGAGCGGTTAGTGGGGGTGGATTTTGACAGACGATGACTAGGGTAAATTAAATAATTAATTTTCCCTTGTCATCATCTATTGAAATACCCCTTCCTCCCCCCCACCGAGGCCTACCGCCGCACCGATCTTACCTGCTTGGCCTTGGGCCACGGCTGGACTGAACCACAAAAACAAACAACTTTGTCCGTTAGTGAATACAGTATGGGAACATGGTGTACTTGGGCCTGCACCCCACTTGAACTGCTAGATTAAAATAGCTCTAAAGTTGTACAATAGGACTATTCTTTTAACTACCTAAGATCAACTGTTCCTCATCTGTGCTGATGGCCATCATTTGGCTGCCTATCTGGAAGTGGATCGTTCTGAAGGCTTTATGCTTTGTACCCAAAATCGTCCATTAAAATTGTCCCCACTTTCATGCAACAAAATTCAGCCATTATAGTCCCTTTCAGACTCTGTGCTTCAGTTCTAAGCCACTTCTGGCCGCAAATGAAGGTCTGCTGTTGAAGAATTGAGTTCTAGAAAGGAGATGTCTGAGGAAGAGGTTTGGCAGCATCCGACGTGGGCGAGTCCGGGCTGCAGCCGGCATCTCCATCGAAGAGGTCACCTGATGTAGTGCAGGTGGCGTGAGGTGGTACTCTTCACACTCTGGAATGAAAACTCTCAAGCACTTGTGAATAGAAAAGCAAACACAACCCTTAAGGCTTCACCATCCTTGGCGGTTCTCCCAGTCTTTTATCCCCGGCTCTCCAGGTTAGAGGCTTTAATGCCACAAAAATTGTGCGAGAATCAACAAACAAGATGCCAGTACTGCTCATTAAATTCAAGCTAACAATAATTGAGTTGGAAATCCTCAATTACAAAAGACCACTCTTTCAGTCTGACTTATCAAATATATTTCATTTATTTTGATTTTTCTTTTTTCATATTTTTTCTATTTGATTGAACAACTTTATCAAGATTGTTTTTTGGGGAGGCAAAAGGGAGGTGTTTTTTAGGAAACTAGTAACATACAGGTGACTCCGACTGGGTCAAGAAACTTTTCATAATTCAGGCAAAATATAATCAAATTTTTACTCAAAACATTGGTGTAGGGACATACAACATTAAATGGACAACAAAAAATGCACGTTATAGACCTACACAAGACAAGACTTCACAAATTCATTAGGTGGTGAGGGAAACAGGAAAAATAAGAACACTGTAAGAAGTGTGTATATGCCCTGCATTAATCCAATTTTTGAGAGCAGGTGCAGATACCTCAACTAAATAGAAACACACTGTTATGTATTTTCAAAAACAATAGACCATCCAAAGTTTAAATTTTATATACAATAATGTAAGATTGGTCTATATTCTGAAAAAGGAGGTCGACGCGTTTCGAATCCCCTTTGATGATGGGATTCTCATCAGGACCGTGTGGGCTAGGTCTGAAAAAAACAAAGTGGAAGACATACTATCAGTCATACTGACAAGCAACTCTCAACTTGACATTCAGTCTCACAACACTCAGTTCATACCTGAACTTCTCTGAGTGGTTGTCAGTCTCTTGAGGTTATGGTGGGGATTGCTGTAATTTAGAGGGAGTTTCATGAATACATGTCTTAGGAAATTGTGACAATTGTGATACAGGCATCATCATGGTCGTGATACTCGCATAGATGGTATGAAGTAGAAATATTTTCCGGATTCAGTTGGTTTTTTCGAGTAACGAACAAATCTTTTGTATCGTTTTTTTTTTGGTTGGTTCTGCAAGAGGACAAAGAGAATTGGTGGTTGGTACGGCAGTTTTTTCATTTTGTTTAGCAAAGCCTGGGAAATGGGCTGCTGTTTTAGCATGTCTATCGTGTGCCCACATTTTAGTACAATGAACTTGGGGAAGTCTGTGAAAATAAATTACTCCCCGATGTAGAAAGAAATTGGTGAACATTTATCGCGCTCCTCATGATTATTCTATTGATCGCGCAAGTGGTAATGCGCTTTCGTTCTATGAAGTGTCTCCATCTGCGGTCACTAGATCTTACAAAGGTACTTAAAGCCGATACACTTCATAGAACGAAAGCGCATTACCACTTGCGCGATCAATAGAATAATCATGAGGAGCGCGATAAGTGTTCACCAATTTCTTTCTACATCGGGGAGTAATTTATTTTCACAGACTTCCCCAAGTTCATTGTACTAAAATGTGGGCACACGATAGACATGCTAAAACAGCAGCCCATTTCCCAGGCTTTGCTAAACAAAATGAAAAAACTGCCGTACCAACCACCAATTCTTTTTGTCCTCTTGCAGAACCAACCAAAAAAAACACGATACAAAGATTTGTTCGTTACTCGAAAAAACCAACTGAATCCGGAAAATATTTCTACTTCATACCATCTATGTGAGTATCACGACCATGATGATGCCTGCATCACAATTGTCACAATTTCCTAAGACATGTATTCATGAAACTCCCTCTAAATTACAGCAATCCCCACCATAACTTCAAGAGACTGACCACCACTCAGAGAAGTTCAGGTATGAACTGAGTGTTGTGAGACTGAATGTCAAGTTGAGAGTTGCTTGTCAGTATGACTGATAGTATGTCTTCCACTTTGTTTTTTTCAGACATAGCCCACACGGTCCTGATGAGAATCCCATCATCAAAGGGGATTCGAAACGCGTCGACCTCCTTTTTCAGAATATAGACCAATCTTACATTATTGTATATAAAATTTAAACTTTGGCTGGTCTATTGTTTTTGAAAATACATAACAGTGTGTTTCTATTTAGTTGAGGTATCTGCACCTGCTCTCAAAAATTGGATTAATGCAGGGCATATACACACTTCTTACAGTGTTCTTATTTTTCCTGTTTCCCTCACCACCTAATGAATTTGTGAAGTCTTGTCTTGTGTATGTCTATAACGTGCACTTTTTGCTGTCTATTTAATGTTGTATGTCCCTACACCAATGTTTTGAGTAAACGTTTGATTATATTTTGCCTGAATTATGAAAAGTTTCTTGACCCAGTCGGAGTCACCTGTATGTTACTAGTTTCCTAAAAAACACCTCCCTTTTGCCTCCCCCAAAAAACAATCTTGATAAAGTTGTTCAATCAAATAGAAAAAATATGAAAAAAGAAAAATCAAAATAAATGAAATATATTTGATAAGTCAGACTGAAAGAGTGGTCTTTTGTAATTGAGGATTTCCAACTCAATTATTGTTAGCTTGAATTTAATGCGCAGTACTGGCATCTTGTTTGTTGATTCTTGAATTGGCGCAGCCTTACTGCGCTATAGCCAAAACCCTTATTGTTACCCCCCACAAAAATTGTGCGGACCGCAAAACATATGAATCAGATTCCCTTTGCTAATGTCGAAATCTGTTTTATGCCGATTAAACGAGGAACAAAACCTATAAGAGAATTAATAGTTGTGTTGTCCCCATGCATTTTTATGATTGCAAGGAACAAAAATGAGAGCATTTACATGTCATTTTAATAATTCCCTTTTTTGGTTGAGCAATTATTCGATTTTCATTCTTTGTACTTTTGCTTGTGTGCATCATTTGAGTTGTCACGGTTCTCCAGAATATTAACTGCAGTGCCTGTAACTAGCTGAGCTGAATGCGAATTATTAGAAGAGAGATTTCCAATGAACATTCCCTGTTTTCTCTTTTTGAATGGTTCCCTCACAATCTTATGTACTTGTTTCTCTGCCCCTGGCAGACTTGAGTATTGGTTACTTGTACTTTAACGCGCATTACTACATAAATTATTAGAAAAAAAACAGAGTTTTGTTTCATTCACTAATTGAACTATGTAAAGGAAAACGTCCTGTGAGCCTCGTGGATAGTTCCATTGTGAGGCGAAACGTATTAAAAGATCGGACCCCTAGCAAAACATGGAAGAAGAGTTCTTTTAGAGTGAAGAATAGGTCTATAGGGATGGTCCATTGAGCGGGTTCGAGTGACCACTCTCCCTGGGTTTTAGGGAAGAAAAGTGGGTGATGATCCTGGTTTGGAGGGAGGGATTGGGGTTGTTCAGCCCCTTTTAC
This sequence comes from Lissotriton vulgaris, assembly GCF_964263255.1. Taxonomy (NCBI): domain Eukaryota; kingdom Metazoa; phylum Chordata; class Amphibia; order Caudata; family Salamandridae; genus Lissotriton; species Lissotriton vulgaris. The sequence goes on along the minus strand of NC_141687.1, from coordinate 510,471,513 downwards.
CTGACTTTTTCAACAGTATTGAGTGCGTTGATATCGACTGTGTCCTACTCTTCGAGCCTTATGGTTATCTGTACATGCCCTTATATTGTGTTTTAAATAAATGCAAAAAATATATATTATTTAAAAAACTTAATTCAACAGCGAATGACAGGAGAGCATGTACAGTCCAGAAATCCTACCAGGGTATGCAAACCAGAGAAAATGAGGCTATGACCTTCTAAGAGGGTATAGTTAATGGTGGAAGTGAGCCGCTTCCCCCATTAGGGAATGGATGCCTTCTTGATAGCCAGCGTCTTGAACTCTTTGCAGCCAATGGAAGTATAGAGTAAATGTTGGCAGTTGTCCTGTGAGATTCGCTTGAAAGGTTAGCCCACCCAGATTGTGCCTGCATGAATAAATCTCGTACATTATGATGTACAATTCAATATCCATGTGTTTTTCTGTAATTACCCTAGTCCTAGGTGGGTAAGAAGTGTCTGGTACATGTTTAGAAGTACAAGCAAAAGGAGTATCTCATTATACTGAAATCATCTTCTTGCTCCTCCAACTTTAGGGCAGAGTACGGGCGTCATGTCTACTGTCCCGACTCTGCTTACGCATCATACTTGCCTCATTGACCAGTCTGGGCATTAACACTGCTGGCAATACTTTGTTACCTAAAAATAAAAAAAGCTATCCGCTTAAAACATTCAAAAAAACCATTTAACATAGATAGGTGGGGTAACGTCCTTAAGGTAGCTTAAAGTCAACTTTTAATCACATAACTTGTAATGATAATTGCTCTGTTTTATTTGAGCCCCTTGACGACAGTGAGTTGAAAGAGGCCACCATGTTCGCTCTCGACACCACTGATATGATCCCTTTATTCCTCAACAAAAAATATCCCTTAGAGAAATAAATGCGGGATCAAGATTTTCGAGGTCCCAGCTGAAAGGTAACCCATTGACCTTTCCCAACACCATGATAAACCACCACCACATCTCTCCAGAGAATATAGGGCTGAGAGAGGGTGGAATACGTTGTGGTTTAGGCTCTCCGTGAATCTCACCACTGGCAAACACCAAAGCTGTGCTCTCAGTGGCTGTACCTCTCCTTAAACCAACTGGGACTGGCTGGCGAAGAGCTTAGTCTATACTTCGGAATACAATGTACCTTTGGCAAATTCTCTCAAAGGGCCTAATAATCTTAACGGCTGTTCTCCAGCTGTACTTCCGGTTATTATTCCACTGTACTTTTTTCACATTTCCCCCAAACGGCTGTCTTTCCCTACTATACCATGATATCAGTGGAGGTCTTTAAATGGTTAATTATGAACTTTTGACTTTCTGGCAGTGAGCACACAACAAACCTTTTTGCAGACCCCTGCCATGTAGAAAGGCAACCAGTCCTTGGTATTCGCAAAAAGAAAATAAACATCCACAAAACAAGCATCTTAGAAGACTTGGTTGTGTGCATCCCTGTATGGCACTGAAAAAGGAGGTTGCACTCCAGGCAGTACAAGAAAGCTGACTAGCCGGCTAAAGTTGAAGTCAATAATAAAAGATGATTAGAATATTTTACAGTTTGCAAACAAAGTATCTCTGATAACCTTTGGACCTATGTCAACCATTTTTTTGCTGACGAAGGGGCTTGCTTTGATGCTAACTGTGTATTTGTAAATAAGTGGCTGGATTTTGTTAGGTCCTTATTCGTCACTGACAATGGCGAAGAGCCGTTTCGTTTCTGATCACAAAAAGGCATGCACACCTCTTCGTCCAACTACAGTTTAATTGCTTTTTTGAATGCAGAGGCTAAATGTTATGTCAATCTATGTCTACAAGACCTAGAGTCCTGGGTCAAAGACCATAACTTAATCCCATTTTATCAAACCAGATTCCAACAAGATTGCAGGATGGAGGAAAGTCTTACTGTGTCAATACCTCTATGACAAAGCAACACGTAATCCAGGTGCAGTTTTATATACCACTGTTACTGACTTTAAAACAGCATTTGACTGTATTTTCACAGGAATCTACTATGGTGTAAGTTGCTAAACTAGGGTATTCAAGATCAGCGTCCAGGGGCTATTGTTTCCTTATATAGTCACACATGGCAGAGAATTAGGATGATGTTATATCTGCTCTTCCTCTCTCTTTGTCCCTTCTTAGTGTTAGTGTCTGCTTGTCCATGTCATGTCTCTGTGATGTCATCCAGGATTCTACCTGTTGCTGTTCAAGGGATTTATCAGTTACCTGGAGGCTGAGCAGGAAGTTATCTGCTCCCGGTGGGGTTTCTTACCAGACTACATTTCTACTTTAATGCTGTACCTGATTATCTAATCCCAAGAATAAATATACTACATGAACATTACAACAAGGACCCATCATCTTTATTTTATTGAATTTAACACTGGCGACGAGGTAAAAAAGGACCCATTTAAAAGAAAAAGGACTTCATTGAATTTAAAAAGGACATTATTGCAACCAAAGACAAGAAGAGAAGGTTTAAAATTACTTTCCTGCTTCTGGGTACCTCACCGGTGTCTGAAACCAACCGACAGCCTCAACCCAGAGCATTGGAATAACCTTTGCTGAAGTAATACTACTACTAAATCATCTGGCACTAGAGCAAACTTAAAGGACTCCCTGTTTTCATCTAGTGAATCAGCGTTTTACGTGAGTAACGTTGCTGCTGCTGTCTGTCCTAGGTGTGCCTGTGCTACTTCTGCAACCTCCTGTTTAAATGAAAGTGTGCTTGTGCTATTTCTGGAATCTGCTGTATAAAAGATTGCCAGCTCACTTTGTGACTTCAGTTTATTGCCTGCGCAACTTGCGCCAACCTGCTGTTTAAAGGTCTCCTGTTTACAAAAGCGCTACTAACTGGGACCGTTACAACCTGCAATTAAAATTAAAGTCTGCCTGCATCAATCTGTGTGAACTCCATGTTTCGGTACCTTGGAGGTTGTGCACTAGCAGTTTGAGTGAAGAGACGGCTATTCTACTTTGTTATTTGGCTTGCCGTGTGGCCTACGCTGAGACCTCATGCCTATTTCTGCCAACCACATCCTGAGCATACTCTGCAAACTGTGCTGGAATTCACATGCCAGCGCATGGCTCTTCACCATTTGGGAGTCTGTCTACATTCCTGACTTCGAGAATTGGAACTTGGTCTGCACACCATTAACTTCTGACATTACACTACGTTTGGATCCGTAACCCGGGTGAGAGATCGCTCACCGGGGTTTGCTGTTTCATGATTTATTTATTTATTTATTTATTTCCCTTGAAAAAAATGGTGTTCTCCAACAAGGTACTGTTTGATTTTCTTTACATTTTCCCATGGAGATTTCTACAGAGCTGTTTGTGTCTCCCTTCATTCAAATGACAACGGTGACTACTTTTATTATTTTGATTTGTTATGTTTAAGATGTGAACAATTTTACATATTTCCTAATTTATGCAATGTGTAGTTTGCACTGTAATTTACCCTTGAGTGCATTTCTTCTAAGTACTGTGGTGTGCTAAATATCGATTTATATGCTCAATGCTTAGAATTCTGTTCTAGGTTATGTATGTATGCTGTTACATGTTCTTTTCTGTGTGGATTTGCAAGTGATGCATTTTGAAAAAATTTATTCTATTATTGCTTACTTTACTGGAGCCACGTTTGTGCTCAACCTTTGTTGAGGTGCTCATTTGCTTTCATTTTGGTGATGATTTGTAGGCGTTTTGCTTATTGGGGCCATTTATGTGCTCAACTATGTTGAGGTGCTCCAGTTTGTTTTCATTCTTAGTGATGATGAGATAGAGTGATGCTCAATTTTGATGTTTATTTCTGTTATGAACCACTTTATAGTGCTCTATTGTTAGAGGTGTTCATGTGCTTGCTATTAGAAGCCATAGGGGCTCAATTTTATTGTCATTTCAGATGAACCACTTATAGTGCTCTATGGTTAGAGGAGTTCATCTATTTACTGTCAGGAGCCGCAGGGCTCAGTTTTATGGGTGATGTTCTGTTACTTACTGTGAGGAGCTGCATGGGCTCAGTTTTATTCTATTGATAGAGAAGTTGTGCATTTTCTGTGAAGAGCCGTTTTGTCATGAACCACTTTTACTGTGCTCTATGTTTAGAGGAGTTCATGGGTTTACTTTGAGGAGTTGGGCTCATTTTTATTGTACTTTATTTTAGAGGAATCGAAAATATTCGAATTTGAGGAGTTGATATTTCATTTTCTATCTACGGTACTGAGCCATACTGTACCTTTGCTCATTTGTATTGAGATGTTCAGTTTTCATTTCATTTGAGCTTACATTATTTTGTTAGCTTACGGAGCTTGTACAACCTTTGTACCTGCGCCCCTTTGATATTACCTCTTCTTTCCATCATGTTGAAGAGGGTGTTTATTTCTGGTGCATTTATGTTCTTTCTTTCTTCTGCCTTTCTGCTTCTGCCTACTTCTGTTTCATCTTATTCATTTTTTCAATTAAAGGAGGGAGGTGTGTTATATCCTGCTCTTCCTCTCTCTTTGTCCCTTCTTAGTGTTAGTGTCTGCTTGTCCATGTCATGTCTCTGTGATGTCATCCAGGATTCTACCTGTTGCTGTTCAAGGGATTTATCAGTTACCTGGAGGCTGAGCAGGAAGTTATCTGCTCCCGGTGGGGTTTCTTACCAGACTACATTTCTACTTTAATGCTGTACCTGATTATCTAATCCCAAGAATAAATATACTACATGAACATTACAACAAGGACCCATCATCTTTATTTTATTGAATTTAACAGATGAGCCTGTCAATAGTAACATCTGCAAAAGTGTATACCAACATAGGTCTCAAATAGGGTTGCGTTGAGTCCTCTCTCCTTTTTAATGTATACATTGCAGACTTTGGTCATTCCTTTAGTTGCTGCAATGCCTTTCCTCCCAAATTAAGCCAGTCAACTCTCCCATGCCTAAAATTTGAAGATAACACTGTAGTTTTGGACCAAACAGTTGTCGCCCTTTGTGCCAGAAGCTTGGAAGCTGATTGTACCATAAAGAAGCACTTACTAAACTTAAAGAAAAACAAGATTCTATTTATTAGTAGGAATCTCGCCACTACCGGGTGTAGTAAAACCACTACACAGAGAGTAGGTTCAAGTAGATTTATTCAACAGGAGAACAGCTTATACAACCACAGGTAGCAAGTGATGTCTTCGTCCTCAGACAAGCTGTAACTGACTACAGTCAAGGGAAAACATTCTAAAGTCCTAACACTCTACTGAGTGACATGGGAGGATTCTAGATGACATAAGTCAGATGACATGGGTAATGGAATACCACACACCTCCCCCCCTTAAAAAAAAACAGAAAAAAAAACAAAATAAAAAAAAAAAAAATAAAAATAAAACCCCAAAAGAAACAAGATAATGCAAAAAGGAATCAGGTTATAATGTAATCTTTAAGTTTTGAAGGAACACATTTCACTCGCACGCTACGTCTTAATGGAATGTCTTCACACTCTACATTTGATTGGTTGTCCATAGTGACACAAGGAACAGGTTGCACATCAGGGTTAAACACAACATCAGAATTATTTACAATCACCTTTCCTAAGTTGTCATAAACTTCATGCATGCCGGAGAAACCATCGGAACTGTAATTTGATACAGGTTTGTCTGAGACAACCCTGTCTGGAACAAGTCTGTTAGGAACAAACCTCTCTGGAAGAGTGGATTTCTGAGGAGGAGTGACTAAGGGTTTACATAGTGAAATCCTTCTTAAATTCCATATTTTCCCACCTTCAACTCTGACAGCCTTGCTAAAGATTTCGATAACTTTGATAGGATCAGACCACCTAGATACATTTTTGTGGAACAAACCACCCATCTTTACACGAACACGATCACCAACCTTTATGCTGCAGTTATTGTACTTCTTTTTAGCAGAATGCTGAACCATACCTTCCTGGTATTTCCCAATTTTCTCCCTCAAGACCTTAAAGTCTACCTCGTAGGGAGAATCACCTTTTAGCCACCAAGGAAAAAGCCGAGAGCCTGGTTTCCTTCCGCGCAATAATTCGAAAGGAGACAGACCAGTGACTGAATTGGGGGATAAACGATAAGTCAATAAGGTTGCTTGAAGAGCTTTCTTCCATTTCAAGCCACTTTTAATAGCTAGTTGACAAGATTCTTTGATGACTCTGTTGAACCTTTCAACTTGGCCATTGGCTTGCGGGAAATAATTAGAGGTTCTTTTGTGAACAATACCACAGTTTCTGAGAAAATGCTCAAACTCATTACTTATAAATTGTGGACCATTGTCTGATATAAGTTCCTCCGGTAAACCTTCCCTTGCAAATATCTCATCAAGGAAATCAATGACATGTTCAGAAGAGGTTTTCTCGACAATTTTTAACTCAGGCCACTTAGAGAAGTAGTCAATTAAAACTAAAGCAAACATTTCCTTACCAGACTGATAACTGAAAGGTCCAATGATATCAATAGCTAACCTTCGCCAAGGACCATTGGCGTACTCAATGGGAGTGACATCAACAGACATACTCTTTACAGATTTGTCACTTAAGGAGCACGGAGAACAATTCCTGACCCAACTATCTACCATGGCATCAATACCAGGCCACCAGTAGTGTTCCCTAATCCTTCTTTTAGTGGTAGACATCCCCATGTGCCCCTCATGTGCCAATGTGCAAATTCTTTCTCTCAAACTAGAAGGAGGTATGATTTTGTCTGATCTGACTATAATATCACGACATAACATAAGATCATCCTTAACTTTATAAAACGACCCCAACTCTCCAGAAAGTTTCCTTTCTTCAGGCCAACCCCTAATTAAGAATTGTCTAACCTGAGTCAAAACAGGGTCATTCTCCATAGCTTCTGCCCAGTCCTTCTCTGAGAGAACTAAAGAACTTTCTTGATCTGAAATGATGTTGACATCCGCAAGAGAATAAGCAACATCACAATCAACACTGTCACCAACATCTACCCTAGCTGGAAAACGCGACATACAATCCGCGTGGACATTCATACGTCCAGGAATGTACACCACCTCGCAACGGTATTCCTGTAATTTGGCTGCAAGTCTCGCTAACCTAGCAGTAAGAACTCTTCCACCACCAGCAGCTAACATGGTGATCAGAGGCTTATGATCGGTTTTCAAAAGAAATTTTGTCCCCCACAAAAATTGTCTGAAGTGCTGAGCAGCCCACGTACAGGCAAGTAACTCTCGCTCAATAGTAGAGTAGTTTTTCTCAGCGTCACGTAGAGCTCGAGAAGCATACGAGACAACAAACTCACCAGAATTATCCTTTTGCATTAAAACAGCCCCTAATCCAATGTTGCTTGCATCCACACAAACAATACATTCTTTGCCCACAGAGTAAGGTTTCAAAAATGGAGCCTCAACAATTTTTTGTTTCAAAATTCCAAAAGAATCTTCTTGCTCTTTGCCCCAAATAAATTTTGCATTTTTTTTTAACAAGACCCTCAAAGGATGCACAATATCAGAATAATTTTTAACAAATTTGCCATAGAATTCAGTCAATCCTAAAAAAGAAAGTAACTGTTCTTTTGAGTTGGGAGAAGGAGCATTGACAATATTTTGAACATGATTAACTTTGGGTTTGATTCCATAACTTGATATTTCATGGCCAAGGTACTCCACTTTGTCTTGCCTGAATTTGCATTTGTTAAATTTCAAGGTAAGACCCTTAGACCGGACTCTTTCCAAAACCAAAGCTAAATTCTCATCATGTTCAGCATAGTCTTTTCCAAAAATCAAAATGTCGTCTTGGAAGGCTATAGCCCCCTTGCAATCTGTCAATAATTCCTTCATAAGACGCTGGAAGACGGAGGCCGCACTTGCCAAGCCGAAGGGCATGCGTAAGTACTGAAACATGCCCTCTGGAGTGACAAAGGCAGTAAGTTTCCTTGAGTCTTCATCTAACTCCACCTGGTGGTAGGCACTAGCCAAATCGATTGAGGAAAATACAGTAGCACCAGATAAAGCAGAAATCAACTCGTGAATATTAGGCAAAGGATGTTTGTCTATCCATATTTCCTTATTGAGACTGCGTAAATCTGCACATAAACGAAGTTCGCCTGAACTTTTAATTGAAATTACAATGGGTGAAACCCAAGGGGAAGATTCAATTGGCTCTATTATATTCCTTTTTACTAAATCGTCTAGAATAACTTTTAATTTGGATCTGTAAGCTAAGGGAACATTTCTCACTTTATGCCTAACGGGGACAGCATTATCAAATAGAACTATTTTGTGCTTGAAATTAATATATTTTCCCAGCTTATCATTGAAAATTTCAGGAAAATTCTTGAGTATGCCTTTGGTGAAGTCCGAATCACTAGATGTATTCAAAGTTAAATTAATTAGAGAGTCAGTAATGTGCCTTTCAACTCGGGGCTCTTCAACATAAACTGGTGGAACAGCATTTGGATCTAATTTGATCCCTAGAATACGTTGATGGGGCCAACTTAGGATGGAAACACCTTTGGTGGCAACATAAACTTTTGCTCTGACATCCCAGTTTCTAAAAAACAATTTGGTCCAAAAGAAACCCTCTAAAGAAATTTTCCGTCCTGTGTACCCACCAGGATATATGTCAGGACTTAAGAGTTCTCTTTTGTGCCAAAGACGTTCAAAAATATCTTTACCAATAATACTGTACCAAGCACACGAGTCAACAAAAATATCAATAGGTTTGTTGTCCATAAAAATAGTGCAAGAGGGAAAATTATTTTGAATACATTCATCAATAGATAGTATGCAATTTAGGCTATTTAAAACTTCCTCTTCTTCAGGAGATATATAATTAATTCTTTGACCAGATCTGCACACATTCCCAAAATGACCTTTCTTTTTGCACTTGATGCAAATCTTATCCCAAGCGGGACAACCTTTGTAATTCCCAACGTGGTTAGTACTACCACATCTGTAACAAACAACAGTACTTCTTTTGGTAAAATTCCTATTATCACTAGTGTTTCTTATATATTCTTTCTTAAAGGTAGGTCTGGAACTGAAAGTGTTTGAAGTGGAATTACTAGAATGAGTTTTAACAATGGCTACTTCAACTTCGGGAACATTAGCTTTCAGACTTTGCCCCCTTATTTCAGATACAAATTTTTCAGAGTGCTCTATTCCCTTAGCTATGTTCACCACTGCGGCAAGAGTGGTTTCAGTGCCCAACCAAAGCCTTTCTTGGATCTTTTTGCTTTTAGTTTTCATCATGATCTGGTCTCTGAGGACTTGCTCATAAGATATAGTTTCAAAGGAACAAGTACAAGCAAGAGAACGCAGTGCTGCAACGTAATCCTCAATTGTTTCATCAGGTTTCTGTTCACGAGAGTAAAATTTGAACCTTTCCATCACAGTATTAATCCTTCTACCAAAACGAATTTTCATTTGTTCGGAAGCTTTGTTGAACACATCTATATCACCTGCATCTTCCAAAGGTGGTAAATTATCAAATTCTTTTATACCTGCCCCGCCAAGACAATGTCTTAGAAGAGCAAGTTTTCTTTTTGCTGAACAATCCTCTTTTTCCAAGACATCCACGTAAGCAATAAACATGGGAAACCAAAGATCCCATTCTATTGGAGGATCGCCAGCCACCTGGAGAAAGTGAGGTGGTGCCGCAATGTTTGACATCCTGTAAATAAAGGTTAATATTAACACATAAATTAGAACAGTGTAAATAAATTATTAAATAAATGAATAACTCTATATAAGGTTTTGTTTTCCTTTTCTTTGAAGAAGGTGTGCAAATCACCGTGGAAAGATTTGCAACTAAAAAAAAAAAAAAAACTTAGTAAATGTACGTTAGATAAAATTGCAGCAAAGCGTTTGATATTTGGAAACAGAAAAATAGATTTAATTTGCCTTTTCTTTTCTTCCAAACGGCGTGATTGCTTCAAACCGAAGCTTGACTACAACCAATGTTGGATTGTGAAGGAAATACGAAGAAAATGCTTCGTACTACATTAAGATGGCCGCCTTGAACGTGAAGAGGTGCGCGATGACGTGCACTATGTTGTCATCCCAGAATGCAGTGCGCAATGACGAGCGCGAAGGAATTATCCCAGGATGCAATGCGGGATAGAAACGGACTCGTTGAAGCTCGAGCGGGATCTCGAGGTGAGTCCTTGAAATTGTTTACTTTCAACGTTTCGTAGAAAGAAATGGCACATCAAAGTTGACAAATACACCAAACACGCTCGTAGAAAACCGCTCGATGAATGCGGTCGACAACAACGGTGACTGCTTGCTGAATGCGCGCGAGCTAGGCAAACTGCTCAATGAATGCGCGCGAGCCAGGGAAACTGCTCGATAAATGCAGTAGAAAGTTGAACACAAATGAATGCTCGAAGGATAAGAATTGAAAAGACTCACGGACTCAATTAGGACGAGCTGCAATAAAAGTTCTTTCCCACGGCATTCAAATGGGTCGAAGATCTTTTCCAGTAAACAAAGTCCAACTTTGCATAAAACAGGAATGCAGATAGGCAGGTGAACGCTGTCTCCCGAACTCCACTGCTCCCGACGTCGCCAGTAATTGTGTAGTAAAACCACTACACAGAGAGTAGGTTCAAGTAGATTTATTCAACAGGAGAACAGCTTATACAACCACAGGTAGCAAGTGATGTCTTCGTCCTCAGACAAGCTGTAACTGACTACAGTCAAGGGAAAACATTCTAAAGTCCTAACACTCTACTGAGTGACATGGGAGGATTCTAGATGACATAAGTCAGATGACATGGGTAATGGAATACCACACCGGGCATGGCATCTCGCCAACAAGAAATGAGAGCACTGTACAAATAAATACCCTGGGATTTGGTTTTGCGTGAGCGGGGGTGAGAAACACCTCATGCTCTTCTAAAATTAAAGGCTTTTAGATTAAACTTCTGTTTCGCGTTTGAGCAGAAGTCTGGTCCATTAGTTGCCCGAGCAATGAACCTTATATCACTGAAATGAATACTCATTCTTACATTTGGCATGCCCTTGTTTTTTGGGAAACTACCCATCGCGCTTTCTCCATACCCTCCAGTCTCGTGCATATCAGACTCTGTTTGGTCTTGTACAGTACTGTGCAGACCCAAGTCAGACTTGAAATCAATCTATATAAATAAACATTTGAGAGTTCACATAGCTCCTTGTGTAATTTTTTTGTCTTAAACTGCAACTTGTCTCGTTCTTTTACATCCCTAATATGGCACGCAATCAATTAATCACTCAATTCCTGGCAGCACCATCTACAATTGGGTATCTAGGTTACACCCGACCGCAAAGCTTTTTTAATTTACAGTTATCCTTTGACTCAAATGTAAATTTGTATGGCCGCTTTTTTGTCTGTTTTGTCTCGTTACTTGTTTTTAGGTCTCGTCTGGCGTACTGCGCACATGCGCAGTCGAGCTCGCGAGATTTTATTATTTTAGGAGAACTTCACTAGCGAGGGTTAAGCCCCGCCCTTCTTCTCCATTGGCTCGCCTCCTAAACGGTAGCCAGCCATTGGAGAAGAGGTCCCAGTGACGTTCTTTTTTCTCAGTAAGCCCCGACCTTTTCAGACTGGCTGACTTGACTTCCGGCTGGCGTAAAAGCTTTCTTGTCGTAAAAGCTTTCTTATCTTCTTTATGGGGCCAACAGATGGCCCCATAAAGAAGATAAGAAAGCTTTTACGTCGGCAGGAAGTCCGGGCGCCCAGTCTGAAAAGGACGGGGCTTACAGACAAACGGCTGTGTCAAGGAGAGTGTTTGTTCTAGCGGCTCGGGAAGCAGCCAGGATTCAGACATTTCAACGGGGCACGGATCTCGTGGGTCCATCGTACCTCAGTGAGCATTAGATACCCTAGCCGGCCGAGGAGCCAAGGACTCTTTGTGTGGACTAGGAGACGGCGGCGGCATGGCCATCGCAGGGGCTGTGAGAGGTAGTGAGGCGCCGGCAGCCAGCACCGGAAGCAGCCAGACCTTACCCGAGCATTTTACTTCCACGCACGCCCCGGCTAAATCTGCATTAGATAATCAGAGCACAGTTAAGATACTACTTGATAAAATTCCAGGTTTCTTCAGTTTACTTATAAATTATAATCCAACACAGATCATCATCATTTTACACAAATATGGTTTAATATGGTGGGGTGGCAGGAGCCCATGTATTACACTGAATACATTTCCCAAATCCTGTACATAATAGTAGGACAAGCTACCGTGAGTTGCGTGGCCTCACAAATGGTGCCTTCGTACAGTAGGGTTCTTCATTATGACATCAAGTATCTTAGTGTACATTGTGTAGGGGCGCTTTATCAAATCCTGTAACGCTACTCATGAGAAAGTGATTGATGGCCCAGACTTAAGCATAATAGCTTATCGTTTACTGTATATAGCATCACTGCAACGTTTTAGGCCCTGTGGATGAAAACTTCAAAGAATGTCTTAGCCTCTGTAAACTACGTAAAGTGTGGCACGCTATTATTACACTGTTTTCTACTTCTCTAATTTTAAGCCTTGTTAAGCACTGCAAGCAGGGCACAGACAGTACTCCTTTTTTTCTTAGATCTTGTTACTGACATTTTAAGTTTAGTGGCAAAAAAGAATAATTCAATATGACAATAAACATTCAGCGTTCCTATGTGGTTATTTAGAGACATGTAAAGGTAAGTATGTGCTCACTTTGTCGATTGTTAGCAACCTATTTCACTTCTGTTGATACTGGAGAGTATTGTCATCCTAGTGCTGTAAATTAGTAAATCATCCGGCATTTTTAATGCAGCCCCTTCTCTATAATTTATCTACTTTGTCAAAACTGTTTTGTTTCTGGGGGCATATATCTGGGCTAGCTTTCCATTTTGAAACACACAGGCTTCGGGGTTCTGCCAGATTTGGACAAGAACTCTTTCCCCATCAGCAGGGCCTAGTCTAAGAAAGGGTCTTCATCATGTGTGAAGCCCATATTTTTTCCCAAATTTAATAGTGCCATCTTTGGGGTTAGGCAACTAGTCGTTCCTTAATCATACGCAGTGTGTTAGCAATAGTATCCCAAAAAGGAGGAAGTACAGAGTACCTTACAAGACAAGGTGTATGTAGGCAGTCCCCTTCTCTTTTACATCTGAGTCACAATGAGTTTGAATCTTGTTACATTCGCCATAGGTGTTTTGGGGATAAACAGATGCAATGTAATTATTTCCTTTGTATTAAGTGGTATAGACTCAACATCCTGGCTTCTTAGCTTCGAATGCCCATTCCTAGTCACTTATCAGTTTCCATGCCTCTCTCAAAATAATCAGGTGGGTGTATTCTGATGGATTTATAAAATGCTGAGATGCAATCTCTTGGATGATTATGGGACATTAAAAGCCTGGATCTAAAAGGCCGAAGCAGGCCTCTCTTTACAGTTGGTGAGATATGGTATGGGGTCATTGCATGTTTTAGTTGGCCAGATCAGAAAAGTCCTCCTTTAATTCAGCCTATGAATTTGTGATATTATTTGTGATAATGGTAACCAGGACTTTAACACCCAAATAATCCCATCAATTAAAGCCCCATAGTGGAATTACTTGGGGGGAAAACGGCTTCAGAGTTACAAGGGTCCACTGTATCTCCATGAATGGTGCAGCTTTCCAAGAGTCAAAGGCTACTCGGGTTGCTGGGGTTTTTCTGTTGCCAGAGTTCATTATCAACAATGTAGTGTATTGAGGATACATTGTCCACGGCCCGTAATTCGATTGTTTGTGCTGGATCTGTTCCTGGGCCATATATCCAGTTATTAAGAATTAGCAAGTGTGCCATCTGTAGTATGATGTAAACTTTATATTGCAGAGTCCACCATCACACAACACTTAGCGAAAGCGATCCTGTGACATCGCCCTGCCATATGCACCATCTTAGTTGCAATGTTGGTGCCTTGATTACGTTATTTGGGCGTTGAAATTGATACTTTTGGAGTGTGTGAAATCATTTTAGGGAGAAGTATCATTTTTATTGGAACTTTTCGTCTCTGCATCGACTGAAGGTCAAGACCTTCTATGACAGTGGCCTGGAGAATACATAAAACAAATGAAGGGGTCTAGCAGAGCAGACTTTTAGTATCTGGCAATCGGTGCCAGGACCACCAGGCTTTGTAGTGCTTTTGCTCTTTTCACACATCCACAAAGTTTACTGCCGACATGAAGTTTAACACTGAAATCTACGCAATGTTTGAAACTCAACTGATATCACAACCCTTTGTAAAGGAAAGCCTTGAGTGGGGTTGGGGCTGTACTGGTGTTGCTGGGCTCTGGGCAATCCCCCGGTAGGCCCTCTGTTTAGTCACAGGGGGCCATTTTTTCAGCAAAATCAGCCCCCGCTCATAAAATCAGAAGGCCACCGTCCGTGACAGTCTATTTCTCTGCGCTCTGACCTTGGTGCTGGGAAAAACTCTTCGCACAAAGGTCAAATCGCACACACACACTACTAAATTCAAACAACAATGCACTGTGAATTGAACTTAGTAGTGCTTGTGCGGTGCACGCTGCGTACACCTTCAGCGCATCCATGTAGGCTGTGCACGCACACCATCGAGGACTAGAATGCCCCTCCCCCGCCAATGACAGAGCAAGTGTAGGTCAAACTTCGGGAGGGTGCGCAGATCACGGATCACTGATCTACGCCCCCTCCGACACCGCAGCAAAGTAGATAGTGCGCATGTCCTCCTCGAGAAGCAGCAAAATCCTGAGCAGGCCTCCAAAGTATAAACTAAAATAGGTAATAAAAAAAGGTTGTAATGTACTGTCATGATTTGGCAAAAATGTATTAAATGTACAGAGGCGCGTGCTGCGCTGGCAGCTGATATAAAGACCAATGGGTGAAAAAGCAGGTAAGGGGCAAGATTGGTGTGATTCAAGAGTAAGGGGCGGGGAGAAGGGCAAAGAAAGAACGTTAAGAGGGAGTGCAGAAGCGAGAAAAGTTTGGTAAGGGCAGTAGATGGGTGACTCGATAGAAGCATGCACTGGTCCAATTATTTTGAAGGGAACTCGTATTGTTGTTGCCAGTGGGCTTTCGATAAATGATTATAAATGATTCAGAGAGAGGGCAGTGTGAAATATAAATACTATTTAACGTAAAGATTAAAAGAGGGGAAATACGAAACTAGATGAGAGATGCTAGAGGCAGTAAAGGGGGGGGATTTGTGGTGGGAAATGTGCAAAGGATACGAAGGAATGGTTTTAGGAGCACGTTCAAATAAGTGTTGTGACAGCTACCACATTACAACCCCAAAAAGACACACAGGTAAAAAAAGAGATACTCAATTGAGGACCAATAAACCACCCAATCTTTGGTAACAGATGCCCTGTACTTTAGGCCTGCTGGCCTCTTCAGTTCGAATTAGATCTATCTAACTCGTGACCTGGCTGCACATCAACTTACCAATGTTAATGTTACTTGGCCCTTATAAAGTGCACCGCTACTCCGATAAGTGTCCCGGCGCTGAGAGAAAGAAACCAGTGATGGAACAATACTGGCACACATCTCTGCTGCTTATTGTGAGAAAAGCCAGGTTTTTAACCCCTTTGCTGTGGCGGCTATTCCGCCGCAGCGCTAATGGGGGGGGGGGGTCGCGCTGCGGTCCCATGCTTCTGACGGAACCGCTTCGTCACGGCTCGCGGGTGAGCTGTGCTTGTGACGGAACGGTTCCGTCACGAACCCGCCCGCCCATTAATTAGTCAGCGCAGGCGCGGAATTCGGGCCGTGAAGGAACCGTTCCGTCACAAGCACAGCTCACCCGTGGTTGTGACGGAGCGGTTCCGTCACAAGCATGCAACGGGTTAAACCACATCTGAAGCTGAGAAGATCTTGAGCCTGGTGTAAAGAAGGAGGCAGGCTGTTCCAAAGTCGAGAGGCTATCACCTGAAAGGAACGTCCACCCTGACGGGAACGAGAGAACCTCTGAACAGTTGAGAGCTGCTGGGTGGACGACCAATCAGCAAGTGATGAGTGACCCTGACCTTGCGCTTTTGACACTCTGGTTCAGGGCCAAGCAAAGAGTCATCTGATGAGGCTTGTGAGGCAAGGCTTTAAGTGGGATGAAAAAAACGGTCTCTCAAAGGGGCGTGGCTTATGTCATTCATTGTGTGGTTTAAAAACACGAAAGCCGTACATTTGTGCTTAGCATAGTGTGCTCCCCAACTGGTACTTTGTTAGTTCTGTCATTGTATCCAGATATATAGTGCAACAAGATACATTGTACCTACAACAAACTATTGGCTCTGTCAGTGGTTGTTAGATGCATAAGAATATCTGTTGAAAAATTAATTGTTTTGGCCTTTCTGTCTCCAAATATTTTTTAGGGGGAGAACACCCAAAGCCCCCCTGGTAGTTGTCAGGCTCGCTCACTGCGCTGCTCGCTACACACCGTGTAGGGCTGGTCTGACTTAGACTATATGCTCTCTGATTTACTACTCTTGTTTATATTTTTGAAGTTCTCTGTAAGAATGTCTATGGGCATATATGGCTGGGTAACCTGGTGCTTTTTAAGGTCCTCATCTATTATTTATTATGCTTTGAAAGTTAATACAATAAAATATGTGATGAGAAATGTGCTGTAAAATGCACCGTTTTTGGTCCTTCTTATTCCAAATTTTTTTTGGGGGGGAGAACAACCCCAAACTCCTTAGCAGTGTGTGCTCGCTCGGTGTGCTCACTCGTTACTCACCTTACGGGGACTGGTCTGCCAAAATTTGCCAGGGCTGCTTTCAGTTCCCAGTCCGGCGCTGAGTGGGGCTCGGAAACGGTGTCTCTCAAACGACAGATCATCTGAAGTGAATCTGGAACAATTTTGAGCTAATGACTCTAGATATATATAATGGCTAAAACCAGTAGTAGCTTTGTGTAGAAATGGAAGTACCTATGCAGAAGTTTGAACTGCACACTTGATCTAATTCTCTAACATGTTTTGTATCTGTGTGAAGCTCCTTTAAACGCGTTTGTCATGGACATTACACTGTGAAATTAAAGTCGGTCATGTGGGAATAACCCTGACTTTGACTTAAACACATTCTGTGGGTCTCATGAATTTTCATAGATTGAAACTGACTGGTAATAGGCTTCATTACTGAAAAGCACGTGCTTCGCTGCAGCTCTCGAAATGCAGATCCGTCTCGGTTTTTGGTATGTTGTGAATTAAAACAACTTACTTGTTTAAACTGTTGTTCACTTTCCTATCATTTAACTTTTATGAATCTATTTTTCTTTCCCAGTCTGGGTCCCATCTGTCTTTCACGATTCATTTTGATGAAACCCTGTTTCCTTTCCACCCAAGGAAAACATATCCAACTATGGTTTGTAAAAAATATTGAAGTTGTAAGAACAAATGTGTAAAAAAACAGAAAAGAAAAATAGGTATGGAAGTAAATAAAAACGAATCTCCCTCTGTATTTTCTGGTTTTACTGAGCCTCGAATAACACAGACCAGATAGAACATTAAAAATAAATAAATAAAAGGCAGAATGGGAAAGGTGGTTTGTCAGTGAAGATCATCTTCATTGGTAGTGGAATTAACTGTGCTGAAAACGGGCGATTGAGGGAATGAGAATGAGGAGCTAGATAGAGGAATGAAGGAGGTACCGTGGAGGCGAGAGGGATGTTGGGAAAAGGAGTTTGAGGATCGTCACACTAAACAAGACTCACTACACCAAAAAGAGATTGAAAGAAGAGGGGTTGGGTGATAAGGATAGGTTGGGAAGAGAAAAAAGTGAACCCAAGGAGTTGATGGACGGAGTGCTGAAACTTTTCAGACACACCCCCAGTCACAAATCTTGGTTGAATCCATCATCGTTCTTTGGCTCACTTCGCCACCTCAGTTCAGACCCAGCTAAATGCAAATCATTCTTGACCCTGTGCCTCATGGGAACAGTCCAGCCCGAACTGCCAAGCTAGGTCTTCCCTAAACCGGAAATAAGCACCCAGGGACTGGTTTCGGGCTAACACTCCTCATCAGCCAGTCTAGCTTGAATCCAGTGGCAAAGTGAGCAAGGGACCCACATGTCTGCATACCCTGCCAATTTAGGGCGCACAAAGCAAACACAAAGAGATGATGGACGGAGCGCTGAAACTTTACAGACAGTCCGCCCCAGTCAGAAAGAGGTGAACAGTAGGTTAGAGGGCTGGTCTCCTCAAGCAGACCAGCAAGAAAAGGTGGAGGTGCATGTGGGAACAAAAGCAGTACAGAGAATGCAACAAAGGACAGGATATGGGGCACCCGGTTGTTTCTAATTTATCCAGATCAAAACGTATTCCATCATAATTTTGAGAAGCAGAAAATTCACTAAGATGTTATAGATATAGAACAATATAAGGAAACTTGTGTGCAAAGGATTAACCAGAATGGGTTTCTACAAATCACTTTTAATCTGTCTAGATTTTAACACCATTTAATAGCTTGCCCCAATCTTGCCTTTGGGTGAGAGGGTCTAATCCTACGTTACGTCAGAGATCTACCAATTCAGCATTAGCACCAAAATCAGCCTTTTCCAATTGCTGTTTGCTTGAAACCACAGTTAAATGACCAAAGGTAACTATTATCACCTCCAATATAAAAAGAAGGGATTTTGAATGCCTGGAGTGAAATAGGGTTCTGGTTAGAAGTGCTTTTATAAGTTCGGTACAGCTAGTAGTGAAATCTGATTCCTTCAGAAGAACAGTCCATGCTCCTGTATATCAACAATGCCTTTGTTACTTTGAGAGCTCTTATATTTATAAATCAGTTTCTAATGACCACCTTTTCCAGACTATTTTTCATCTTTGTGCATGCTTATCCTAGCTTGGTCTTTGGTGATGTTTGATTCCAGAAGCAAATGCTCCAGCAGCATCCTGGCTTTCTCTGTACAGTTCTGGCCCGTGAGCAATAAGTTACAGCTGCTGCTCTTGTTGAGGGCTTACTAAAACTTTCTCAAGGCCAGACCTAATATGATTAATTAGGAGCTTCCGTTAATGAGAAATCTGGTAGGCAACAAAAGCACAAACTTAGAAACATAAAGAGGTGTTCTGCTATATCGCTTTAGCACTTTCAGGTTTTAGTGCGCTCTATAAATGTTATCCTATCCTAGATGTAGTACAACAGTGTGGAAAAGAAATGTTATATTGAATATACATATATCAGTTTTAATGTCCTTTACAAAGACCTGATTGAGAAAGAAATATATGCTTCTAAAATTAAAGCCCAGTTCTACCTTGCCTTTAAGCCGATAAGAATCCTGTTATCCAGTGATGTGAAATAAAATTGAAAGAAGTTTCTATGCCTATTTGAAGTTCACCTTTATGCTTGGAAACGCGTACAGTTCAGTTAAAGTAATATGGAATGGTTAATTCATATTTATATTGTTATTTTTATTGCAAGCATATGGCTGCCACGTTTATGCTGCAATGTTTTCTTTTTCCTTCTTTTTCTCTATTTTTGTTACATATACTTGCAACAAAATGTAATTTTTTTACAAATTAATCATTGCACTAGTCGGCGAAGTCTAGATTTATTGGCTTTCCAGTGCTTGATAATTGTTGAAGCTCCATTTCCTGAAACTCCTAATTCTCAAAGTTTACTTGAAAATTCCCTGAATGAACTCTTGTTTTATTTCCTGTGAATCACACTGAGAGCCTTGAAAAGAGTCTGCTATCTGTTGACAGTCTTGAAAGCTTCAGCTACAATTTAGTTTTTTAATGATATTTTAAGCACTCTCCCCATTCTAAAAGAACCCCATGAATTGAAATAATAATGCTACTGATGCAATATCCATTGTTAGTGGACTCACTTAGGCTTTAAGATCCTGGTTTGAAAGCGATAAAGAGGAAGCATTGGCAAAGTCAATAGTTATCACAGTTTGGCTTTGTTAATGCAGACCTAATAGCTTTGCCCATGTGTTTTGCTGATGCTGCTCAGAAGCTGCAAAAAAGGGGAAAAAATGATTATTGCCAATGTTGAACTACATCGGTCGTAGCGGGCACTAGGCGTTTCCCCGGTGGGCCGCTTGGGTGGGGGCCGATTTTGGGCCTGTTTTTGTTATAGCTGCAAAAACAGCCCTGTAACAAAATCGGCCGAAACCGGTCCTGGCAAACAGCTTTGCCAGAGCCAGTTTTGTTCCCAGCCTGGTCCTGTGCATGCTGCATCATGCATGTACAAGTGTGCATCATGATGCTACTGTTGCCCCAGCATGATAACATATATTTATGCATGTGTCACCACACATGAACAGGAATGAGTGATTACATAGATGTGGTGAATAGGCAGGGGTGGGGGTCAATGAAGTAAGGGCGATTCTTTAAAAAAGCATAATGGTGAAAAGGGAAGAAGAGTAACACATAGAGCGCGGGTTAGCCGCACACAGAGGAGACGGAGAGAGATCAAGAAATACATGTACTTCCATTGAGTTCCAAAAGAAACAAGCAATAACAAAACCAGAATGGAATTGCATTTCCGATCTATTGGCTTTGCCAATGTTTTTTGCTGATGCTGTACCTAGGGTCCCAGCTGTGATGCGGGCAGGGAAACAGATGAAAAAATGTCTTCCGCCCACAGCAGGCGGGCAACTAGAGCCAAATTTCGGGGGGGAGGCTGAAAAATATTTCGGGGCGGGCTAATTCTTCAACCACAGACAGAGTGGCTGTAAATATGGGTGAACACAACAAAAGCCTCATTTACAATTAATGGTCTTTTAAAGACATGTTAAGTACTCTGGTGCGGCTGCAATTAGATGCTTGCCAGCCCGCGAAGACGTGACAGCCCGGGCTGACAAACACGACGGGGGGGGGGAGGGAGTGCAGGGGGGGTCTGAAGCCCCGTGAGCCCAATGGGCGTTGCGCGCCTGGCCCACAGTAACTATAACAAATGCCCTCGCAATGTACTGCTACCTACCCCACATGTTACATCCTTCATAACACCCGCTATGACATCATTGATACTATCAGTGCAACATTTGCTGTAAGATTATTGATGAGAGAACTGCAAGGTGGGGGCACTAGCTACTGTAACTGTTGAATTTCTATGGTTTTGTGAAACTAACTATACTGTCCCTGTAACCTTTAATTGTTTGTGTGAATTTGGGTGGGGAGAAACAGAGAAGATAATTGGCGAAAAGTGAACGCAAGGTGAGCAACAGACAGTGATCAGGGCAGTAATATGGAATAACTATGGAATAAATAAAAAGCTCACAAACTGGATGGGGAAGCAAGCAATGGATGAGCTGTGGGTAGTGTGTGGAAGAAGCAACACATAGCGATCAGGCAGTGGGCGGTATCTGAGAGGGAAAGCAGCACTAGAGTAAGAAAACATGTGCATTTTTAAGGAGTGCTTAAAGAAAAAGTAGCTCCCTGAATGGGAATAATAGAAGATGGAAGTAACCCGCTCTAAAGGATCTTTCAAAAAATGAAGGAAAAAACATCGAGTAAGACGCAAACAAATGATAGTGATTGAAAAGGCACACAATGGCAAGCAGTGGCCTAGCTCCGAGATCACTGCAAGTATTTGGTATGGTCCACAAGAGGTGTTTCGACAACAGACCGCAAACTGTAAGGGAGACCAGAAGTTAGTTTTGAAAGTGCTGCTGTTTAAAACCAATGACGAATGTGTTCTCTGGCTGGGCTGTTAAATTCTCTAGATTCATATTTTTCCTCTGCAGCAGTGTTTCCTTGACAGACCTGCTTGTGCTTTCCCCGCCAGTTCCAGGGTTGGGCGGTCCTGTTGGGATTAGGGTGCTGGTTCCAGCTTCTTGTCTGGCAGCATTATCTCTTCTTACATGCCTCTGTTCATGAAGAGCGTCCTCTCAGTCAGTACACATGCCCTGCATTGAGGTGCCTTTGTTTTTGTTCAAGAGGAAACTTACGAAAGACGCCACCCAACGCCACCAATTTAACAAATAAGTGCGAAGTTATGATACTGTTTCTTTTATATAAAACTTGCCTGCTAAGATTGTGCTAAAAATGTTGATGAATTTCCGTGGAATGCACACGTATATGAATGAAAAAACATGAAATGACAGCTTTATGAAGTGAGTCCTAAAAAGTGGAGACATTTCTTCATGGATAGACTCCGAGTAGCGATAAAAACACCGATGCGTAACTCCTGCCACATTTCCCAGTCAAGAAATGTGTAGGAATCATTTGTTTATATTCTGCAACATTTAGGAGCCATACTGTGGGTTCTTTTTAGGATATCCCACATTTTCCGTGTATTTATAAAGCTCTACACCATTTGTAAAGGCACACCTGCCAAGCCGGTATTTGTTGCATTCCTTTTTATAATGAAATGTGGATTTTTGACGCACAGGGTCGAGCGGCTCCCGAAGCACCGGGTGTCACCGGCGGGTGATGACTGGTGAGGGGATACATGGTGTTTGTTACTCTCCTCCCACAATGCAGCTGGGGTGCGCGTGCGTCACGCGAGCGTAGCACGGCCTGAGGAGAGAGACGAAAAACCAGCCCCTGCGCGCGTGCTGGGAGGCGAGTTTCAAGGACCACTGATGCAAGCCCGGAGTGCGAGTGATAAGTGTTTATTTTAATGGGTTCCTCGGCGCCCTCTGAGTTACTCATAAACTAATTTCCTTTTTCAAACTACAACGCGAAGCCTTCTCAAAGTAAATGGTGCATTTACTTGAAGCCAGCTCTTAAAATGGAAATATAGAGGCTCAGGTACTCACTATTTGTTCGCGCAGGTGTTGCCGTCTGGCGCAGTGTCCGCGGGCATGTTTTAAAGCAGCATAGTTTCCAGAAGGGGAGAATAGTTGCCTGCTTTTCCGAATTTACTTGCACGAATGTGTGTGTTGCCTCTTGTTATTTGTGGATGGTGATTTACCATGTATGCGGTTATAAATGACAAGCATGGACTTCAGTTCACCGAAATGCCAGGGGTAGCGGAAGTGACATCACACGCCCTTTGACCGCCACTTCCACTCATACACACAAAGAAGTACACATTCACACGCATTCACTCTCCCACACATTCACTCTCCCACACTTAACACACTCTCACCAGCAAGCACACACACAACATACATTTAAAAACATTTGTTTTACTTACACCAGCTGCCATGGGAGGGCATGTTCCAGCTTACTGTACTACATTTTTATTACACTATTAGTGAATAATATGTTGTATTTACTCACTTTAAGTGTAATAAAAAATTGACAGAAAATAAAGAGTGGAGCTGGAGCCCCGCCCCAGCTGCCCAGTGTTCATGGCACTGAATTTGCCTCTTCTGAGGCCAGGGGTCGCAAAGGCAGTGCTAGGGATAGCAGAGTGCGACCCCTAAATGATGTCCAGGATGACGAGGTTTATTGTAAGGGTAATTTGTTTGTGGTCAGGCCATTCTAGATCTGTGCAAATCGAGCACTAGAATTGATATTTAGTCCTCCCCGCCTCCCGAGGGTTCAGTGAGAGCATTAAGGTACAAAGCCTGACTAGAGCAAAGCGCTGTTTTTCAAAGCAGGCAGTGCAGCTCTGATGGGATCTTCAATATGATGCAGAACACTCGCCTATCCCGAGCGTCACTCTCCACAACCAACTCGTTTTCTAGGCGCTATTTTATGTTTTGTTGAATGTATAATCTGCCACGATGACGCACGGGCTACTACGGCTCAGGGAATGTTCAGGGATGAAGGGACTTGAACAGCCTTCAGGTTGGGTGCAGGAATTTTAAGTATTTTTTTCTTTTGTTTTGTATGTTAAGTGCCATGAGCTTATAGTGTTGCATGCTCCATTGCATGAATGAAGTCAAAGACCACAGGCGGCAGAGGATGGTTTTCTTTTAGCGCACCGTGTGCTCTTGGGCAACAGTCGTGTGGAATGTGATGGGTTGGGATTTGTCCTGAACCCCTCATTGTGCTGCCTTTTCATTCTTGAAAGTGGCCAAATGACCCAGAGGGTACCACAGTCCTGTAACGGAGGTGTTTCAGAACATCTGTGTGACGTGACACTAGATACAATTGTGAATCTTGCGCCTATTGAAACAGTCAATTTCATAGCAAAAACACAGACCTGGTTGGTTTCCAGGGACCGCTGGAATTAGAATCCAAGGTATATACAATCAATCATTTAATGTCTAGTAAAGCGCATCTACTCACCCGTGAGGGTCTCAAGGCACTGGGTGGGGGATGGGGTGAACTCAAACAGAAGCTACCTACAGGAGTGAGTACTAGTGAGCGGGAGCAGACTTAGCCAGAGTGCCGACTGCTAACAACCATAACCCCCCCCCCCCCCCCTCCACCTAATGGCCGGTCCTACATGGCCCATTCCAGCTATCTGATGTGAAGATGAAGGAAGTGACTAGGGGTCGTAAAACCAAACTATGTCTAAGCGACTTGCATGGCACAAGTGTGGAGCTGTCCAGGGTAGTGACAGGTGGGCCTGTGTGTCCCTGATTAGAGAGGGTTGTGTTGTAGTATGACCGGTGTGGGAACAGTTGGGTCTGCTGCGTGAGGTACTGACGTGGACTCAGCAAATGTTGCCTGCTGGCATGAGCGACAAAAAGACCAAGTGGCACAATAGACAAATACATGGCAGAAAAGAGTGTTTAGACACAGAAATAAGACGTAGAAGGGAAGAAGGGAGTGGAAAAAGACTATAGATGGGCGGCAGCGCAAACATTCACGGGACAAGGGTTTACATAATGGGCCAGAAATGATCCTAGAACATCCAAGTTTTAAGAACGACGTGAACGCTTCCGGTTTCCTCTTCACCCTGCCAGTTTCTCTTTCCCTGTGTGCACTGTCCACCCTTTCACCACTACCCGTGCCGCCTTTACTGCTAGTTCATTTGCCTACTTATACACCTGTGCTCTCCCCGTCTTCCTTCCATCTGTTGATACGTTTCTGCTCTTTACCCGAAGCCGATATTCTTTGCATGCAGGTAAAACCTTTTTTTTAATCTTTGTGTGCAAACGCCAGGTGGTTGAATGTGAAATAAACACCTGCATTTGAGACCTCAACCGTTCAATATTTGCTTTTCCCGCTGTAGTTACAGCAAACAGATTATGTAAATGAGATGGGATTTTCAGCCTTCACAATGAGTTTAGTCGCACACTAGAGCTGGTTACCATAGCAGTAAAAGATATTTACGTGCAAGGCATGCTTTGAAAGCGTGACTGGGTCTGGTAGCTCGGTGGGCTCGTGCATCCACTGAAGGGCCCTGTGTTTTACGGTCGAGGAGTCGGGCTTCTCTTCTGTCCACCGGGGTGGAAGGAAGATGCTGCTGAAAGAGCACACTAGTGGACAATCTGGGATCCTGTTGCTATGGTTGCTGCTGCTGGTGGTAACAGAGTAAGAATGCCTGTCAGATAGCGCCGCGAGTGACGGCCCTGTCCGTAATATCTGTGTCGAGTCGAGCTTGACTAACTCATCCTTCTGTGGTCGATTATTCGAATAACCTGGATCTCGGGCCAGTTTCAGCTGTTATTTACAGTTCTTCAAACTGTGCTATAAAAAGACCAGTTGGTCAGGGCTTTAAGTGGGATGAAAAAACTGCGGGGTCTCTCAAAGGGGCGTGGCCAGTGTAATTAGGGGCGTGGCTTTAAATCACTTTTTCAAAAAATCTGTGCTTATCATAGTGTGCCGTCCGACTTGTATTTTGCTGTTTCCGTCATTGCATCCAGATATTTGATATAAGTAACATCAAACCTACATTAAGTAAGGAATATTGGCTTTGTCAATGGTTATTACTTGCAGAAGATAAATAAGCTGCAACTATGACTTGTAAATAATATTGACAAAGCTTCCCATTAAATCCCTGGTGACCCTACCACAATGTTGATGCTCCTGAGTGTCAGAAAGAGAAGGGAATCCAGAAAGAAAATGACAAAGGATTTCCCTTCCAACGCTCCCCTGGCATGACGTCATGCTGTAACTTCTCTACTACTGAGAAGTGAGCTGTGTGAGCAGCGCACATCCATGTGCCTGGTGCTGTCTCGAAACGGGTCTCTATCAGGCTTTGTTTTGAGCCATGGCACTTTTGTCCGGACTGCAGTGACAGCAAACAGCTGTCACTGCAGTCTGGTTAAAAAACGGACTGCCTGTGTCGGGGCTCAAAACGGAGCCCGAAAGAGACCCGTTTCGAAGCCCCCTGAAAAAAACTGCCGGTGCTCAGACCCCTTGAGACCCGGCCCACTTAAAGCCCTGCAGTTGGTATTATTAAAAGGTAGGCGCTACTTTATTTTTCCAAAACTTTCTACTGAATGTGTCCATTCAGGGACCGTTCTACGTTTAGGTTTTTGTTGCAGATGCCGGATTCGGCAACTATGGCGGTGAAGGATTCTTGAGAGGATCACTCATTGTTTATTATTTTTCTTCATTAGGCAACGGCAGAAGAATTGCAGAGCTATGTACTTCACACCGGCCGCTGAACTGCAGAGTCCCACATAAAATGTAATACAGTGAATACTGATTGGAACAGAGCAGTGTACAAAATAAGGAGCTTGTTTTCATCAATCTGACTTAACAGACATGTTAGTGTCTCTCCAACGTCCTTAAAAATATACATCGAAGATGTGTCGACGTTTTCTGCTAACATATTCCAGTTAATTTCCCTAAACTCCTAGGTAGAGGGTGTGCATTTCTGATTAGTATAAAGTAAAATAAAGGTGGAATCAAATCACGTAGATACCACAAGACCACAGCAGGAAAAAGAAACGTGAAGACCAGTATACACTTATTTATGTCTAAGTTTTTAAATAAAATATTGTAGTCCTCATTTTTTTACTTTTACATTGGATTTTCTTTTTAGGAATTAACGCCTTGTTTACAACATTATTTCCTCGATGCAGATTGTTCATCTGTTTTTATATGTGAATTATTTACGAGTTGCATATAAATCTTACAGACATTCCATTTCCTAGCGAAACCGTTTATAAATATTGTTTAACTGAGGTACATGCGCTGAAGGGGTGTTTTGTTGGGAACTGTAAAGGTTGGGTCCCATAAACCTTTCACTGTTTATACAGAAAAATACCTGCAATGACCTGCCTGTCCGGGATCTAAAGTTTTTTTTGCATGAAATATGTACTTGCACGTTTGTGTTTGGATGATTCCACCTCTGTCAATGTTCTCCAAAAGTACATCTGCCCCGAGAGATGTAGGGGGTTCGCGGAGGCTGTTATTAAAACAATAGTGTTCCAAATGAATGAATGAATGAATGAATGAATAAAATATTTAATAAAGCGCACGATGGCCGAGCGGCTTCCTGGCGCTGGGGACCTGATCAGAACTCAACAGAGGGGACCCAAGGAGACTTAAGAGGGGAATGCCTGAGAGAAGAGAAAGGTTTTAAGAGCTTTGCGGAAGTGAGTGTAGATGGGAATGGAGCGGATGGAAAGGGGAAGGCTGTTCCAGAACTGGGGGGCCAGGACAGAGAATCGAGTGCCCCCTGTTCTGGATTTACGGAAGCGAGGGATATGAAGAAGAGAAAGAGAAGAGGAGCGAAGAGTGCGGGCCGGGACATGAGAAGAAACAAGACAGGTGATGAACAGGGGCGCAGAGCGGGAATGAGCCCGAAAAGCTAGACAAGCCAGTTTGAAAAAGGATCTAAAGCGAACAGGGAGCCAGTGAAGTGATTTGAGAACCGGGGTGATGTGTGAGGATTTAGGGAAAGAAAGGATAAGACGAGCAGCTTGATTTTGGATGGCCTGTAGACGGCGGGATTCGTAAGCAGGGATGCCCACGTACAGGCTGTTCCCATAGTCAAGGCGGGAGATGACAAGGGCCATGACTATGGATTTAAGTGCATCGGTAGAAAAAAAGCGAGAAATTTTCCGAATTAAACGGAGAGAAAAGAAACAAGAGGACACCACGGAGCTGATCTGACTATGCATTGATAGGTCATGACTGACCTTAATCCCAAGAGTGCGGACAGAGGAAGCAGGCACCGGGGGGGGGCCAAAAGAAAGGGGCCAGTGTGCCGGGGACCAAGGGTTGGAAGGACCACCAGTGAGAACAAGTTCCGTCTTATCTGGATTGAGCTTCAGATGGTTGGCGCTCATCCAGTCAGAAATGAAAATTAAAGTAGAACAGAACTTGGAAAGGGAATCAGGAGTAGAAGAAAGATCAAAGACGAGCTGGAGGTCATCTGCGTAATTGTACACAGAGACCCCCAGCTCAAGAAGAGAGGTGATGAGAGGATGAATATAGAGATTGAAGAGAAGAGGGGAAAGAGAAGAGCCTTGGGGAACGCCACAAGTGACTGAGCGGGGAGGAGCAGAAAAGCCGGGGAGATGAACTGCCTGGGACCTGTCCCGAAGGAAGGACGCCAGCCAGGAAAAGGCCGCACCCCGAATGCCCGCTGCGCTGACACGGTCGAGAAGGATGGAATGATCGACCGTGTCAAACGCAGCGGACAGATCGAGGAGGACCAAAGCTTGGGGGAGATTAGAGTCGGCTTTCCTCTTGAGCTCGTCCAAGACTGCGAGGACCACCATCTCCGTGGAGTGGCCCGGGCGAAATCCTGCTTGATGGGATGCAAGAAGGCCATTCTCCTCTATATAAGTGGAGAGGCAGGAAGTGACATGGGCTTCAAGGATCTTGCCGAGGTAGGGAAGAAGAGAAATGGGTCGGAAATTAGAAGGAAGAGAAGGGTCTAGACCGGTTTTTTTTAGAATGGGGAGGACTACTGCGGATTTGAAGGAAGAGGGAACTGAACCAAGGGCCAAAGAGGAGTTGAGGAGAGCAAGAGGGGGGGCAGGACAGTTGGTGAAAAGAGTTTTGAGAATGCGTGCTGGCGCGCAATCCACGGGAGAGCCAGACTTGATTTTGACCAGAAGTTTTAAGAATGAATCAGTAGAAATAGGAGGGAAAAGAGCGAAGGAGAAAGAGGGACAGGTGGAGGGACAAGTAGGACGAGGTTGAGGTACTGTGGGAATGTTGGCTTTGATCTTCACGATCTTGTCGATAAAGAAGTCATTAAGAGAAGAGCAGAGGGATTGTGAGGGAACCAGGCTAGGGGTGGAGCGATCAGAGGTGGCAAGATTATGAACCATAGAGAAGATTTCACTGGGTTTATTGGCCGCGAGAGCTACTCTTTCAGAAAAGTAAGCGGTTTTGGCCGCTAAGATCGCTTTTTTATATTCAGTAAGGAGTGATTTGTATTTGGCGCGCAAGGAAGAGCAATAGTTCCGTCTCCAGTGGCGTTCCGACCGTCTAAGGTCGAGTTTGAGTGTTTTAAGTTCTGGAGAGAACCATTTGTGCGCGTCGTGGGAGCGAACCGCCTTGATCTTTCGGAGCGGAGCGACTAGATCGCACGAAGAGGAAAGCCATGTGCCAATGGCGTTGACCTGGGAGTCAAGGGGAAGATTGGTGAGGTTAGGAACAGAGGAAGCCAAAGTGAGCGAGAGGGAATCAAGATCGGTCCGATTCCAACTACGGGCTAAGATGTTTTTCGGAAGGGGGGGCTTGTCGACCGCTCCCAGATGGATGGAGAAGGAGATGGAAGAATGATCCGACCAGACGCATGGGGATGTGAAAAGAGATGAGACAATGGGGCGTGAGGACCAGATTTGATCCAAAGTATGACCATGGACGTGAGTAGGGACTGAAACGTGAGATGTGAAGTTTAAACATTGGAGAGTACCAGAAAAATCTTTTGAGGGGAGGTCTTCCTTAGGGTCGCCCGGCCAATAATTAAAATCGCCGAGCAGAAGGACGGAGGAATTGTTGACCACAAGAGTGGCCATAAGGTCCTGGAGGGAGGCTACAAAAGAAGGCATAGATTGGGGGGGGCGATACACAAGGACAACAGTGAGGGGGGCAGAGAGATTGAGAGAACGGGCAACAAGGTAGTCTACATTGGATATGAGGGGGTGATTAAGAAGTTGAAATTTGAGGGTCGACCGAATGATCATCGCCACCCCTCCCCCCGCCCTGCCGTCCGGACGGTCAGCCCGGAGGGCATAATGGGTGTCAGGAAGAATGGCTAAGAGGTCGGGAAGGGAGTCGGCAGAAAACCAAGTTTCAGTCAGAAAGAGGAAATCAGGGGAATCGGTAGTGAGAAGGTTGAAGAGAGCTGTCTGGTGTTTGACAGCAGAGCGGGTGTTAAGCAATATAGCAGAGGCTATAGTGGGGGCAGGGGTGGGAAGGGATCGTGGAATAAGGGAAGAGTCAGCAGCGGGTGGAATGGGACTAGAAGGAGCCAGAGGAAGATGAGGAGGGGTAGAGACAGAAATGCCAAGTGTGTCAAGGTGTCGCAGGAGGGAGGGCGAAGGGGGGGAAGCAGCGGTAAGAGCCATGAGTTGAGCTGGGGTATACGCCAAGGAAGGGGCAGAGTGCATGGCCCCTGGTCCCGGTCTGTCGCGGACGGGCGCAGACGGGCTTAACTTAACTTGCAAGGGAGATAATGAGAAAACAAATGTATTGTTCGTGAACGGTACTTTGCAAGGTATCATCAACATGTATGTACTTTTCTTCTTCTTTTAAAGAATTCAAATATGTTTTGTATTTTTGTCTAAGCGTGGTTAAATTATATAATACTATAGGAGAGAGATGCAAGTCTACAAGCCTCAAGGAATCCCTGAAACTGCAAAAAATCATGGATATTTGCATAATACACCCTTGCAGTTCAGCATAAACAAGCCTTTTTCATGCAAGTCAAGAAGAAACTGAAATTGCTTGGACTGAAGTTCATGCTTTTGTTTCCATTGGAACTGAAATTAGTAGACCACTAATGTTCCCATTTTTTAACAAAAACCAACCAGCCTAGAACTGGATTGAGCATATGAGGCTACCAAGCAGAGTTCTAAAAGAGTGCAAGCAAAAAAAGTTCCTGACGCTGGCCCAAAACTACAAAAACGTAATGGTCGGCCAAAACGTTCACATAGGTGGAAAACCCATATACCCCTGCAAATACAAACCAGCATTCACAATGCAATGGTCTCGGCATTGTTAAAGTTAGAGCTATTGGCAATACTCATGACATTATTTTTATTTGTTTTGGTTTTTAAAACATAAATAAATGGCATTGTCATTTACAATGCCAATAGCTTAATGGCTCGCAAATGCGAGACCTATTGCATTTGCAACCACACAGAGCCACACACACAAAGCCACCCACACACACATACAGAGCCACCTACACAGAGCCATCCACACAGTCATTGACATAGAGCCACCCACACACACACAGAGCCACCCTCACAGACAGAGCCACACACACATAGAGCTACCTAAAAAAGTTACCCACACAGAGCCATACAGACCGAGCCACACACACACAGAGCCACCCACACAGAGCCACCTACACACACACAGAGCCACCCTCACACAGACAGCGCCACACACACATAGAGCTACCTAAAAAAAGTTACCCACACAGAGCCATACAGACCGAGCCACACACACACAGACAGAGCCACACACATAGACACACAGAGCCACACACACACACACAGAGCCCCGTACACCGAGCCCCACATGCAGACACACAGAGCCCCACACGCAGACACACAGAGCCCCACACGCAGACACACAGAGCCCCACATACACCCACAGAGCCC
Source organism: Lissotriton vulgaris (assembly GCF_964263255.1). Classification (NCBI taxonomy): domain Eukaryota; kingdom Metazoa; phylum Chordata; class Amphibia; order Caudata; family Salamandridae; genus Lissotriton; species Lissotriton vulgaris. The sequence goes on along the minus strand of NC_141687.1, from coordinate 510,440,033 downwards.
AACACACACACACACACACACACACAGAGCCCAACACATACACACACAGAGCCCAACACACACACGCACACACACATACACACACACACACACACACAGACATCCCTCAGTCTAGGTCAACCTCACCCCCACCTCTGCCCAGTAACGCCCCAGGAACAGAGGCAAGAAAAAAACAAGCAGCTCCCCAAAAATAAAAGTTTTACAAAAACTAAGAAAAAACAAAATTCAACAAAGGCAAAAAGCAACTCGCCAGCGCTGGACTTACTAGTTTTTCCAATGCCTGCTATAGAGGGATACAAGTCTAAGAGTAGCTTTATCCGTACTTGTACAACTGCCTTGGTCTCCGGACACCAATCAACCGCCACACTGATGGCAATTTGTAACAGGCCTAATTGTGAAAAGTAAATATACCAATCCAGATATGACTGTTCCCACAACACATCAAAGGATAAGAGATAACTCTAAATAATGGAAAAGTTGAAATTAGCCCCAGGGAGACCTCCGTTCTTGGCCTGCATGATGCGCAACATGCTATTGATCGCTGCGCTGGGTCTCCAACTCTGGGGACTTCCATTATGGGGGATGTGGTAGTCAGTGTTCACCACAGGAGCAATCAATGAGGCAGATTAGAGACTGCCGAACAACAGGAGGAAAAGGAAACGGGGAATAACAAAGCATCAGGTAAACACAGAAACGTAAAAAAAAAAAAAAAGCAAGCACAATGAGGGAACGTGAGGGGCAGAAGAGGAAGCTTAAAGAGGGAACAGGATGGGCAGAAGAGGAAGCACAACGAGGGGGGCAGAAAAGGGCCTCTCACCTGCATTGTAAAAGCGGTCCAGCACGCTGGTCTCCCCGAAGTCCAGCTTGCCGAAGGGCAGCATCTCCAGGCGGACACCGGCCCCCTCGCACGCCTCCCGCGGGCTCTCTAGCGTGGCGCCTTTGCAAGCCTGCACCCCGGGGCTGGCCTCCTTCACCACGTACGCTACAGAGATGCTCATGCACATGGGCGAGCGCTGGCAGGGAACATAGGCAAGAACGGGGGGGGGGCAGAAAAGCAAGCACAATGAGGGAGCAAGGGGGGCAGACACATGCATTACTTGGAAGTGCAACAGTACTAGTTTGACTTTTGACAACTTATAAAGATTAAAGTTTGCACCAAACTATCTTATCACCTATCCCTCGAGTTTTTGTCTCTCCAATTAGGGCAAGGCAGGGTGGTTTGCAAGTTGTCAACAGAAGGCATGTGCCCCAGGCCACCAGCTGCGTGCAGGGTAAGTTTGGGGAACAGGGGGTCGCCCCAACCCCCTGGGGTGTTGAAATTCCCGGTGTGCACGCGGCAGCACGGGGATGCTTCTGAAAGCAGTATTTACATTCACAGGAAGCACCGGGGAGGACTTCACTGACAGACCACGGTAACTGACGCCCCCACCTGTGGATACCCTCTCTCACCTGATAACCGCTCCCCAGCTCCTCGCCGCGGGCCTCGCCTCATCCCCTCACCCTGTCACGCCGCTGCCCACCATCTGAAACCATAAGGCCCGGCCAGGCCTAGCACTCACCGGCCCTTGCGTGTTGCCCTGGCTGACTCCAAGCCTCCTCCCACCGGCGCTGAGGCCCCGCCTCCCGTCTCTGACGTCACCGCGCGCACTCTGTTTACTTTTCATTTTTGGTGCCGTTCTTCCTCCCGCTCTCCCTTCCAAGCATGCTCGCCGTGACGTCACGAAAAGATGGCGGCCCCCGTCAGTAAAATAGAGCACAGAGGAGCGAAGCCGAGGAACATCGACTTTCACTGAGGCGACGGCAGCGGCCATTTTGAAAATGTGATCCAATGAAAATGCCAAACAAGTGATTACTCATAAGCTTGTTTTCTTTAAACAAACGTATATTGTTCCACCAAAATATAAAATAAAATTAAATACTTAGGAACAATATTGTTCTGATTAATATTAATTGCAATTACAAAATGTATTAAACATTGATTTTTTTTTACTGTCTAAATAGCTGTCATGGTTTCCGATTGCTATGTGTGTAGCGCTACAGCCAGTGGAAGCAACGCGACTTGCAGACAGCGAGGCGAGCTGTGCACAACCTCATGATGACTTATCCTCATAGTACTGGGAAGAGTGCGGCACACACAGGGCCACCAGAGTCCACCCTGGCACCAGGGATCGGGTGGAGGTACCTGGGGGCCCGGGATGACGCCGGAGGTCGGTGGGGTTGAGGCGCCGTATTTGCCGCATAATCCTTCACCTGCGCCATAATCTGCAGAAGTTAACCAAAAAAATGTTGCTTTTAGTTCAAATAATTCAAACAAGAACAGCGCAAGGGGGAAAGGACTACCATCTTTCTCTGAGGTCATGCGGAAATGCCTCGGCGAAAGGCACAGTCATTTTGGGATTCGGGGGCGTGTTTTTTTCCTCTCCTCTTCCCATTGGCTGGAATGTAAAATTCCAGCCAATGGGAAGAGGAGAGAAAGAACCTAAAAAACATGCCCCCCGAATCCTGGGCTTGAACCGAGTGACGTCCCTCTCCTCCAATGGCTGGCCTCCGTTAAGGAAGCCAGCCAATGGAGAAGAGGGGCAGGTTCAAGCCTCCATACTGAAAAACAAAATTTCTTGCCAGCGAGACTGCGCAAGCGCAGCGTACGCAGGCCGAGACCTAAAAAGCAGGCGGATGTCTTAGCTATAGCAGCAGCTCTGACAGAAAAACGTCAAAGCCCATGGTCATCACAGGCAGAATCCACAACGTTCGATGATGATTTATCAGCAGATGATGACTCAAAGTATTCTCTGTTTCCCCCGGTGGTTACCCCAAAATGAGCGGATGACTAGTTATAATACCAACAGCATGGGAAAAATGACAATACGAACAACTGCTATTTCTAAAATGACATATCAAATTTTGTGTTAGGAAGCTATTATAACGTTGATACCAAAGTCCTGATGTGACTCAGTAGAAATAGCCACATACAGACCCTGAACTTCCGAAACTTAACACACGTAGACCAGGGTGGGATTATTTCAGGGTGATTGTTAATGATACTTGAACATTCCCCACATCACACACTGGGCTCTGTGTGCCTGGCCTTAGATTAAGGTGTATACAAAAAGGCTTTGGGTCCAACCAAACAGGCCAGCCTGGACCTCAACAATTGCAAAACAGAACACAGTGGCTAGCCTGGATATTTCAATTTAGACTTGGGACTCACACAGCCCTTGAGTACTGCATGACAACACCATTTATTTAGCAAAACATTTATTTTAATTCTTAAAACAAGTTGCAAACTCATGTAGGCATGGCATCAAAAAGAAACCACAGTCAAAAAGCAGTCAAGACACAAACAAAAACAAGCAATTGTGTGCACAAAAAATTCACTAAATACAAAAATGAATACTGAATACTCAAACATTCACAAGACACCAAAGTACAATTTAGAATACAGTGCATAAAACCTAAATAAATTACATTAAAAAAACATATACAACATAAAGGAAAAAAGACCAGTCCTTTAGCTGAAATACCAGTGACCAGGCGGAGTTAGAGGTGGAAAACAATTGCCTGCCTGTCACACAGAACCTGTGACTGAATGTTCTGAATGGCCTTAGATTAAGAGCAGGCTTTTAAATCTCTGAACTGAGGTTTGGTGTGGGGGAAGTTTGGTTTTAGTTGACGTATGGAACGATAGATAAGTTACTGTGCACAGAGCCGATGCCTAGAGTGAAAACAGGACTCCGCATACTCCACCTCGTTCAGAATCTGAAGGTGTATAAGTCAGGGATGCTCCCTATCACCCTCTTGTTTTCACTGGCAATCAAGCCACTAGCACCATGCCTGCGGGAAGAAGGGTGGAGCTTTGGATCTCCCCAAATGACACCAAACAGATAGTTTCATGTTAAACAGACAACATGCTGATGGATACTTAAGATGTGATGGTTAACCTGTCTGATTATCGTGCACCTCATCGATCTCCCTATTGGGTCTGCATCCAGGCTGATAGTCACCTGTGCATATGTTACAGATTGATCTGTAAATGGCTGGTTACTTGGGATCTAGTTGTGTCGTTGGATGATGGGTGGCTCCCATGTTGTCTTGAGGTCACTGAGCCCAAACTTGCATCAAAAGAACAATGGGTGATTATTGTCTTTTGCTTAACTGGTTTCTCAGCACACTGCTTTATAGTCTTGGGCGGACATAGGGCAGCTATAAAAGACGATGGGTTGATATTTCCCAATATATGTATTGGGTTTTTTCTCGGAGATTGGTTTAAATGACAGTGGTTTGCTGTACTACATATGTGGATGATTGTAATTCGCTGAGATATTAGGACCTATGGAACATTGTATCTAAGGTTGATTTACTTAAGTGTACATTGGATGTTGCTGCTTCCACTTGCACCTCGTTTAGGGTAGATCTGTTGTTCCTCCTCCTTGTCTCCTCTCAAGGTTTTCCCTTCTTTGTAGTTCTCTTGTGTATCTATCTTGTTGGTAAATTAGGGCCTGGATGACACCTACTTTTTGACTGTTCCTCCAGGTCTTGCATTAAAAAGCATGAATAACTATACCTCTCACTGGCCCACCCTGCGAGTTCCCACCACTGCCTGCTACATCTCTGATAGTGGAGGTACCACCTGTTGCTGTTTACCTGGCATTGGACTGGTTATGACTGCTTTTTTTTGGTTGATTCACACAGTGCTAGATAGGGCCCTTGCTATGCCATAGAAAAATAAACTGGGCGCACCAGCGACCTTTCAAAAACCTTTACACATCAATTATCGTGTATACACTGTGTTACAATACTTTGTTTGATGTCATACTTTTAGCAGCAGTAATTTGCTTTTCCTGCACATTTTCCTACCAGTTGATAGAATTGTTGTTGCAAGATGTTACTGTTCCTCTGTAGAACAGTTTTGTTCACAGCTCTGATTCAACAGTTCAGCATGTCTAGCAGCTTCTGAGATGCTGAACTGAGAATAACAACAAGTGTAATGGTTTTTGGGCACGTGCGACGAGACGGAATGGGCTTTACCTTATAGATTAGGGAGAATCAAAGACCGAAATGAAAATCAAGTTTTAACAATGTTTTGAGACCGGCAGATGGAAAGTAGACCATGAGCGTGTATGTTAAACAAGCATAAGTGTGGATGTCAAGAAGAAGAAACCGGGTTGGTGGGCTGTCCAGAAGAAGGAACCAGCGAAGGCAAAGGAGAGGGAAAAAGCAGATGAACGAGGATTGAGCCAGTAGCTGTAAAACACAGTATGGTAGAGGAAAACTGTGAATGCAAAGAGGTGGGGCATGTGCACACCAAAGGAAACTGGTGGATGTACAGAGGTGGGGCATGTGCACACCAAAGGAAACTGGTGGATGTACAGAGGTGGGGCATGTGCACACCAAAGGAAACTGGTGGATGTAAAGCACAAGGGTACAGTGGATTAAACACAGAGATTCAGCAGCGGGAATCAGCATATACAAGAGATGAACTAGCGGCTACATCATCTGCTGTGAAGCTCCTAAGGTTCCCGAATTGTGGGATCCTGGGCGAGGAACTCTATTTTCATATGCCTCAATTTCCTTACCTGAAAAAACAAAGCCAACGTAGAAGCAGGCTAACAAGTGTCACCGAGAATCAATAATGTAGCCCGTTGAAATGGGTGGCGGAAACATTGTAGCTGCAGTGTGTTCTGTCTCATCGAATGTTAAACACACGCAGGATTAAGAGCTAACTTTGCGGCGTAAACAAAAAAAAAAAAACATAAAATGAAAGTGTGTCTAACATTGGCAAAAACATTTGCGTTTCACTGTTTTGTTTGAGGAAAATTTCGGTGTAACTCTCACCTCAGTGACATTTTCCAAACCGTCTCCTGGGGACGCCTATAAGTGTGTTAGTTGTATACTGCTCCCGATATTATTTTTCCTCTTGCATGATAATGATGTTTCAACAGCGCCAGTGGACGATTTTTTATTGCTGCAGGGCAAAGTGTCATTGTGTCACCTCCTCCCCTGGAAATTTATTTACATGCCAATCTGGTGCCCTCTGTTGCTCGCCACCTAGTATCGCTTTTTCTAGGATTGTTCCTTTCGTGCCTGTGACCAGTCGCAGGGTTAATACCCTGCTGTTATTGGACTGGTACCTGACTAGAATGTATTTAGAAGCTTCATGCATACTGACTATTGTGGCATTGCAAGAGAATGAACCAGGTGGTGCAAAAACAATAAGAAGAGATGTTGCACTTGGTCAAATGATGTATCGCTGTAGAACACCCGCCGGGCCAGACTTGGCATCTCCCTCCTCGACCTCAGAAGGAGTTGAAAAAGCATTTCTTCAAGAAACATCTCATCTGCCACTGCTAAGCAAGCTCCGGGTGCCTCTTGTCCCCCAGAAGGAATGTGAAGAGACCACTGCCCTCCCCAACACCTCCTTCCTAGTATTGCATACAGAACACAGCTGGGAATCACCCTCCCTGCCTATTAACCTGTCTTGTGCTCTGTTGATTCCCAGCTACATTAACACCACCTTGGTTCCAAACCAGATGCATATACATTGATGTACTTGCATCAACCTTCAGAGAAGTCGTCTCAGATAGTCCCTTAATTCGAAATAACTAGGGTACCTTGGTTTAGCGTATGCCATTTTGTTAGTTTTCGTCTATTTATCCATATTAATATTTTACTCAATATGTAGGTAGCCCTCCCATATTTTAGTTATGTAAAATTATTGAAGATGCAACCCGCGCGTTTCCTAGTTCATTTAATTGATAAATCTACTCGCATACCGGGAAATAGCAGTAAGGAATGGAGGAAAGGACATAAAGCCAACATCCATTGGGGGAGAGAAAACAGACATCAAGATGAGAGAGCAATGCAACTAAAGAAACATAATAAAGAGCAAATAATACCATCTGGGAAAAGGAACCTAATGTAAAGCAAAGTATACAAATGCATATGCATAGACAAAGCTTTCTATAGGAGGGAGTAAATAGACCGCGAAAAGAGGAACCGTAAAGCACAACAAATGAAAGTCAAATGAGTGTGATGAGAAACCTGGTAAATTAGGTTTAGAAGAGCCCTAGGAAGAAAGCTTAGAATGTGTTACATTATAAAAATTTAAAAGGTAATCTGTTTTAATAACGATAATGATGTCGGGCATTTTTTAAATTGTGTTTGACAGTCCAATTATTTTTGTTCCATCTGCACCAGATTATTGCAATCTTACCCCCCAAAAAACAGCAAATCTTTAGCCACTTGATTCAGAATATTGTTGGAGAGTTACTCATCTTTTAAGTGGGCAAGCCATCAATTTTCAAATTAGCTATCAGTATTTGCTGTTCCCCTTGCTGAGCACATGTTGAGGAGTGAAGGCCCGTACTTGAATATGCCGAAGCCGCCTGCAGCCACTTAGTGAATATCAATGAATGGCTTCCGCAGTTCTACAAAATACAGGCATGGAAAGAGCCTACATCCCTCCCCAAAGACTTATTCTCTTCACTCAAGTTCTCCACATGACACTTTTTTTTTCTTTCATTTCTACTGCAGTTCCAAGACAGACATGTTGGTCAGGTCAAGTGCAGGCCGCATTCACATTTGGTAGAGTACAGATAGAGGTCCAGGAAAGGATAGGGTGCACAAACGTTTAGAAAAGTTGGTTAATAAGGTGCAGTGTAAGCGAAAGAATTACATTTTTAATACTTCAGCAACATTAAATGCTCATTTTATACAGATATTATGTTGAATAATTTTGGCATAGTACAACAAGATGGTTCATTTGTGAAATAAACTTGAATAGACTAATATGAACAGTATTTGCAAACAAGGTGCATTGTTAAATCAGGACCTCTCAAGCCCTGCCTGCTACAGGCACCAATGATGATTGATTGGAAGGATTTTGTCCTAGCCACATGTATGCATCACCAAACATTCCCTTCCCTACATGGAGAATCTTCTGGAGAAGACTGGCACCAAAAGACTCCATACAATCTATAGTCACATGCTAACATCAACAATTATAATACTGTAACAACCCCAGCGATTTGAAGTGCCTGTGCGGTGTAATATGCTACCTTACTTCTAATTCGGAAGACAAGCAACCCAGATATGGTTCGACCTTGATGGGCCTACCCAAGGAAGTGCAGATTGGGTACCGATAGCAGAGTGAACTATCGGAACCACGTTTGGGCATGTCCATGTCACACAGGGAGGAGGCTCACTGGAAAAAGCACGAGGCTGAAATCTTCATACCTAAAATGGCACAATGAGGAAGATAATGGAACGCAGCCCACAGGTTTATATTAATCTAAGTCTTCCGCTCATCACTCTTTGGATTTCTTGGTGAGTCACGTGTGTAGTAGTTCACTTAGATGTGGACATTGTAGCTCACGGTGTCACTCTGTTTCATGCCAGATCTCCTAGAGGAGGTCCTAGCATGTGCCTTTTCCATCTCCAAACAACTGGTGATATTTGTTTCCCTCAGGATTGACTAGGCCTCTTTCCTCTGACGTTAAAGTGTAATCACAGACCCCAGGCATTGCTGTCTCATAAAGCCACTCTCCTTGAGTTCTGACCGCCCCAGCCCTGCACAACTAATGCATTTTCATTAACTGGGTGGATAATTTATGACTGAAAATGTTAGCCTGCTGTGCCTTGGACATGTACATCTGATACCAATCAACTTTATGAAGGTACTTTGCGAAGTTGCTTGACCAGTGAACCCTTCGGCGATGTATTCAACATTTTAAACAAATATTAACTCACAGTTCCCATTAACTGTTTTAAATAGCCATTATTATACATACAAGCAATTGATTCCGTTTAGATGTGCTCTTGAAGGTGTTTCACATCAAAAGAAGACACAGGGCTTGCTGCCATCCCTCATGAAACGCAGATATATTCTCTTAAATTTGCTGGATTTATCAGTGGTAAACAAGTGAATTGTGCAAGTGTTTTGTTCTAGGTTTCCATGAGCCATTGCTGGTGTTTAGAGGTCTCTGCCTCATCTCTGGTGGCTACCAAAGCACACAATGGTGTTGAGCTTTGATCCAACCAGAGACAGGGAAAGATGGGGTAGCTCTGGATTGAAACTGACATTCAAAAGCACAGACTCTCTTTGAGTTTCTGGAGCCATCCCAGATCTGTGTGCAGAAATGGGAACGGCCCCTGAGAGTGTGGATTTAATCTGCAGCTTCGCGAATATTTCTTGAGCTAAACTGGAAAATGCACAAATGATAACTAGTTCTGAGCTAGGGTCTTCTATCATCGTTTTCTACATTCTTGAGCATGTAGGTGTCTGTTGTTAATGTAGAGAATGAAATCTGTGACTCTTCTAGGACACTCCTTTATTATGTGGATTGTAACGCGTTTCAGCAATTGGGTTACTGTTTTTTGTTTCACACTTGGCATTATCTTTACTTAGTTGGCCGCCCCGACGTTGCTGGGACTGTGGTTTGCACTGCAAGAAGCCCAGGCTAACTAATAGAGTGAAAGGCTGTTCTTAGTAAAATGCAAAACGGTAAATAAATGCACCATGTTTCTAATTAGAGGCAGCAGGCCGACTGGAAAGCACAGTGAATCTGCCTGCGTTTGGGTTTATGGATGTGTTGGCTTGAACCGGCTATTTATCTGACCCACTTTGGTAATCGTGCCTTATGAGCTGTGTTATGGACTCTTGCAGAGTGGGGGAAAGCACGGGCAGAAATATTTCCAGCTTGTAGGTTGTGTGCACTGTAATTGTGCAGCCGTGTACTATACAATCTCCGACACAGAAAGATGAATTTCCAGGGCTTACTCTTGTCAAAATCCACCGTGGCCATGTGTGATCCTTAATTACTTAAGGTGGGCATGCTTCTGCTTGCGTCGGGAATACTCTGTCTCCCTGCCACTGTTTAGGTTTGCGTTGTATTTTTGGAAGGTTGTTTTTACCATCTTGTACTGTGCTCTTTTCAATCTTTGATACCAGTATTTGATAGCAGAAGCGTTCACAGTATAGCCAGTAGTTTTCCAGATAGATATTTGATTATGCTTCAGCCAATTATGTTTAGATTTATCAAAGATTGCTTCATAATTCTGGACAGTCGAGCAACACATTATATTCCTGAGTCGCGTTATTAGACTTTCCTAGTCACATCTTTAAAGCTAATAATTTTGACAAACATATCCTTCAAATAATTGGAAATTTTTAAGCCTCTTCGGATTTTCTTGATCTTAGAAAAAGAGATATGAGCTTTGGCCAAGTGCTTTTGTGAGGTCATGAAACTTCACAGGTGACGATTTTAAATATACTAATTAGTGAGAGGGTTGTATTTACTTTATTACGCATGACATATTGCTGGCTTTTCATTTTTTGAAATACTTTGCTTGTTTCTAGGTCCTGGGAAAGTATCCCATTTGCATCCAGTTTTGCTCCTCCTTTCTAGCCTTGAGAAAGGCCTTCACTACCATCTTCCATCTGCTCCCCTCGGTTCTGCCTCCTTCGCTTCTGCCCACCGAGTAGAGTGTGTGTTCCTTGAGGTCATTGTGTTTGTAGTATTTGCTTGCAGAGCCTCAATCATTGCAGCATAAATCCATGTTGTGGTTTGATTGAATCCCATGTTTGCAGTCAGTTGGGCAGGTTTTGAACTCAGACTGGCAGAGCATCTCCTTTTAGGGAATGGGAATAATCACCTTTGCTCCCGACTCCAGTGGAGCTGTGGGTGTTGGTCGGGAAGTTCTGGGTGGCTTAGTTAACAAGACCTGTAAATGGTTGAGGAGAGAACTGACTGGGATCTATTGAAGGAGGCCCCAAAGGTGTGGAGAAGTGTGGCTCAGGGGTTAGAGGCGGCAGACCTGGAAGCTGAGATCGGCCCTGGACCAGGGTTCAATTCCCCGCCTCGGCGGGTCTTGGGCTCAAAAATTCCACGGACTCGATAATTCTCGCTCCGGTGCCTACTCGACTCACGGTTTCACACTCTGCGACTCTGGGCAATAGCTTGCTTAATCTCCACAACGGCCCCTCGCGGTGGGATGCCTGGCTTTCACCATGTGGATACCCTGCCGGGGTTATCTCACAGGGGAATACCAGGACGGGTTCCCTAAGCAAACGCTTAGATACCAACCTCGGTCGGTGATTTGCGCTATATAAATACATGTACATTTACATTTACATAACCTCCACTCATCACTACCTCCCATCAAGACCCCGGACCTTGAGCCCCTCAGACTGGTATTCTCTCATGGGCAGGCATGTCCTGGGAGTTCATTCTCACTCACCGGTTGGGGGTTCAAGTAATGGCTGGCCAGGCACTGAGAGTGTGGACTCAGTGCGCTGCCCTGTGATAGCCGGTTGGAGGTGAGTTGCCAGACTAGTGTTCCAGTTAACTCCTGCTACTGATGTGGGTTGAGCCTGTGTGTCGAGGAAGGACAGACAGAGGGCTGGCTGAGTGTGTGACACCACTGATCATTATGTACTGACAAACGCAAAGCCCCAATATTTGTAGAACTACCTTGCAATGTGGAAATTCAGCAAAGGGAATTCTGGGCATATTGTGATACTACATTTTGTATGCTTTGGCTTTTAATCACAATTGCACTTGTAGAAGCAACAAATGAACGTCAACTCAACACATTTTTCAGTCAATCGTTGGTTAAGGACTAAACAATTCTGTTACTTTCTCTAACTCCCGCCAGGGAAGCTGACATGCTCCATTTTACTTTAATTTCGTTGGATTATAAAAGTGAAAACCCTGCCCTGTATTATTCATTTGCTTGATAAAATTAATAAGTTCTCTGAATATGAAGTAGAAAAATGCTGTGAAGTGGCGAAAAGCAACGTTTATTTGTGTAGTAAACAATGTAAATGCATTTAATGTACTTCCTGGCAACTATCATATGCCATTAAAATGTTGTTAACTGTAATTATTTCATAATGTAATATATTGCTGAGTAGCAGTAACCAGTATGAACACCAGTGGGTATATAAGGCTCAGGCAGAACTGCTCCACGCTGGCATGCAAATGAAATACCTGTACCATGGCCCGGGGAGCCTGAATTTGGCAGAGCGTGGAGAATGTTTCCTGGACAGAAAACCGCAGAGGTGATATCATTCGCATTAAATAACACAAAACCTTTAGTGGAAAGAAGTAGCAAATGCTGTTTTCAAGAGAGAACTTTGTTTTGCTATTCAAGCAGACCGCAGTAACTTAAGGGAAGGATCCATTTTTGATGAAATACAAGCTCAGTTTTAAAAATGTTATGTTTCGTCTCCTGCAAACAACGCGAACCACCCACCCCCATTGATGGAGCTAACATTTGATGTAAATACTGTGCTGTGATTCCTGTTTACAACTGTCAAAGTCCCACGCTCAATATATTTCTGGTCTGAAATTTACATCCTTCTTCTGTTGCTAGGGTGCCTCAGGCTTCCGTACTGTGGAAGCGGGGCCAGCACATGCTCTGTGTTCAGCGGCAGTCTGCGCGGCCCGCCGGCCATCTTGAAATGTGACAAGGCAGTACTTACCCAAGAGCCTGCATGAGCACAGTATCTAAGCGCTTGCGTTGGCATGCGTGGCTTGTGTCTCACTTCCCAGACTAACGGGTTCCAGAACCCAGATCCCTCATTTCAAAATGTGGAGAGCAAACTGGGAAAAATTCATCAATTGTGTTTGTTCCGCTTATTTGTAGTCGGGCTACTTGTCTGTCACCTTCAAGTAATGTTTCCTATCAACCACATTTCCAGGACATCAACCTACAATAATAGCTAAAGCGTTCGACTAAAACATCATCATATTCATTATATTAAACACCACTTCATTACTAGTCGCTTGCAGACTTCATACATTCTTCAGAGCACCTGGTGTGCTTGCAGGGAAGTGGCGGAGATGGGGTATTCAAACGGTGGGGCCAGAAGGATATTTGTGTTGGTTGGGTACTTTATCTGAAACCAAAATTCCTTTTGTCGAAAAAGAGTTAATGGCAACGCTCAAAGCTTTTTATAATGTCTCCCGACCAATGTGGTGTATAAATCCTACCTGAAAATGTCCCTGATTAGTTCTAAAATACCAGTTTGAGCTACTTTAAAAATACTTTCCTGTTTTTCCTGTTATATTGTTTTGCTATCTCGTTTTTTTAAGATTAGACCTAGAAAATGCTTGGCTAGAAATCAATGACTGGTGGTTTCCCTAAGGGGGTTCTGAGCCATATTCTTCACAACAGCACTGCTGCTCTATTTGTCTATGATGTCACTCTGAGCCAAGAGGTGGAAAATATCAGAGGGCCAATAGTTACCTATGTACAAGTTTATGTATTACCATTTCCATGACTATAAGCATGAATAAACAGGGAGCGATGACTAAAGGTGGTATGGGGAAACCATAAAGGACATAGTGAAAGTTGTGTAATGCAGCTTCATATCTTCACCCAGTGCGACTGTTACAAAAGCCTTAAGTTGCCAGAACAGCCTGTATTGAATTGCGGTTTCTCATATAAAGCACGACCAACAATTTGAATTGTTGCCCATGTGTAATTTCTCTGTTTTTATTGGATACAAAAATATTCCCTCTAGGCAAACATCACATCTGGAGACAATCTCGGGCCTAGTCTGGCCTGAGAACTCTCATGTTCCATTTCCATAAGTAACCTGAAATGAAAATCCGGTCTGGTCTCAAAGAGACAGTTCAATTAATATACCTTTCTCAAGCCATCCCTTCAAATTTGTTACATCTTCTATATACAATGATCCCAGCTTTCCTAGTGAAAGTCCCTCGGGGCCTAGGCTTACAGTCATAAGATCTCTGCTAAGAAAAGAAAGCATCTGTGCAGAACTAGAAAATCAGGAAAACTACTGGCCAGGCCCACGCCTGCTATTCATTGCATAGACTCTTAAAAGTACAGTCCTTTGGCTGGTTTCTTCACACATGGCAACAGATAGCCTCCTTGATGAGAACTAGTCATCTCATAGACCAGGGAAAGGCATGGCGGCTGATGTTTCTCCGTCTTTCTGCTGCCTTTCGATGTGATTGTCCACAAAGTACTGCTTAACCACCTCAACGAGGTTGTAGTATTTTGGGACTCCACCCTCCCTGGGTAGATATCCTTCCTGAACAGTTAAAACCAGATTAGATGGGAAATTGTTTCTGCCAAAATCACCCCCATCACCCTCCGATTGCTACAGGAAACTACATTATTTCTCTTTAACTTGTGAGGATGGTTCACATCTTTGCCTCCCACAGCGTGTTTCCAAATGGTATTCAGTCCTAAGGAAAAACACAGGAATGAAGTGGCAGCTACCTGTCACATATCCAGAAAAGGATGCAGGAAGAACTCTTCCCCCAACCTTATGTAATATTCACGGGACTAATCATGCAGTCCAAGCTTATGCAGAGCCCTCTTTAATATTACTAATTATCATATTACATGGTCTCCTTCCGCTGAAAGGACTGGTGAACCACTACTACACAGATCATAGTTAGCTCATCATGAACACCTATCACTGACTCTACTGATGAGTTGACTTGCTTTTAGCTTAACCCACTCCAAAACAGACCTCATACTGCTTTCAGCCAATCGTAAACTAATTACCTTTCCACATCCTCCTGTTAATCACTTTTGAAAATCCATCAAGTCTTCAAAGTAAACCTTTGATAACATACAAGTAATAATCAACAACTTTGTCCTTGTGTCGTAAGATCAATTATTTTCTTAAAACAAACATCTTCCTTGCATGGAGCTAGTCTTTCCTAAAAAAGGTGCTTGCCCACAGTAGCACAAGGGGCGGTGTTGTAATTACCTATTTGTCAGTATTGGTACATTCCGTTTCCCCCTCCCTTTCTGCCCCTGTTGGGCTGACCCTTTGGCGCTGTCTAAGTCCAATTGGTCGCACACTGCTTGTCCTATCAGCGTGTTGCCCCAAAGCATCGTGGTCTATGTAGTTAGCATCAGCGGGTACGTCTCTGCCAGGGTCTTGAGCAAAAAATCCAAATCGCGTTGGCCATCCCTGGACACGTGTTTCGAGGTTGTTGCCTCTCGTCAGCAGGGAGTAGGAATGTGTGAAGGGGTGCTGCATAGGCTGCCAAAAAATATCTTCAGGTTCGGTACCACTCGTGGCACGCAGGTGCGTAACCCGGCTCGTCAGCCCCACCAGCTCCAAGGAGCTTGAATATAAGTTTAAGTCCAATTGGTCGCACACTGCTTGTCCTATCAGCGTGTTGCCCCAAAGCATCGTGGTCTATGTAGTTAGCATCAGCGGGTACGCCTCTGCCAGGGTCTTGAGCAAAAAATCCAAATCGCGTTGGCCATCCCTG